>NC_083318.1:53102736-53413914 GCF_963455315.2 Globicephala melas | reverse complement strand
AAGAAAGTAAATTCTGGGCAATAGGAAAAATATTTTAGCAGGATCAGAGGCAAGGTGAGTTGAATAAAGTAAAACATAAGGAACATGGAAACAGGAGGCTGTAAGATGAACCCAAACCAAGCCATTTAAGGTCATGTAACTCTTGTTAGAGAGTGTTTTATGCTAAGTTAGAGTACTGAGTGATTTCATTAAGAAAGATGATATCATTAAATCTACATTTTCAAAAGATTATTCTCTGTGCATCAATTTCTTCATATGCAATAGAGATAATGTGGTCTCTTGTAGCTTTCAAATTCTGTGAGACATAAGTTAAAAGTTCAACAATCTACATATTTGAGTAATTGTGATTCCAAAGAACCATTGGCTTGGGTGACAAAATTCATTATGTGAGATGTCAAAGAATGCCTATGGAGAACTGAGTCCAGAAAAAGATATGAACTTATCTCCTGAGGCTTCCCTTGGGCAATCTGAGTGATGGCAGAACAGTGGACACAACCAAAAAACATTCTGTATATGCTATCCAGCCATGCATTCATATTTTGGCCTTGCACACAGAAAAAAAAAAAAAAAATATATATATATATATATATTCCTTTTATCAATAAACAAGAGTCCAGGATCCTGAGTCCTTCATACCAGTGAGACCATAAATAAAGATGTTACTAATAATATTAATAATACTTAAACACTATGTGTCAGGAGCTTTGTCAACTTTTTTTTTGTAGAGTATTTCATCTGAACTTAACAACAACTGTGTAAGTCGTGTACTACTGTTATCATCGTTCCCATTTTAAAGATGGGAAACTAAAACACAAAAAGTTGCACCTGTTGCCCCAGTTTACACAGGTATTGTGAGGCTGAAGCAAGATTTCCACCCCACCATTCTTTAGAATTTGATGCTCTAACATCCAATAACACTAAATGTATTTACTCACATGCACACCCTTGTCCCACTTAAGTTATGTTTTGGGAGGTGAAAGACAGGAGTGCAAAGGTGCCTCTGAAAGCATGAGGTCCACCTGGCCTTAGGTAAATGTAAAGAAGCCACTGTCTACCCTTGAGGTAGTACTGCTCCCGCCTCTGCATCACAGTATTGATTAGGAAAAGACAGTACATTTAGGGGCTAACTGGTAGGTTATATTCCAATAAGAAGCTGACGTACAAACAATAAAGGACAAGCTATCTTTTTCATAAAATTCAGAATGTTATTCGCTAATCATTTTCATTATTTTCTGGCAGGAAATTCTTATTCTTCCTCCAGGTGTTAATGTAATTTTTATCAGTTCAGGTTTTCCTGCAGGTCACAGGGCTGCATTCTTGTAGAGAGATAGTGGGGAGAAAAAGAAATGCCCATTAAGAGAAATTTCTGGTCACACATGTCACACATATGGTTTCATATCCACACACTGAGAATTTTAAGTCTGAAAAGGGATACTTTGCCTGCTTTATCTATAAGTCTTCACCCATTCTTCCCTCTCTAAAAAAACAGAAGGCAGTGAAAGAGTGTAGATTTCATATGCAGTTGTAGAGTTGTTCATTTAGATAGCCTGGTCAACTTGCGACTTAGGGAATGCTTCTTCCCCATTCCAAATGATCCCTTCCTTGCACAGACCTACCGTTATTGTAATATTCATGGCATCTCTTTACAGTTTTTTCTTTCCCAGGGAAAAATGATTTATCTGACTGGGAATTTGCATGCAAAAAATTGTATCCCAGGATCATATTCTCTCACAATAAGATAACATTAGAATATAAGGATAAAATATTAATAATTAGGAACTTGTGTATTTAAAAATATATGCATTTCATAGTTTTAAATAATTTATTAATCAAATATTGTAATGAATACTAAAAAATATTTAGAACTGAAACAAAGTTTAAACATTACATACCAAGTTTTGTGAGATATACATAACAAAATATCAAGACAGGAATGTATAATATTAATTGTATACCTTAGAGAAAAGGGTAACTGAAAATTAATGGGATTATCATTCAACTGATACAGCTAGATAAAGAATAACATAGCAAAAAATAAAAGTAGGCAAAAGAATGAATATAATAAAAAGAGGACAAATTAGTAAAATGAAAAATCACTATAAACATAATTTGCTATTTTAACAGAGTAATAAAACATAGAATCTTCTAGCATGATTGATCAAGAACAAAAGAGAAGACACAGAGATTTGATATCAGGAGTATTATAATATTACTCAGTTAGTAGATCTTTCTGTGACAGCATAGTCACAAAGATGGCAACGCTCCCCATAATAATCTCTATATTTGATGCAATTCCAACAGAAATTCTAAAAGGATTTTCACCAAACTTGAAAAACCCATCCTAAAAATATTTTGGAAACAGAATTAAAATTTGATAAAATAGTATTTCAAGAATAAGGAGGAGGAGGAGGTAGAAGAAAAAGAGTAAACAGTAAAGAAAGAAAAAAAGCAGGCGATTAAGAGAAAGATACACTCTTTCCAACAGCTCTCCAGAATTTCTACAAAGTTATAAAACTTAGAAGAGAATACTGATACAGTATAAAAATAGATTAACAAGTATAAAATCTGACCAATGTACAAATGGCAGCTTGGTATTTGATGGCGGTTACATTACAGATTCGTTGATATATCAAATAAAATAAACATACAGGGCTTCCCTGTTGGCGCAGCGGTTGAGAGTCTGCCTGCCGATGCAGGGGACACGGGTTCGTGCCCCGGTCCGGGAAGATCCCACATGCCGCAGAGCGGCTGGGCCCGTGAGCCATGGCCGCTGAGCCTGTGCGTCCGGAGCCTGTGCTCCGCAACGGGAGAGGCCACAGCAGTGAGAGGCCCGCGTACCGCAAAAAAATAAAAAATAAATAAACATACAAAAGTGATGGTTGCTTTGAAAATAGCCAGGTCATGGCAATTTCAATAAGAGTAGTTTAAATAAATGCTTGTTTGGAGTGAGATGAAGAAAGAACAAGAGGCAAAGAAGTAGACAGTCGTTATCAAATTTTTAAAAATTTTCTACTATTATAGGCAAGAGGAGACATGGAGGTAGAGAGATGACATGGGGTCAAAGGAGGACATTTTTTTTTTAGCTGTGAAGGACTCTAGAGCATAACTGTGTGCTAACTGGGTTATCTAACGTAGGAGGAATTGTTGATACAGGAGAAAGGAGTGGGGGGTGGGTAACTGTATAGGTAAATCCTTGAGTAGATGAGAGAAGATGCAATACAGAGTGTAGGTGGAGGATTCACTTTACTAGTAGGGAAAATACTTCCATAGTTACATAAAGGAAGAAAAAATATGGGAACAGATGAATTTAGTGATACAAAGATGAGGAATTCCCATCTGATTGCTGACCCTGCCCTTACTGGTTGGGTGACCTGAAGAAATACCTCTACTTTTTGAGCCTTGGGTCCTTGAAACAGAAATGGAAAGAGGGTATTCCCTCATAGCATTTTGTGATGATGTGTATAAGGCATTTAGCATACTGCCTGGTGGGTAACTAGTGTGCAGTAAATTACAGGCACTCTTACTCAAGACAACAGTCTGAGGAAGGCACCAGAATCCACTAGAACTTGCTGAAAACTTTAGTGTGGATTAGCTTTCTGTCACTTATAAGTAAAAAGTACAATTTTGATAGGTTAAAAGAGATTAAGAAAAGGTTAGATAATTAGGGCTGTCAGAGCCAGACCCTTAGAGCAGTTAAAGCTTGGGTTAAGAATCACAAGTGATGGAACTTCCCTGGTGGCGCAGTGGTTGAGAGTCCGCCTGCCGATGCACGGGATATGTGTTCGTGCCCCAGTTCGGGAAGATCCCACATGCCGCAGAGCGGCTGGGCCCGTGAGTCATGGCCGCTGAGCCTGCGCGTCCGGAGCCTGTGCTCCGCAACGGGAGAGGCCACAACAGTGAGAGGCCCGCGTACCGCAAAAAAAAAAAAAAAAAAAAAAGAACCAGGAGGAAAGCCTCCAAACACCTCATGAAAGCACCCGCAGAGGGTACTGTTCATACCTGCCAGGCCCCAAATGCACAAAAACATTTTATCAGAGTGCCAAGTCAGCAAAAACATCAGGACACCTTCACTTTTCTCTCCCCCAAGCTCCTTCCCCCGCTCAGGGCAAGAAAAAGGAGAGAAAAAGTAAAAGCCAACCGTGTTCCCTTCTCCAAAGACAAGTGTCCTGCACATGCTTCAAAGCCAACAAGAACATATTTTATAAAATATATGAAGTCATTGGCCTTCCAGAAAGAGCAGAGCTGATTTAAAATATGAGAAAGAGATTTATAGGGAAAATAGGACCCACAAAAACAAAGCAAGTTTTAAAATATATTTAAACCTTCATTGTTTTATTTAGCTATTTTTAATAGTTATATCCTAAAGACAGTAAGGAAGTCTTCAGTCCTAACTTCAGTCTGTAAAACCATCTCAGAACAGAGATACAGAAGACCAAACTCCATTGCACCTTTGCAGGAATAATCAGGGGTGAGATGGTGTGAACACCATATGTTAATGCTAAATTATTTTCCATTCCAAGGGAATTAAAAGAATTTAAATGCTAGTCAGCAGCAACACAACCAAGTAGTAGTCAAATTAAATCATTTCTATTCAATTCACTGAGAAAAAATATTATTTTATCCAACCTGTACTAGGAAAAAATAAATTTTTTTAACTCTTGAAACAACTGATTCTAATGGAGGGCAAATAAGAAAGTTGGGTTGATGGGCAATGAAGAGGAGCCCCCATGAGAACAAAGGAATTGGAATTAATAAAGGTATAGACAGAGATGGTGTTCACTGAGTCTTCCGTGCTATCATGTTATAAAATATTGTCATTGGAAAGGGAATAGCTACCTCATTTTACAGATAAGGAGACTAGGGTCCAGAAAGATAAATTAATTTACTTATGGTCAGAAAAGAGACTCAAGCCTAGGTCTTTGGATTGTAAATATTGAGGCTATTCCTCTCCATTTCTCTGAACTTGCCTTCAGAGTAAGCATCAGTAGGATGTTCTTAGAGAAGAACATTAAAAATAAGCCATAGGGGAAGAATCCTAAAAGCCAAGAGAACAGAAAGATCAATACTCATGAATAAATAGAAACAAAATGTTTCCACTGTGAAAGGTTTACTGTCTGCAGACCAGTAAGTTTTAGGAGTATGAGAATAAGGGAATAACCAATAAAAGAATATAATGTCTTAACACGTGGTTCAAGAAGGCTTCAATAAGGCATGAGAGATTTGAGGTTGAGAAAAAGTTTGTTAAAAGCTTTGAGCCACTTTGAACGAGGGAATATTCTAAATATAAGGAATTACTGTCACTTCTTTTTCTGTAGAATCTAGGACATGTGGTTTATTAACTTGATTTTCATTGTAAGAATGAAAAAAAAATTTCCATTTTTCTCCCTCGTGAGGTGTTTTCTGTAGAGAGACATCCTAAATCTTTTCCTACTCACTTTGTATGGTCCTCCATTCCTATTCATTCTTCTACAAGAGATAATTAAGTCCAGCTGTGCTCAGCACTGATCATGGAAATAGATGGCAAGAGATTGGATGGATATGACAACAGAGCAAGACTCCACACCCCAGATCTTATGCTGAGGAGTTAGGAGGAAAAGGAGCTCCTGACTGAGGATTTCGAGAGACGCTCTTCTCCCTCAGAAGGCTCGGGGGCCAGCCTCATCACCTGCCTTGGATTTGCCTCTCAGAGATTAACAGAGAAGTGGAATCCAGAATTCTCTCTGACAAAAGCATACCACTCCTATGACTGGCTGAGGCAAAGATTTGAAGAGCCTCTCCATATACAGCCTTTGAAAGAAACACGATCTGAAAGCTCTGACTGACTCTGTTAATACTATTGGAACATTAAGTGGGAAAAGATAAATTGCAATTGGTTGAAAAATGCAACTGAAATGGCTTGATGGCTTATTTTGGCAGACTGCTAATGCTCTGCTTAAAGTGGCTGGCGTGGCATGGGGTAAGATTTCAAACCACTCAGAAACACTGAGTCACCTAAAGATTTGCAGCCTGATGTGGACCACGTAAGCAATTCTCAGGGAGAGAGTGGCACTCTTGGATGTGAAGAAATTGCAGTGGAATCCATAAAAGATTCCACTGAACTCTGTGACATGGGGCGAGTCACCCAACTTAACAAGGCTGCAAGCTCTCCAGTGGGATAACGGTTATGAATGTCAGGATAAAACGTCACAGTATATAAATACTTTATCATGTCAAAGTATAAAACAGATCAGTCAAGAGGTAAAAATCATGCCAGTCATGTGCGTGTTTCTGTGTAAGTATGTGGAAAAGGAAACACAAACTCATCTTACATTTCAGTAGTTAAGAATCATCACTAAATAAGTACCTTCCATGTGGCTACTACTGCCCTGGATGTAAATCCAAGACATGAGCAATATATTTCCAACTCTTGAGGTATCATCAGAATCCAATTTCTACTGATGCCCAATGAATGCCAGAAACTCATAATATAGACTATAGTTACTAATTAACCAGGTTTGATGTAAGGGGTGAAATCTATTTGCTCTGTTACTCTTCATCATATTTGTATATGATATACAATGATGCTGAATTATCCTTCAAGGCAAAAGACACATGAAATTATTTAAGCCAGTGTGTAATAACAAAATGAGCACTAGGCTGGAAGCCCAGGGATTTAAGTCATTTCTGCTTAGAAGGCCTTGGGCAAAAGGGCTCTCTCTTCATCTATAAAATTGATAACTCACTGATGCTTGTTCTACCGGCTTCACAGTATTTTTAGGAGTATCCTGCAAGCAACACGACAGCTAGATTGCACAGGAGGCTAGGGCTCTTGGTAAGGTAAGTCCAGCAGTGACAGGACATTCAGTAATAAGGATCTGGCTCAGGGCTGGAAAAATGTGAACAGAAAAGAGCCTTAGAGTTAGGTGATACTTTTTAAAATGTTTTTTTAATGTTTTACTTTTAATAATAAAATAATGAAAAGGAAAATGCAAAAATGTGCATGAAAATGAATATAACCAAAATCTGTGTGTCCACCACCAACAAAAAAATTAAGTATCAAAATTGTGCTACATTTGCTTAAGAATTCTCCTGGAAAGGAAGGAAGAACAAGAAGGAGAGAGGGAGAGAGGAAGGGTGGAAGGGAGGGAAGAAAGGAAGAATGAAAAACCTTATATCTACAAAAAATTCATCATTAATTCCTCAATTCCTCTGCAGATATTACTACTTTCCTCACGTTGATATGTATTACTTCCCCATATTTTTTAAAATTTTTACTAACTATATGTGTGGGTAGGATTAACTTCTTACTGGATAAGAATAACTTCTTATTTTAAACTTCACATAAATGGTATCAATACTCTACATATATTTTGTAATCTCCTTTTCTACACAATATTATGTTTTTAGATTTTTTTCAAGGCATGTAAATATCCAATTCACTTTTGAAAGCATTTTTAAATGTCCTCCATTGTATGAATATAGCAGTTCCCTTCTGTGGGATAGTTGTGTTGTTTCCATGTTTTTACAATTATTAGTAGCATCATGGTAAGCATGTTTCTACATGGAACTCATGTAGAAAACTCAAGCCGTTTTCTAGGGTAGAAACTTCATGTAGTATTGCTGCCCAAAAAGGAGCATGTCCTTCTTATTGTACCAACTAACATCCACCAAAAATCCATGTGTCTTTTCCCCTAATGGCCCCACCATCTTTGCAAACACTCAGCCTTACCAGGTAACCTAAAGTGTGTCAATCTGTCAAATGGTGTCTTATTAATATTTTAATTTTTCTTATTATTAGTATGGCCAAGCTTTTCTTTCATACAGTTATTGAGATTTTCAGGTCCTTTCCTGAGAATTTCATGTCTATATTCTTTGTCTATTTATGTATTAGGCTATTTTATTATTTTTGTTGTTCATTGTAGAAGTTCTTTATATGTTCCAGATATTAATTCTTCGCTGGATTTTTCAGTTCCAGTGTTTTTACTTGATTCCTAATGTTACTACATTGTAGTTACAGAAAGTCTTTGGTTGACTCTGGTTCTTCAATATTTAGTTAATTATGTCTTGCACAAGGGTGCACAGTTAATTTTAGCAAAGGTCCTGTCTGTGCTTGAAAAGATTGTGTTCACTAACATTGAGTGTGATGCTCCCTGTATGTTTATTAGAGTAGGCTTTCACTCTGTTATTCAGATCATCTAGAGCCTGAGTCACTCGACAGCTCAATCAATTTTTATTGAGGGAAGCATGTTAAATTTTTTAAAAATACTTGTTGATTAGTCAGTTCCTCATTGAAATTCTGTTGATTTTTGTTTGCCACGTGTTGAAGCTATCTTGTAAGATCCTAAAGATAAAGATTTGGGCTGTTTCTAAACAGTTTCTATGACAAATCATGCTATACTGAACATTCTTGTATGTAAATTCTCAAACACACATACATGCATACTAGTAGGATAAAACCCTAGAAGGAACTAGATCAAAGCGTATGCACATTCTTAATATATACAGAGAGATCGTACCAAGCGATCTTTCCTACAGTTCAAACTGAAGAAACAAATTGGAAAAAAAAAAAAAACCTGCCTAGTTAGAGATGAATAAAATTTGAGTTAATGACTATAACTGGAGAATAAGAACCTTAGTCAAACTGGGTGAAATCTTTAAAAAGGTTACCCTCTACTTTCCCAACTCCAACTCTTTTCTCTGCATCCTGATAAAGTGGCTGCCTTTGCTATGGAATCTTAAAATAGATCCATTTCCATTTTCAGAAAACTTTGATTTGTTCTAATATATACATGTATTTTTTCACCTGTTCTTTGATGTTCATGTAATATCCTTGGATGAAGACACTGAAAAGGCATATCTGCTATCTCACAAATCAGAGAGTACTTCTCAAAATGAGAGCATTAAAGATAAACTACCCCTGTTTTGTCAGCCACTGTGAAAAACACATAACAGAAAAAGGATCCTGGAGTCTCTGAAGAATATCCCTGATAAATTTTGCAAGTTCCAATTTTCATCTTCTTGAGAAACATTACCATGTTCCCTCTGAATCACCTGTATAAGTTGTTGCCAGTAAATTCAAACAGCCATTTTATCGACTTGAGGCCAAAGGTTAAAATGCAGCCATCCAAACTGTGCAAAATAACTCTGTTTTTCTTCTAAGGGCATGTAGCTGAATTTTTGTTCTTGAAAATAGGGTGCAAAAGTGTAGAGAAAATATCATTGGCTTATTAGGACACAATGCTCACCTTCAGGGAAAAAATTGTACCTTCTGGGGAAGGCTTCCATGGGTTGAGGAGAAGAGGCAGGATGTTGAACTGAGAGCACTGGAATCCTGACTCAAGACTTAAAATTTATGTGCCCTTAGGCAATTTATTTATTTAATTTCTCTCTGCTTTGGTTTCATCATCTATAAAACAGGGATCATAGGCTTACCTCAAATGTCAGTGTGTGAGATGAAGCACCTTGCAGAGTCCCTGGCTCATAGAAAGTGCAAGGAATTTTGTTTTGTTGCTGTAAATCATGGAACAGCAACAACAGTGATGGTGATGTAGCAATTGTTGTGATCCCATCTCTTTTATTCAGTAAGATAGACACAGCATTACTATTCCTCTTTAACAGAATTGAGAAAAGAGATCCAGGAACATAGGGTTATAGGCCTTTTAACCACAACCCTACTATTTGGCGGGTAGACATGGAAAGCTTTGAGGCAGGTGTGCTGATTGACACCCAAGACAGAAAAAATTAAATGACACAAAGTTCACTTGGATTAGATGATTTGGGCTTGATAAATGTCTTACTGGTAGAGGTCTGTTTCTAATGGCAAGAGAAATTAAAAATTCTTATGATTTCTAATGGCATAGTTAAAAAAATAGTTACAGGGCTTCCCTGGTGGCGCAGTGGTTGAGAGTCCGCCTGCCGATGCAGGGGACACGTGTTCGTGCCCCAGTCCGGGAGGATCCCGCGTGACGCGGGGTGGCTGGGCCCGTGAGCCGTGGCCGCTGAGCCTGCGCATCCGGAGCCTGTGCTCCGCGACGGGAGAGGCCACAGCAGTGAGAGGCCCGCATACCGCAAAAAAAAAAAAAAAAAGTTACGTACACACACATATATAATCTTGGAAGCATCCCTTAACCACTCTGAACCTCAAAATTCACACTTGTAAAATAGAGATAATACCCTTTCACATGCTCATTGTAAAGATCTATGTTAGAATCTAGAATCCTAGCACAGGACCTAAAACATGGTAGGCAATGCAAAAGCCATCGGTTTTAAGGACAGCATTAACAGAAACAGTTAACAGTAGCAGCCACCTTTGCATAGTGATGGAAACAGGGAGTAGGGGCACTTAGATAGGAAGCTATGGAGAGGCCAGGAGTGCAGGGGAGGCTGGTGGGTATGGAACCACAGCCAGCTGACAGTCACTTGGTGCCCTGTCTGAAATGTCACCCAAGCATCTCTGCTCTTCTAAATTATTTTCTTCAAAGCCCAGCTTCAAGCCATCTATTTCTTGTAACTTCCAGGATGAATATAGTTATTTTTAACTTCATTTATTTTTTCCCAAGAAAATAGAGTTGACCCTTGAAGAACATGGGTTTGCACAGCACAGGTCCACTTACACTTGAAATTTTTTAAATAAATATATATGTATTATAAATGTATTTTCTTTTCCTTATGAGTTTCTTAATAACATTTCCTTCTCTCTAGCTTGCTTTATTGTAAGAATACAATATATAATACATATAACATATAAAATATGTGTTAATTAATTATTTAGGTTAGGCTTCTGGTCAACAGTAGGCTATTAGTAGTTAAGTTTGGTGGGGAGTCAAAAGCTATACACAGATCTTCCACTGCAAGGGAGTTGGCACCCCTAACCTCCCTGTTGTTCACAGGTCAACTGTACTGTCTTGTTTCATGCTCTATACTGGGAGGTGATTAAGCAGAGGTGAAGAGCCACAGGCCCTCGCTTCTCTCATGGAGTTTACAGTCTAGTAATCTCAGAAGCATGTATCTTCCTTTGCCAGCTGAAACTCTCTACTCTGTTCTGATTCTGATTAACTTCCACTTATCCTTTAAGAATCATCTTACGACAAATCCTTCCACAAAACTTTTTTTGATGCCTTATCCCCCCTCTCCTGTTCCGAGTTAGGTGTTATGATGGTCAGTTTTATGTGTTAATTGGGCTTGGCTACAGTCCTGAGTTATTCAATCAAACACTATTTTAGCTGTTGCCATGAAGGTATTTTGTAGATGTGATTAAAGTCCATAATCAATTGACCTTAAGCAAGTAAGATTATCCAAGGTAATCTGAGTGGACTTGATTAAATCAATTGAAAGGCCTTAACAGCAGAGCTGGGTCTTCCCTGTGAAACAGGAAATCCTGCTTATGAACAGCAGCGTCATGCCTGAGAGTTACAAGCACCCCTTCTGATGGTCTGCTCTACAGATTTCAGATTGGCCCTGACGATAGTGTATGCCAGTTCCTTGCAATGCATACGTACGTATGTACATAAGTGCATACATACATCAGTGAATCAATGATTGCATCAATGAATGCAACAATCAATGAATTAATGAATATTAATGCTTCTCTGGTTGAACCCTGACTGATACAGATGCCTCTGGGTTATTTCTAATACAACACTTATTACTCTCCTATTATAATTGTCTCTATTATAACTGCTTTTTGGAAACCTAATAGATAAATTCTCCTTGCTAAGAGAATACCTGTCACAAAGTAAACTCAATATGGATTTGTCTAATTTAATTAATTAACTGTTATTAGTAAATATCCTCTAAGGATTAGGCCTTCGGGTGTTATAGTCAGGAAGACCTAAGTTGGAGTTCTGTTTCTCACTAACAGTGAGGCTCTGGGCAAGTCATTTAATACTTTCAAGTTTTAGTCTCCTGCTTTAGTCTGTTTGGGCTGCTATAAAAAAAAACATGATAGACTGGGTGGCTTACACAACAGACATTTTTTTCTCACAGCTCTGGAGGCTGGAAGTGGAAGACCAAGGTGCTAAAGAGCCTGCTTCCTGTTTAATAGACTGCTGTCTTCTCACTGTGTCCTTACCTGGTGGAAGGGGGAAAGGAGTGCTCTGGAATCTTTTCTGTGAGGGCACTAATCCCATTCCTGAGGGCTCCTCCCTCATGACCTAATCACCTCCCAAAGGCCCAACATCTAATAACATTACAGTTGGGGTAAGGATATTAACATATGAATTTGGGAGGGACATAAGCATTGTATTCATCTCCCTTTCTGCTAAAACGGAGTGATAATAATATACCTACCACATAGAGCAGTTTTGGGAGGTAGGAGAATAATTGCATAAAAATATCTTAGCATAGGGCTTCCCTGGTGGCGCAGTGGTTGAGAGTCTGCCTGCCGATGCAGGGGACATGGGTTCGTGCCCCGGTCTGGGAAGATTCCACATGCCGCAGAGCAGCTGGGCCCGTGAGCCATGGCCGCTGAGCCTGTGCGTCCGGAGCCTGTGCTCCACAACAGGAGAGGCCACAACAGTGAGAGGCCTGCGTACCACAAAAAAAAAAAAAAAAAAAAAAACTTAGCATACTAACTGTCACACATTAAGAATTTGATAAATATTTGCTATTCTTGTTCTTATTATCAACTGAAATTTAGAACAACTCTATGTGGCCTTTCCTTGAGAACCATCTGATTAATTATCCAAAAACAATTAATCTTTATATCCTTGCCTTATTCTTGATGCTAGATGCCTCCGAGAACAGCAAATTAGTTTGGCTGTGGTGCCTGCTGACCTAAAGCTCTACGGTGGAGAGCTGAGGACTAACAAGGTACTGATCCCGCCTCTAGAATTCTTGCACACATGCATGCATAGTGAACCCAATGAAACCTCAAACAGTACCTTCAACTTTTCATAAAAATACCAAATCCATACAAGAATATGCAACACCTTGCTCACGCAACTCTTCCTTGAAAAAGCCAGCAATGATAAACTACCACCACCAAGGGCACCCATATCTATGTGGCCCTATCCCTTCAAAGTACTTTAATATAAACGATCTTCCTGGAACTTCAGAGCAGTCCTATAAAGTATGTAGGGCATTTGCAGGCTCCCTTGGGCAGCTGATGAAACAAATTATTTCTATATAAGTCCATCAATTGTATAAAGGAATTTATAGATTCCATGTAGCCTAGATAAAATGCTGGGGGACACCTCCCACTTACGGACTCTGTTTGCTGGTGTCTCTGCCCTGAGAACCTAGATCTTAGGTACTCAGAAGGTTTTCTGAGAGCCCCAAAATACAGGGATGAAATATTGCCTTTTGTTTTCAAGTCCCAACTCCAGCATTATGAGTTGCACACGCTTGTGCAATTCACTTAACTTTTTGAACCTCATTTTCTTTAACTGTGAGGTTGGTGATAGTAATATCTCCCTTAGAGGATTGTGAGGACTGCAAGTAATAACGTGGGAAGTAACTCATAGGACCTTTCCGAAATGTTAGCTACATTCCTTTTCTTTCAAGAGACCATAGTATGATGTAAGGAGAACAGACTGACCCAAATGCTTATTCCCCAGCCAACTTCAATAGAGACACGTAGGCTGACATATTAAGCAAAACAGCCAAATAGTGAATGAAGAAGGATTGTGGCAAACTTCCATATTCATGCTGTAAAAAGGTCGCGGTTACTGAGTCTTTTTCATTTCACCAATTTCCATCTGTGACTAAGGAAGGCAAAGTTCACCTATGTTTTTCTTTCATCAATATCAGTGCCTACTCATGAGGTCCATATGCTGAATATAGGACAAGCTATCAGGAATATTATTAGGAAGACAGTTTTAAAACAACAGTGAACATCTTAAAATTTACAGATTTTACTTATTTCCTTCATTTCCTAAATTATAATCTTTTTCACAAAGGATGGATGCTCTGATATAGTATCATAAAAACGAATAAAACATGTTTAACACTTTCTTGCTTAACAATATGACCAACAATGCTGCTTTCTGAATTTACTTCTCCATCTTATACCCAACCTGAAATCTGACCTTGACTAAAATTTTTAATATAGTTTAATGCTATTTATTTCCCAGAACCAATAGCTTAGTTTATGTGTTGCAGCTGGCGTAACGTATCAAAAATTCTGGTAACATTGTTAGGACCCAAAACATCTTCATGAGATAGAATATTGAACACTTTTATTGGTCATTCTCCGAGGCACTTTGATATTGTACCATTTGGAAAAGAATAGAACAGTCACATAAGGGCTCCCAAACAGAGGTCGTTGCTTCTCTCTGCTGCAAAAAGAGAAGTTACCATCTGACATTAAAGTTACAAACTCTGTTTATTTCTGTGAGTATAGGAAGCCCCAACACCCCGTCCAGTTCTTTATCATCACCCTTACCCTCATCCCCACACTGGGCTGCACATTTCACTAACTAACCTAATCTCCCCCTCCTCCCACGTCCTTCCACTGTATCCTCTGAAATATACAGACTGACTTATTAAAAAACAAAAATTAAAAACCTTGATATCCCTAACTTCTTTGAAGTTTCTATTAACCATTTTTTCCCCACTTTACTGAATGTGGTCTTTCCATAAGTATACCACTTGCCCTAAGGCCTCTCAAGTGGAGAGTGACTTTTTTCTCCTACACACCAAGCACCTCAAGGTAAAGAAGTAGGCAGAGTACTCCTTGTCCCATTTTCACTTCCAAGCCATTTTTTTATCCTTTCCCCACACACACAAAATCTTAGATCGTAGATTTTGAAGTTTTAATCATTGTAACTAACAACCACTACCCCTTCCCTTTTTTGTAAATGTCATTTCCTGACCTCTCCATTTCTTTAAAAATGTTAAGGTGCTCATGATATCTGTCTTCACCTCTTCTCCAATCAAGTGTATCCTTGAAAACACTTGAGATACTCTTGGATAATCCATTCATGACTCTGATCTCTCTTTTTCTTAACTTTCTCAGTTACAGTTATCTTCCTCCATCCCAATTCAGCCTCCAATTACTATCACCACTGTCATCCCCAATATTTGCAGCTTCTCCTTTCATTCAAGCTTATTGATTCCAGAAACCCTACTCAAAAAATTCATTATTTTTTTCCTGTATTGCCCAATTATTAATTCTAATTTCCATTATGGTATAATTTTATATGTTACAATGCACAGAATATTAGAGTTCTGATTGCTCCCCATACTAATGAATATTTGATGTGAGCTAGTATTTTTTTTACTTCTATCCATTCTAGTGGATACCTAGTAACATCTCATTTCTTTGATTCCTTCATGTGCTTACTGGCCTTTCACATGTTTTCTTTTATGAAGTACCTGTTCAAATCTTTTGATATTGTATGTGTGTGAAAATATATGTCCACATAAAGACTTGCACAAAAGAGACCATAGCAGTTTTAACTACAGATGCATACACAAATATAAAAACCACTATATTGAGTGAAAAAAGCAAAAATCAAGACAAAATAGAGTTCATACTGTATGACTATTTATTTGAAGTTCTAAAACAGGAGGAACAAAGCCATAGTGTCAGAAAACCTATCAGTGTTTGCTTGGAGCTGAAAGTGGATGGGTGGTAGTATAGTTTGCAAAGCACACAGGAAATTTTGGGTTGATGAAAATGTTCTATATTTTAACTTAGTAGGTAATTCCATGAGTATTTACACTTATTAAACCTCTGAATCAATTCAATTTATTGCATGCAAACTACACTCCAATACATATTATATTTTTAAAACAAGTTTCAACTTGGGACCAATAGGAAACACTGAACAAAGTGATGTTTACCCCCACTGCTCTCATTGTGATTAAAAATTCAATTGGTACATTGAAAATAAAGCTGCTATTTGGAAAGTCCTACATATGGCTCTGTATATCAGTATAATATGTGGCTCAATGGTTTTCATTTTGAATGAGGAAAATTTGGGTTATGATGCCATAATGAGTTTATAACTCATGTGAGTAAGAATGAATGAGAAATTGACCTCTGACTGCTACCTAATGAAGTATGCATGAAGATTATTTGTCCACATGAAAAATAACAAAAGCAAAAATTTTACAGAATAATATACTTTTATAAATTTGCAGGCAAATCCAAAACCATTCAATAACAAAATATAAAAAAAGGTAGATTAACATTTTGTATTGGAGAAAAATTATAAAATAGTATAATACATAATAAAATATATAGTTGTATACATTGTATGTAAAATGTTTTATAAGCACTATAATGTATTATTTTGGATATTTCAAATATATGTAAGAGTAGCACACTGTTATGTTTATTCTACCCTTTGGGATGTAAAAGTTGTTTAAGAAAAAACTCCAAGGCAAAGAACTGAGGTTTCAAGGATGCTCAACACTCATTCAGCCAGTACCATTGAAACTGTACATCTATTGGTGAGATTTTGCACCAGGGCATTTGTACCTACATATATCCTAGAGAATATTGATGGTTTCTCTGAAAAGTGAAACCTGATTATGTGAATTTGCTTCACTAAGCTGTTTTATTATTTCAAACTATTTTTGTGCCTGATCTATAAATCTCTTTCAACTATTATCATTTGAAAATGGAATTTCCAGACACCAGCCAAAGGGCTTGAAAGCAAAACACCTCACTGGTGTGTCAAAACTGGATATTGGTGCTTTCTCAAAAGCTGAGTCATTTATCTACTGCCTTTTCTTTTCCAGTGTTGATCACGAGAATTCCAATGCCATTCTCATCCTCAGTCCTTCATAGCTGGCCTTCTCTCTGGGAGCTGTTAGCCTCATCCCTTCAGCACTGGGATTCTGAAATTTCACAGTGATTTGCCTAAGTGCAAGTCATTTTCAACCATTATGGCAGTCACTTACTGGACCCTTCCACTATTGAGACTTATGTCCTTCAATTCTGGAAACTTTTGTACTATTTCTTTGGTATAAATTCCCCTCTTTCAATCTGTTCTGCATTTATGAAATAATAGTTATTCTAATACTGTTCTTTCTGGATGAATCCCTGATTTTCATAACATTCTCCCCAAAAGCCCATATAATTTATCTACTTTTAACCAATCTTCCTTGATTTTTATCTTCTAACACAAAGAATTTGTGGGACAAATAGAAATAAAATTAATGCCCCTGGAGCCTCAGGTTTCCTTACAATGGGTAGATTGATAAGTCTCTTTCTCACCAGAGGAAGCCCCATGCTCAAGATTGTCTTGTTAGAAAAAGGACTCTTCCACAGAAATAATTTTTTAAAAAAAGAACAGAATTTAAGAGAAAAGATAAAAGAATTCAAACATAAGTGGAATTGGATTCTCAGAAGAAAATGAAACAGGGAATGTGCTAGAAGCACTACTCCATGTTTAATGCCTAAGAAATTTCCAGAACTGATGAAAGACACTATCTCACAGATTCAAAACCCCAGGAAGCCCTAAGCAGGACAAATGCAAAAAAATAAAATTTAATTAAAAAAATAGCAAGTGGATGCATTTTCAAACTGTTAAAAATCAAAGATTTTTAATCTTAAATGAGCAAAGGTAATAGAGACACATCATCTTCAAAAGAGCAAGATAAGATTGATATTTCTTAACAGAAACTACAAAAGCCAACTGACAAAGTAATGTCATTGTTAAAGTTTTGAAAGAAAAATGATTGTTCTAATAGAATCTTATATCCTATAAAAATATCCATCAAAACATAAAGTTGAACTAAACATTTTCAGACAAACAGAACCATAGAGAAATTGTTACCTAAATGCTTGAACTAAAATTAACAATAAAGAGAATTTCTTAGGCTCGAGGAAAATGATGTCAGATGGATGCACAGAAATGTTAAAAGGAAAAGGTCCCCTGGAAAGGGTAAATGTTGACACACTGCAATCTAGATCTGTGTTTTCGTTGATGATATTTGATGGTTTCAAAACCACAGTAGGGGACTTCCCTGGTGGCGCAGTGGTTGGGCGTCCGCCTGCCGATGCAGGGGACGCGGGTTCATGCCCCGGTCCAGGAAGATCCCACATGCCGTGGAGCAGGTGGGCCCGTGAGCCATGGCCGCTGAGCCTGCACGTCCGGAGCCTGTGCTCCGCGACGGGAGAGGCCACAACAGCGAAAGGCCCGCATACCGCAAAAAAAAAACAAAACCACAATAGCCAAATATTTTGACTCTTTTATGTATTTCATGATAGCATATGTCTGGACCATCTTAGGCTGTCCTTCCAAAAAGCATGAGGCATAAATAAAGCTGACTATCACGTGACTTATTGTAATAAAAGGCTCCATTACTTCATGAGGATGCATCATGCTTATAAAAGTTATCTGGGCTGCTGTCTCCACTCCTTCACTCCTCCTCCTTGTAACTACCTTCTTCCCTGCAGCATCACCTTTTCCACAGAAGTTAGGGAAGGTCCCTGGCAATGCCTGCTGGAGATGCTGTTTCGATCTGGACACTGCCAGTGCACCAAGGGTACTGACCCACTCAGTCATTCACCGGTACAGGGGGACTTGGGCTCTGATCCATGTCCCATTGCCTCCTATGGTACGTGACATCCAGTAAATGACTTCACTCTCTGAGCTTCAAATTTCCTTCCTCTGTAAAATGGGGGTCATAAAAATATGTATGGCACAAGATTGTTGCGCTTTGAACTACCCAGAACTCTGAATTCCAGGTTCTAGGCTTTCATCTCCCTCACAGTTCAGGGAACCCAAAGAAACAAGACAGGGCTTTCTTGGGATTGTCCCCTGTGAGGACAATTGCTTTTATATAAAAGCAATTATACTCCAATAAAGATGTTAAAAAAAAGTAATCAGATAAAAGTTCTTCTCATTATCTGTTCTTTCGTCTGCATTCTTGGAAGCAACCATTTTTACACGTTTTTTAGTTCTTCTGGGCACACAGACACACACATACACCTCTTTTTTTTTTTTTTAACATCTTTATTGGGGTATAACTGCTTTACAATGGTGTGTTAGTTTCTGCTTTATAACAAAGTGAATCAGTTATACATATACATATGTTCCCATATCTCTTCCCTCTTGCATCTCCCTCCCTCCCACCCTCCCTATCCCACCTCTCCAGGCTGTCACAAAGCACCGAGCCAATATCCCTGTGCCATGTGGCTGCTTCCCACTAGCTATCTACCTTACTACGTTTGTTAGTGTGTATATGTCCATGACTCTCTCTCGCCCCGTCACAGCTCACCCTTCCCCCCCCCATAACCTCAAGTCCGTTCTCTAGGAGGTCTGCGTCTTTATTCCTGCCTTACCCCTAGGTTCTTCATGACATTTTTTTTTTCTTAAATTCCATATATATGTGTTAGCATACGGTATTTGTCTTTTTCTTTCTGACTTACTTCACTGTGTATGACAGACTCTAGGTCTATCCACCTCATTACAAATAGCTCAATTTCGTTTCATACACCTCTTTTTAAAAAGTTAGCCCTACATACACATTGTTCTATCTTTTGCTTTTTCACTTAATAGAACTTGAGATTGTTTTATATTCTCAGGGAAAAATAAAAATCATCTGGATGAAGTGTGTCAATATTGACACCATTCCTTTTATGCCAAGTATTGGAGAAAAGCTCATCACGCTGGAATGATTACCCTTAAAATACCAGAAATACCAAAGTATGTCAGTTTGCAATTTTAACTGCAAACTACTTATATACCTTAAAAGAGGAGTTTTCAACACAACAAAGCAAAGTGCCATTGCCAATACACAGATGATCTTTCGGTCATGAATATGAGACTAGATAAGGATATGAGAGGCAGAATTGAAAATAACTTCTCCCAAAATAAGAAATTATTTTCTGCCTCTTTATTTCTGATTATAATTCCCGTAAGAACTCCTTTTGTTAATTATAACACTATTGCTTGTGGCCAAACAAGAAAAGACACCAAAAAATTATGTTTACGCCAAAAAGAAGGAAAACTGTAATATTGGAAACAGAATATAAAATGAAGTATAGCAATATTTAGACTGAAAAAAGTGGCAGATCATGAGCTCTCCTACACTGAAGACAGTGGTCAATAAAAACTGAATTTCATTCCTTTCTATTTGGCACAATCTAGTTTTCTTAGTCTTTTCAGTTTTGAAATAAAAGGCAATTTCATCTGAGAGGCAAATAATGGTGTTATTGTTATTACCTTAGACTTTGGACTCAACTATTACAATAAAAGCAAGAATTGGGGATCCCATTAAGGGAACTGGCAGGAAGTTTCCGCCTGATTTATGTAAACTTACCATCAGTGTTTCAACTGACAGGGAAAATGGTGCAAATGTAATTCTTTTAACAAGACAAACATGTATATGGTATGCAGGATAATTTGTTTTTCTGCTGTAGTTTTCATTTTCTCTTTTGTAAATTTGGAACGTTGAACTAGATCAGAAAATGATGGCTCATGCCCCAGCATTCACATATAAAGTTCTATTGGGACATGGTCACACCATTTGTTAACATACCATTTGGGGCTGCTTTTGTCCATGACGTCAAAGTTGAGTAGTTGTTACTGGGACCATATATAAGGCCACAAAGCCAAAAATATTTACAGAAGTTTATAAACCCTGAATTAGATGATAATGACAAATAAGATTGCACATTTGTGGAGCACCTATTATATTCCACATACTATACTAACAACTTTATACGCTTTACTTCATTTATATTTGTAAAAACATATAAATGAGGACTAAACTTTAGTACCTAAGCTCACCTTGGGGGAACTGATCCTAGTTCTTTAAAGTCCTCATTCTTAAACAACAAATGTCAGTTTAACTAAGGACTAGATGTATTTGTGGAATGTGTATAGCATATGAGATAAGATGTGAAGGACTTAAGAAGTAAAATGCATGAGTAAAATGATAATTTTTAAATAGGTTATTTGAGGACAGGCATGATGTCTTCCTTTTTGTTTCCCTAGTAACTATCACAGAACTGTCATGTAGTTGGCACCTACTAAAAACTGCATGAATGCATCAAGTCTGTGAGCTTAAAGCCCCTTAGTATTGTAGGAGATAAGACAATATATGACCAAAATAGAAGCCAAATATATTATGGAGTACTCCTCTAAGTGACACAAGAAAAGTCAGATGTCCTATTCTAGTAGGGAACAATCAAAGTTGAAGCTCTCTGTAATGCCTTTGAGTTAGAGAATAAGTAAGAATGGAATGAAGCTTGGACCTAGCTGCAGAATCTCTCTTCCAGTGCACAGCTTAAAATTCCAGTTTATTCTTCAAGGCATACAGTACTTACTGTCACGTATCTGGAAAGCTCTGGGAATGCAAGTACTAACTACTCTTTCTGCAAGTTTTCTTGTCTGTGAGGAGACATTCTAGACAAGGGGTTTGCTTTCTAACCAGAAAATATTTGATTTATTCCTCTGGTCACACCTCATTCAAAACATTTGATTGAATAATTCATAACTTCCTGTAGTAATTCTCAGGGAAATCTCAGAAAGGTCAGTTCCAAATCCTAACCAGCAAAAGTATTGAGTGTCAGGTAGATTTCATGTATTAGAGTAAGAGAGCCCCAGAACAACTAATCAAATCCAGGGATTGCCAGGGTTGGTTAAATATTTCCTTCCATGTATTCTCTGGTTTTATGCACCTATCCCTTTGAAACTTCTTATGAATGGAAGGTATTTACCTGTCCCCATCTGCAACAGTAGCCCTTCACTAGCTCAAAAACTGTTTACCCTTTAACCATGACTCAACTCAGTTCAACACTAGGGCATATGTTGTGACCCTAGTGTGATAGAAAGACACAGGTTGAGGCCACTTAATCTCCTCTGTCAAATCTCCAGAATTTACTTTTATATCAACTAGTCCATGTAGGAGCAAAGGCCAATGGTGATTAAACTGCTGTAAGTTATAGAAGGAGGAACTGTGATGAGGGGCCAGCCAACCAGTGATGATTTGCTGGGATCATAAAACCTACTGTCTTGAAGGAAGGATGGGTCATACTGTTCAACTATTATACATGTGGAGTGAGGATAGGAGCAAAACAAACAGGGAAACAAGCAAGCAAACCAACAAGCAAACAACCATATAAATAACTGACCTCAGAAGCTGGAATACCAAGTGACAAACAATGACTTAACACATGGTCATACCTTTGAATGGGAATATGGAAGGCTTCCATTCTTAATATCCTGAGACAATGGAGGTCTTGGATTTCATGAATAAAACAGACTGTTACAGTACATACACTTGGGTTAAAAATACTTCTCACATTCAAGGAAGTTCTAGACTTGTTTTAAATCTTAGCATGCACCTGAAACATCTTCAAAATTGACTTTCTTGGGCTTTCCTGGTGGCGCAGTGGTTGAGAGTCCGCCTGCCGATGCAGGGAATGTGGGTTCGTGCCCCAGTCCCGGAAGATCCCCACATGCCGTGGAGCGGCTGGGCCCGTGAGCCATGGCCGCTGAGCCTGCGCGTCCGGAGCCTGTGCTCCGCGGCGGGAGAGGCCACAGTGGTGAGAGGCCCGCGTACCGCAGGAAAAAAAAAAAAAATTGACTTTCTTTCTGATTGATCCCTCTCAAACCCACCTACCATCCCAATGGTTTCAGAGTCCTTACAACAAAATGGCATTCTCCATCCTCTGCATTTAATTTGAGAACCCAAATCACCTGCATCCACACAGCTTTTACTATGGGGATTGGGATCTGAAGCCACTTGTGTCAACATGACTTCTTCTTATTTGTTCCAGAAGATTCTTGGCCAGGAAGATAAGGCTGTAAACCAATAAATAACTTCACTATTGGTTTCAGGAATTTCCTAAAAGCCAATACTTTTGAATGAATAGTTTGCTCATCTGGGCAAACAATCCCTGCTCTAGGAACAATGAGTTGTTGACTTGGCCAAACAGCTCACTTATCAAACAGCTGTTTATTTATCAAAACTCCTGTTAAGACTCTTACTTCCCTGTGTCCACCAAACCAGAAATACTACATCATGAACTTTACCCAATCCCAATCAGATAATGTGCCTTGAAGGACCTGTCTTAAAGCATTTGATCTCAGAGCCCAAACTCCTACCAATATCTAACACGATATACAAAAATAAATGCAAAATGGATTAAAGGCCTAAATGTAAGACCAGAAACTGTAAAATCCCTGGAGGAAAGCATAGGCGGAACACTCTTTGAAGTAAAGCATAGCAATATTTTTTTTGGATCTGTCTCCTAAAGTAAAGTAAATAAAAGCAAAAATAGACAAATGGGACTTAATTAAACTTAAAAGCTTTTACACAGCAAAGGAATCCATTGACAAAATGAAAAGACAACCTACAGAATGGGAGAAAATATTTGCAAATGATGCAAATGATACAAATGGTAAAGGGTTAATATCCAAAATATATAAACAACTCAACGTCAAAAAAACAAGCAACCCAATTAAAAAATGGGCAGAAGACCTGAACAGACCTTTTTCTAAAGAGGAAATGCAGGTGGCCAATAAACACATGAAAAGGTGCTCAACATCATCAGGGAAATACAAATCAAAATCACAGGGAGATATCACCTCACACCTGTCAGAATGGCTATCATCAAAAAAAGGACAAAAATAACAAATGTTGGCAAGGATGTGGAGAAAAGGGAACGCTTGTTCCCTCTACAATCCCTATTGGTGAGAATGTAAACTGCTGCAGCCACCATGGAAAACAGTACAGAGGTTTCTCAAAAAACTAAAAATAGAACTACTATATGACCCAGTAATTCCACTTCTGGGTATATATCTGAAAGAAAATGATTCTAATAAGTTCTCTCTGAAATCCAGAGGTGGATATTGTGACTTTGAATTCTGTTATAAGCCAGAATCTTTGGTAAGGACTAAATGTGGTTAATCAGAAAAATATAACAACCACATAAGAAACCCCACACTGCAGCTGCTTTCCCATAATCCTTCACTATTTAATAAATATATACCGGTTTAGTATATACATTTAATGTATACTCTGGGACTATAAAGCTGAACAAGAAAAGCGTGGTCTTGAACTTTCATGGAACTTCTATTGCAGTGGAGTAAATGGGTCAATCCACAGACCAGAAAAAATAATAACTGCCTGTTATAATGAGTAGAATGAAGGAGAGAAAGTGTTTTGACAGGGAAGAAAGGGGGCAGGTAAATATTCAGATGATAATAAGTGATCAAGGAAGGTCTCTGCCAGGAAGTACAGAGTATCCAGAGAAAAATTAAGCCAGCCCTACAAACTACCCAGGCCGTCTCACATGCAAACTACTTACTGAAGCAGATGAGAGAACACACTGACAGGACCAAGGTCTGTTACTTAATTTGTTTATTTCTCTGTCTTTGGAAATGGAGGAGAGAAGACGAGAACATAAGACCAGATTCATAAAATACTGCAAGTGAAACCCCAAGATGGCCTCAGTCAGTGGTTCTCAACAGGAGCACCATGAACATCAGTATCACCAGGAGCTAAGACTGCTTGTGTCTACACACATTAATATATAAAATAAAATCATTCCTAGTGGACAACAGAGACCCAACCCACAATAAGGAAAATGTCCAGAGATTCAGAGAGAATGTTTGGTCTCATAGACTTTAATCTGGCTGACCTGGAGTCATAGGACATAAACTGTTACAATTTCACTTGATTCTCTCTGGCTGAAGTTTATTTTAGCCTTTGCCACTGCTGTGGTTTATTATTTTTAATAGTGTCCCATCCAAGAGTACAACATATTCCTCAGATAAAGCCTGGTTTGCTCCACAAAATAATTCTACTTCTTCATGAGACTCTGAAAGTTTCTCAGCTAATATAAAAAGAGCTTTGATATCTAGCACACTGCATTATCATCTAAACAGTTCATATTTACAATGTAGAGGCATTTTTCTCTAGCAAGGAAAACACCAAATTTTTCTTTCCCTTTTATTAGATATAAGGTAGAAAAAGAAATGCTTCTAAGGAATTTTTTTTATCTTCTTCAGTTTATTTTTTCTGTAACTATTCTGTGCTTCTACTCTCACAAAGAGAAAACACAGCACAAGTATTTTCTATGAAGGCTCAGTATTCTTGTCACTGAGGATTCTCTGAACTTGATGTGTTTCAAAGTGTTGAGATACATAAATTAGAATGTCTGATGAGCAGATCTTGGGCCCCTATGATCAACTCAACTAAATATTTACAAAATCTATTTGGTAAGATGGCACCGTGGTATCCAATATTCAGCTGTAAAAGAGAGAAAGAATGATAGATTTCTTCCCCCTGTTTCCCTCCTCAAGGGTAAAACTAGAAGAAGCATTGTCAATGAGATACTGTTCTTTTAGGAATGATACTCTCAGCAAAGATTTGAAATCACTTCTAGGTGAAATGCAAGTGCCTCAGAGAATGCAAGAAGAGATATCGCAAAATGTGTTTATGAGGTTAAAGTCAGCATGTTAAATTGCTTAACCCTCCCTGAGATGGAGATGATGATGATGATAGATAGATAGATAGATAGAGGTTATCTATAAATATATATATATATACACACACACACATATATATATATACACACACACATATATATATATACACACACACATATATATATACACACAGAAAGAGAGAAAGAGAGAGAGTTATGTGCTGAATTGTTCCCTACCAAAATTCTTATGTTGAAATCCTAACCCCCAGTCCCTCAGAATATGACTGTATTTTGACATAAGACCTTTATGGAGCTAATTAAGGTTAAATGAGGCCATTAGGGCGGGCCCTAATCCAATATAACTAGTATCAATCTAAGAAGAGGAGACTAGGACACAAACAAACACAGATGAAAGAGCAAATGAAGACACAGGGAGAAGACAGCCATCTGCAAGCCAAGAAGAGAAAAACAGAAGAAATAAACTTTGCTTAACAACTTGATCTCAAATTTCTAGCCTCCAGAATTGTGAAAAAATTAATTCCTATTGTTTACTCCACCAGTCTGTGGTACTTGTTATGGCAACCCTAGCAGACTGAAATATACGTAACAATACCACCTACACCATATCTACAAATATTATGCCCATCAGGGGGAGTGGACATAGTCACCATCTATTGAAAGAAGTAATGTCAAAGATTTTGTGTAGCATATTTCCAAACCTCCACACTCTGTCTTCTCATCACAAATTATTTGCATTCCTTCCACATGTATAATATACTCATTCTCTTTTTTTTTTTAACATTTTATATTGGAGTGTAATTAACAATGTTGTGTTAGTTTCAGGTGTACAGCAAAGTGATTCAGTTATACATATACGTGTACTCTTTTTCAAATTCTTTTCCCATTTATGTTGTTACATAATATTGAGCAGAGTTCGTGTGCTATACAGTAGGTCCTTGTTGGTTATCCATTTTAAATTCTCTTTAAATAGTACTCAAAGAATCATTCCATTATAGTATCAGTCTCTGGTTCAAATTCAGGATTTTGTCACTTAAACTAAGTTCAAGTGTGGAGAAGAGTCATCAGCATGGTTCCTCTTATCTGAAAACTGGTGAACTAAAGAGATCAGCTAACCCAGCTATCGCTACCAAATTCACTTCATTCATTCTTTCATCTTTATTTCTTTGCTCTACTGTAATCAGTGATTAAAGCATAGTTTTGGAATCAGACCGACCAGGGATGACTCCTGGCTTCTGGCTCCAATATTCACAGGCTGTGTGACAAGTTACTTAATACCGCTGAGTCAGATTCCTCATCAAAGTGTTGTTATGTGAGAGTTAAATGAAATCATCTTTTTAAACAGGGCATTATAATTTTTCAATAGTTCATAGCATTTATTGGCAAATTAGCAGGACTCAGTGTTGTTCTTATTGAAGATAAATAGATGTATGTGTCCTTACAACCACCCAGCATGCAATGCTAGGATGGGCATAGAATAAACACATAGATACTTGTGTTATAAAAGGGTAGTGGGAGGCACATAGCTATCCTGGCTCATAATAATTCTGAAATCCAGATGGGCACGTGTTGCCAGTTCCTAGATTATAGTCCTGTCCTAGTTTATGAGAGTTTTTCTCCATTGATCTTAGCTGTAGCCTCTAGGCTCTGGATTCTCCCTTTTAGTCACCTTTTCCTTTCCATAAAAATAACCCTATGTTTGCAGAGTACTTTTCTCAGCCTCTTTTCTGCCCATTAAAATATGGAGGTCCAAGAGCCTTTTTTAATTTTGCTCTCTCACTTTTAGTTCAAGCTGGTGGTGTTTCTGTCAATATAGTTACCTTACAAACTCTGTCAGTTTTTTATGTATCAATTATAAATCTACTCCACTGAACAAAAGTCACACAAATCTCTTCCTAAGGTCTGATCTCCTCAGGGTCTGGTGTGAGGCTATGGTGGACAAATTTCTTAAGATTCCTGGAAACTCAGCTGTTGAACAGAGAGGGTCTATGAGCTATAACCATAAAGATTGCTTTTTGAATGAGAAGAATTATGAAGCACCACCTTTAAATATTTCTGAGGTCCTAGCAAAAAGTCTTATAGTTCCACTTTGGAATTATTTACACTAAGACCACATTTTCCTGATAGTGCCCTGGATTTCATCTGCCCTCCAAGAGACTGGGGTGATAAATATTTGTATTTTCAAACACAGAAAGTCTTGGATATTTTACAGTTCTTCTAGATACTATTCAAAAACTAAATAATTCCTTTTCAGCTCATTTCTCTAGATTTTAATCTTGTAATATGTAGCTAAAGGAAACCAGCTAACACTTTAAACATTATTTCTGAAAATATCCTTAGACAGATCCATCAGTACATTAAGAACGTTATTCATTTTTCACATTCCTATAGATGACATTATTTAAAAATTTTGAATTGCTATCTCATAAGGATCTTCATTCCTTCAGGTTTAATAACATTTTGCTCAGTCTCCCTTAAGCCCTCACGAACAGCTTCCTTGAAGCCTTTCAGGCTTCCACTAACAAGTTCCTCAAGACCTTGTTTAACCATCACGAACCTCAAAGTCACGTGTAATGGTGATGATGTGGAAATTAAAAATAATATATGTAAAACATTGAGCAAAACTAAATGCTTGAGAAAATCATTTTTATTCTTAGACCAAATAAATGCTTTGAGGTCAAAATTGTTTTATTTTTTCTCTAATGTGCATGAAAATGTCATTGCTACCAAATTCACCTTATTCATTCCTTCATCTTTATTCCTTTGCTATAGTGTAATCAGTGATTAAGGCATGGCTTTGGGATCAGACTGACTAGGGATGATTCCTGGCTCCTGGTTCCAATATTCATGGACTGTGTGACAAGTTACTTAATACCACTGAGTCAGATTCCTCATCAAAATGTTGTTATGTGAGTTAAATAAAATCACCTTTTTAAAACAGGGCATTATAATTTTCAATTTCAATATAGTTCATAGCATTTATGGCAAACGAGTAAGACACAGCATTGTTCTTGTTGAAGATAAATAGTTAGATGTATCCTCTAAAAGCCCCCTGCCTTTAAGAACACAATACCTGGGCATGTATAAAGCAGGTTGACTAATTTGATTCAGATTAAAATGCATGTAGGGAAGGAGTGGACAATACATTTGAGAATAGGGAGTACTAGAAAGGGCACTGACTGAAAGTTAGGAAATCTGGGCTTTTGCCTTGGTTCTGCTACTTACAGACTCGCCAATCCTGAATAAGTCATTTTGCTGATCGGGGCTTCAGTTTCTTCATCTGTGAAATGTATATCATAACATTCGCACATTTACCTCAGCAAAAACTGTGAGGCTCAAATGAGATTGTGAATAGGAAGATGCCTTGAAAACTGTGAGGCACTGTATAAATATAGATTACGGTTTTTAAAAAAAATTCCAGTTTGTGCCCAAATAGAGAAAACTAAACTCACAAAGTAAATGCATTGTTTTTATGCCAAGACTTTTGCCTGGGGCCTTGTTTATAGCAAGAGCATTTTCACACTAGAGGAAGGATACTAATTAGCTATCTGCAAAAGTGAAAGGGTAACCTTTCTATTTTTATTATAGAAACTACAATTTAAACCTATGCAAGTAAATTTGTGTTAAATTCCTACCAGCATTTTGTCCTCTGATTTTCTGCTCACTAATTATGGATTGCAGCTATTCAATTAAGATAAATGTATTGCAGCTATTCAATTAAGATAAATGTATAAGTGCATATTGTTCAGAAATATTTTATGTTCATTTAAGGGATGGTGAGGTATGACTTTTATTTTCTCTGTTGCATTTGGATTATCTCTTGTATTAGTGAGAACACAAGATTTTTTTCCGATATACAAAAAGAGAGGTATATTAAGCTATGGGAAAATGTAATAATATGTCCATGTAGCAGTATTTTCCAAATTCTTATTTTCCATTAATACAGAATTAAATGAAAAATATCTCCTCATACACAATTTGCCAGGCATGTCATCTCTAAGCATGCTGAGAGTGTCTTTACAAAGCCTAAAATCTCCAATTTTGGACAAATATAAAGATTCATAAATATATTGTAAAAAAAGGATCCCAACTAATATTTTGGATAGACAATTATGTGCGAAGAACTGTGTTAAGTGGTTTACATGCTCTAACTCACTGAATCCTCCAAACAAGCTACAAGGTACCTGTTATTAAGATCCTACTTTTATAGATCAGGAAATAGAGTTTAGAGTTTGTATTTATCAGGGTTCCTCAAAGGAAACAAATAAAAACTACTCTAAGTGTTTACAGCAGAAATTTTTAAAAACATTCTGCTAAATCATTCACAAGTTAAAGAAGAAATCATGAGACATTTTATAAAGAGAATGGTAAACACTATATATCAAAATATGTGGGGCTTCCCTGGTGGCGCAGTGGTTGAGAGTCCGCCTGCCGATGCAGGGGGCGCGGGTTCGAGCCCCGGTCTGGGAGGATCCCGCGTGCCGCGGAGTGGCTGGGCCCGTAAGCCATGGCCGCTGGGCCTGCGCGTCCGGAGCCTGTGCTCCGCAGCGGGAGAGGCCACAACAGTGAGGGGCCCGCATACCGCAAAAAAAAAAAAAAAAAAAAAAAAAAAAATGTGGAATGCATTAAACACAGTTGTTTGAAGGAATTTATCACCTTAAATACTTAAGTCAGAAATTTTTAAAGCCTCAAAATGAATGAGCTAAGTATTTACACTAAGAAGTTAGGCAGTCCACTTGAAACCATAAAGTAAAACCAAATAAAATACAAGAAAAGGGATAATAAATATATAAACAGAAATTTATAAAAACATTTTAAAAAGATCAACAAGGAAAAAGTTGGTTCTTTTAATAAAAATTATAACAAAATAAACCTACCCCTGTCAACCCTTTGAGAGAAGAGAGTGAAAGCAATGTTATGAATGAATATAATCACAGATAATATAAAGAATAAAAAGATGAGAAAATAATATTAACACCTCTTTGCCATTCCTAAGGAAAAAATGTAATTTACTAGGAGGAAATTAAAATCTTGAATAGTTGTATAACCATTAATGAAATTGAAGCAGTGATCAAAAAATCTATAAACAGGGCTTCCCTGGTGGCGCAGTGGTTGAGAGTCCGCCTGCCAATGCAGGGGACCCGGGTTTGTGCCCCAGTCTGGGAAGATCCCACATGCCACAGAGCGGCTGGGCCCGTGAGCCATGGCCGCTGAGCCTGCGCGTCTGGAGCCTGTGCTCCGCAGCGGGAGAGGCCACAACAGTGAGAGGCCCGCGTACCGCAAAAAGAAAAAAAAAGAAAAAGAAAAGAAAAATCTATAAACAAAATACGAGGCCCTGTCGGTTTTAAGAGGCAAGTTCTGCTAAACTTTCAACAAATTTCTGTACCTATTCTCCTAATCAGCAGAAATGGAGGATTATTCCTCAGTTCAAAGTATGATACCAAAACCAGACAAATCACTAGGGGCCTATTTCACTCATAAATATAGAACAAAACTTCCTGAAAAACAAAAAATTTTTTTAAATTAATACAATTGTGCATTAAGAAGATAATATACTACGACCAAACTGGGTTTATTCCAAGTATGCCAGAATAGTTTATAAAATCCAGCAATGTAATTTTCCACGGTAATGGGCTAAAAGAGAAATTATATGATCAGCTCAATAGATGCAGAAATTTGGTAAAATGCAAACCTCATTCATGATAATAAGTAAGTTAGTAGTAAATTAGGAATAGAAAAGCATATCCTTAACCTGACAAAAAAATATGTCTCCCAAAATCATATATTATTCTGAAGTATTAGCTTTAAAATCAAGAACAAGACAAGGAAGCACAATTATCACTTCTAATCAACAGTGTATTGAATGTTCAAGCTACTAGAATTAAGCAAACGGAAGAAATTAAAGTCACAAGAATTAGAAAGGATGACACAAAACTGCCATATTGGATATATTATCATTCACCTACAAACCCCAGAAAACGCACAGAAAAATAATTAGAAATAATAACAGCATATAATAATGTGGATGGATATAACCTTAACACAAAAGTCAGATATATTTTTATTCTCCAGAAGGAAAAATATAGAAAACATAATTAAAGAGAGGATTCCATTTAGAACTGTATCAAAGAAATATTAAGCGCATAAGAATAAATCCAAAAAATGATGCCCAATACCTATAAAGGAAAATTCTAAAACTCTATGAAGCGGTATTCAAGAACACCCAACTAAAAAGATATAAACTATGTTTCTGGATAGGAAGACTTAATATCATGAAAATGTCAGTTTTCCAAAAATTGATCTATAAGATCAATAAAATTTCAAACAGCTTCTCCAAAATGTTTTATTAATTGAACTTTATAAAGATTATTCTAAATGTGTATGACAAATAAGTGACCAAGCCGGGCTTCCCTGGTGGTGCAGTGGTTGAGAGTCTGCCTGCCAATGCAGGGGACACGGGTTCGTGCCCCGGTTCTGGAAAGATCCCACATGCCGCGGAGCAGCTGGGCCCGTGAGCCATGGCCGCTGAGCCTGCGCGTCCGGAGCCTGTTGCTCCGCAACGGGAGAGGCCACAACAGTGAGAGGCCCGCGTACCGCAAAAAAAAAAAAATAAGGGACCAAGCCTAGCCAGGACAATTTTGAAGAAGAGCAACAGGGAAATATTCTTCTTACTATATATCAGGATTGATTATGAAATATAGTAATCATGGGTAGATAATATGACCGTGGATCTTTGGCATGACAGATATATTATGTAAGATGAAGAAAGCAGAGACTACTCAGTAAGTAAATCAGGGAAAAAATTATTATCCATATAGAAGAAGATGAAATTGGATTCCTACCTCACACAAAAATGCAAAATCTATTCCATATGAATTAGGACTTAAACATCAGTAATAAAAATGAAAACCCTTAGAAAATAAGAGATAACAATTTTTTAGTCTTTGAGATATGAAAAGATTTCTTATATGCTTACTGTAAAAAAATTTAAAAATTATGCTACATTAAAATTAATAATTTTGTTCAGAAAAAAAAAACTTAAGGTTTTATAAGAAAGTGAAAATACAGGTCCCATTCCTTTATGATATATTTATATTACACACAATGGACAAAAATTAATATCAAGAAGATATAATACAATATAACTTAGTATCCAGAACAAATACAGAATAATGGGAAAGAAATGTTAGAGTTCTCTACACAATAAGAAACATATGACCAATACACATGAAAAGCTGTTTATTATATCAGAGAGATTAAAATTAATACCATAATAAGATACCATTTTACATCCTTTCAATTCACAAAAATTAAAATGTCTGAATATTCCAAATGTTAGAAAGGATCCACAGTATTTCTAATATTTTTCTGGTAGGGATATAAATAAGCACAATCACTTTGGAAAAGAGTTTGATTTTTATAGTCTATTACTGACTTCTCTTATACCTGAAGGCTCAGCAATTCAACTCCTATTTTATATACAATAGAACCTCTTGCAGCCGTTTAATAGTAGATTTATTCTCAATATTCACAGCAGTGCTGTTCATGATAGCAAAAACTTGGGAATAACCCAATAGCCCACTGGAGACTATAAAAACAAAATGTGCTATATTCACATGATAGAACATTGCAGTTAAAATGAATGAACTACAGTGTCATGCAACAAACTAAATGAATCTTAGTCATATATTAAGTGAAATTCTAAGTCTCAAATGATTACATGAAGCATTATACTCTTTTAAAAGCTGAAAATAACTAAAAAAGACATAGTGTTTTAGGAATGGTTATAGAGGCAATGAAAATGAGAGCAAGGGGGTGAACACAGGAGTCAGAAGGAGGGGGTTGGCTGGAGGATAGAATGAAAGGGGTGAACCATACAGCTGCATGTAGATTATTTTCAAGATCTTAGCTTCAGTTTTGCATGGTAGTCTCACAGATGTTTATCAGGTTATTGTTTATTTTATATATAGTAGTGTGTATATATTAATTCCAATCTCCTAATTTATCCATCCTTTCCCCTTATCACGTTATTAAAAACAGCTATCTAAATATATAAATAAATGTGGGGCATACATTGACCATAGAGAAAAGTGTATCAAAGGATAACAAAAGAAAAAAAGAAAGAAAACTGAATGACCTTGGTCCTAAATACTCAGTAGAAACTCTCCTTTATAATGCCGGGTAAACAGCCAGGGTTGGAACAGTGCAGCAAATAGCAATCACAGATCATTAATCATGATCTAGATCTGTTTCAAAGCAATTTCAATTTCTGAGGAATTTTGCCCTAAAAGTTTTTCTCCCTGGGTGCAGCAGCCCCTCAGTTGCCACATGTACTTCAAAGGATCCCAGTTTGTGACAATGTAAATAATTTATGCACAAAAATTAAAGCAAAGCATGAAAATTGGAAGGCATCTTAAATCATTTTTAAGGTTGCATAAGCATTATAAAATAATCTGAGAAATAATTACATGACACTATGGGGGTGAATGAAGTCTAGCTAATGAATCTGGATGCCTACATCCTTTCTTAGTTTTCTATCAATGTGTCTGCATTTCAGAAAGTTAAATTAGAGAGTTTAAACTAAGACCTCAGTGAAATTCTCTTTTGGGGCAAATGGGTTAGCTCCCGAGTAGATGTCTGATATGAAACATAAAGTAAAATTACATTTTTCAAGACATTTCTTTTTTCTTGTAGATAGAGGAAAACATCCCTGTTTAACAAGTTCATCAGCATCTAAGACTGTGTTGCAGAATGACAATAAAGCTGTCACCAAGAAAATAATCTTAGCCAATTTACTTCAGATGAGTCAACCCACCGTGTTATCTTCTCCAAGGGAGTGAAATGGTAACACCACAGGAGCAAAAGCAGCAGGTTTAGAGGAAGAAAGACTATTACTTCAGTGGTAAGGTGAACCTTCTTAGCAAGGTCAACAAGCAACTGAGAGCCTCCCTTTATCACAGTATACTGATAAAAGTTAAGTTTAAACTGCCTTTCAAATTAGCAAACAGCACATAACATACTAGTCTGCACTCAGTGGAGAATGCTCAGAGATTCACCTTGGGCATGAGCCACAAATTAATAGCTTTAAAGCAATCTGTATGGATAGAAAAATAAGTTCCTAAGTTTCTGTGGAGAAAAATCAAAGAATCACAGTCTGATATGGAAGCCATGATACCTATGGCTATAAATTGATGTCTTTGACAAATGAAGAGTCAGAAGAATAAACAAGATGATTTGAGTCAAGACCAGCCATCCAAATATATTCCTAAAGTGATTGTATTCGTTTCCTAGGGCTGCCATCACAAATGCCACAAATTCAGTGGCTTGAAACAATAGAAATTTATTCTCTCATAGTTCTGGAGGCCATAAGTACCAAACCAAGGTGTCAGCAGGGTTCCTACTAGAGACTCTGAAGAAGACTCTGCTCCATGCTTCTCTCCTAGCTTCTTTTTTTTTTTTTGGCCTCACTGCGTGCAACATGCAGGATCCTAGTTCCCCAACCAGGGATGGAACCCGCGCCCCCTGAAGTGGAAGCGCTGGGTCCTAACCACTGGACCACTACGGAAGTCCCTCTCCTAACTTCTTATGGTTGCTGGCAATCCTTGGTGCACCGTGGCTGGTACATTCATTATTCCATTCTCTCTCCACTTTTTAATGGAGTTCTCCCCTAGGCCTCATCACACGGTTCTCCTAATGTGTCTGTCTCTGGTCTCTTCTCCTCTTCTTATAAGACACCAGACATACTAGATGAGGGTCCACCCTAATCGAGCATGATCTCATTTTAACTTGATTACTTCCGCAAAGACACGATTTCCAAATAAGGTCATGTTCACAGGCACTGGATGTTGGCTCTTTAACATATCCTTTTCAGGAACAAAAATTCAACCCACAACACTGATCAGCGAGAAAGTTTGGGGAGAAGGTTTTTTTTTTTTTTTTTTGCGATACGCGGGCCTCTCACTGTTGTGGCCTCTCCCATTGCGGAGCAACAGGCTCCGGACTCGCAGGCTCAGCGGCCATGGTTCACGGGCCCAGCCGCTCCGCGGCATGTTGGGATCTTCCCGGACTGGGGCACGAACCCGTATCCCCTGCAACGGCAGGCGGACTCTCAACCACTGCGCCACCAGGGAAGCCCGAGAAGGTTTTTTTATGATAAAATAATAAAGTTCCTTCCCTGCCCTTTTATCCTGGGAACTGACCATCTGGTTAAACATTCTGGGAATTAATGTCTCCAACAGCAAAGACCAGTAACAAACTCATATGCCTCATAGCCTAAGAAGGTAACACTAGTGAGTGAAATGGACTGGTTAATATGAGCTGAGGTACTTCTTTTATTCACTTTAAGAAACAGCCTTTATTGAAAGTTTAGTCCCCGCATCCTTTTTTAAATCATGAGATTTTTCACCATGTACATTTTCCATATACGTTTTTTCCACACGATTTTCATAATTCTCATTTTGGTTTGTTTTACATGGACATCTTGCATTGAACTTTTGACAGAGACACTTTGTTGAAAATATAGAAATACTTTTAATTTACACAAAGAAATATGCTTTCAGTTTTCTTGAAACACACTCTTAATAGAGACATAGGTAGAGAAACATTTCTCTGCTCAAAGACAAATGACAATAAAAGCATAATGACATGCAGTGGCTGACATACAACTTCAGTTATGGGTATGTAGTGGGGAATAGTGGGGATTGTGGCACCTGTCCAAATGAGAACCACCAATTGCTCAGCTTCAACCAATTAGTGCCAGAAGAGCATGCAAGGGCAGTCCTGAACACAGGTTGTTCAGGTAAGATTCTTCAAGAGAAACCAGAAATCCAGTTCTGATTTTTCAAGAGAAACCACAAACCCAGATTTTTATGAGAAATCTCCAGATTTTTAAAAAAATGTTGTTTAATGAAAGCCAAATAAAACACAAACGTGAATTGAATTCAGTTATAGGCCACTAGTTGCTATCCTTGAGACCACCAGGACAAACATTTGAATGAACAGTTTTCCCTTTAGAAAGATTTACTTCCCCTCCTCCTTTCCCATCTTACCACTGCTTCTTCCTTTTTCTCCTCAACCTCTCCTTCTCCTCCCCCTGTGACTAAGTTCTGGCTCTCAAACTATGCTCTTCCTCAAACAGAATTTGAAAAGCTGAACCCAGGTGATCAGCTAATGAAATTAAGTCTTGACTATTTTTGCCGAATGTATAGAAGAAAAATTAGTCTATGGATAGAGGACTCTCAATCTGAAAAATTTCTTCCACAAACCAGCCCATGTCTTTTACCACTGACAGGAGACCTGATTATGTATGGTTTGACAGCTTTGGCTCTCTGCACCTGTGTTTATTGGAGACTGTGATTTTTCCATTGATACACAAAATGTAGGCATATTTTTTGCTCATATATAGATTTTGGTGGACATTCATCATTCTTCTTAGCTACCTAGTAAGAAAATCTGTCTTCCTTTGTCTTCTGAAACCTCAATTTCACAAGACAAAGGAAAGGGGTTCTCTTACTGGGAAGTTAAAAGAATGACTCATGTGCACCAGTAGAAGTTGAAAATGCCAAATTCTCACTTTCCCATGCTTCACTATCAGACGTACCAGTCCGGACTTTGAAACCCAAGTTAGGAACACAAAGTAGCAGGGTCTGTGCAAAATCTTTTCTGGGGAGAGTACTAGAAGAAGTAACCAGCTCGTAGAGATCCATCTTGCAGAGGCAGCAGGGGCAGCAATGGTTCTAGCTCTAATGACTAATGTTCAGCATCTGAGAATTGATGGTGCTAGCCTGGACATCTATACCCAGGAGCAGTGCTCAGTGGCAGTGCTCAGAAGGTCCTCCTGTTCTATGGCATAACTCAGGCACTGTTGCTGGCTGTGACGCTTCAAGCTTGGTTCTCCACCTGTCCCGAAGATTATGGATTATCTATTTCAAATAACCAGACTTAATTTCTGTTACTTGCAAGCAAGTTCCTTGATTTATATAAAAATTAAATGTCAATAGTTACAGTATTTTTCTCTTAATGCCTACGAGTTTTACCTCATGAACAACTTTCAGAACCACTGTTCTAAGAGATGGAGATAAAGCATAGTGGTTACTATTATGGATTCCAGTTCAAATCCTGGCTGTGTTACCTCCAAGTGCTTTAATCTCTCTGTGCCTCAGTTTTCCCCATACGTAAAAAAAGGAGGGACGGTAATAATTAATTTATCTTATGGGATTTTTGTGAGGATTAGAGAAGTGCTTGAGGCATAATGAGTACTCATTAAATGTTGCCTATAGACATTATTTTCCCCCTGAGCTATATCACACAATTACATGGGACTCACGCTTGGCATAACCACTTCATTTGGATGGGTGGTAAAGAAATAGAGCCAGAGAGGAATTCCAAGACCCTGGAGCTAGAGTACTTGGGGTTTCAATCTCTACTGAAAGTGGTCCGCTGACGCTAGAGTTGAATTACCCCAAAGTCTAAAGCCCTAAGAGAGAAACTGCAAATAATATCTGTTCCTTTAATGCTTCTCTCCGAATTCCGAAAAAAAAAAAGTCCTATCTATTCCTGCAGTTTTTCTCAAGTCCATTGTCCTTGCAAGGCTCTTGGGATCTATCAGTGAATAAAATTGAAAAAGATCTCTGCCAGGGGAACTTATATTAGAGACAAAAATATATAAATAAATTAATGATAAAATAATAGGTAGGTAAATCATATGGTATGTTACAATGTGGTAAGTGTTAGGGTAAATATTAGAGCAAGATAAGGGGAAATCTAGAGTGTCCATAGTTGGAAGTTGAAGCAAGTTACCATTTTAAAAGAGGTTGATATTTGTGTAGAGTTAAAGGAGATCAAAGAATTAGGTGTGTGTGTATATCTGTGGGAAGAGCATTCCAGGCAGAGGGACCAGCCATCGCAAAGGCCCTAAGAAAGGTACATGCTTAGGGTTTTGAAAGAAGAGCAAAGAGTTTAGTATAGATGAAGCAGAGTGAGTAGGGGAAGCTCACCAGATGAGATCACAGAGTTAACTAGGGATTATTTTGTGTAGGGCCTTATGGTTATTACAATGACTTTGACTTTTATTCTGAGATGAGAAGCCATTGGAGAATTTGAGGAGAGAAGAAACCTATAATTTATGTTCTAAAAGCACCATCTGGCTACTACGTTGACAATAAACTATAGAAGGAAGTAAGGCAAGGACAGAAGCAGGGATATCTGTGAGGCAACCACTTCAGTAATCCAGGAGAGCAATGACAGTGTCTTGTTTCAAGATAGTACCAATGTACATGGTAAGAACTTGTGATGCTCTGTTTATAATTTGAAGGTAGAGTCAAAAAGAGTTCTGGATATTGATGTTTAATTCTTCCCTGTGTCTTGTCAATCCACTTTCTCTGTTTTGTCTTACACCCTCAATCACCATCTCTCCTGCTACACTGATAAGAGAGGTCCTTCTACATTTAATATGTTGTCATCCTACTTCCCTGAATTACATTCCATGGTTCTCTGTAAATTTCACAATATAAATTCCTTAATATAGCTCACAAGACTGTTTATGACCTGACACCCGTCCATATCCATACCTTACCTACCTCTGTCCTGCCAAGAGGGATTTGACTGCTTACTTCAGTCAAAGGACACTGAATGACTTGCACTGCCCTGAACCTGTCTTGCTACTTCATACGTCTGTGCCTTAAGACTTACTGTTCCTCTTCCCATAATGCCTTCCTCCAGCACTTCACCTGACTGACTTTTACTAGAGATCACTTAATCCAGTGTTTAGTGAAGAAAAGGGACTATGGGAAAGAAAAAAAAAAGTCATTATAAATAACTGATTGAGAAAGTACTCTTAACAGCAAACCACAGAACATCAACTGCATTTATGAAAAGCTGAGAGCGTAATTAGATTCCCAAGTACATTGGATATGATTAAGAGAGATGAAGATTTCATATGTGCAGAAGTTTCAGTTAATTACACATCAGCAAAGGCAATACAGTGGAAGGGAATTCAGAAAAATGTTTTTGTGAGTTCAGGGACATTCTTGGTGTCATTTAGTCATGGAGTGACCTTAAGCATTCTCAAAGGGTTCTTTCCATTGGAAATAAAATAGATCCTCTACCCACAACCTGCATGCAAAGGAATTTGGGGAAAAGATCTGATTAAAGTTTAAATAGGGGAGTGATATAACGTGCTTTACGTTTTTAAAAGATTATACTGGTTCCTTTGTATAGGACAGCAAGGAAGCCAGATTTGGGACAAGGAGACCAGTTAGGAAGCTATTGCAGTAGTTCATGCACAGAACAGTGGGGGCTTAGACTGGGATTGTGACCCTGAAGATGATGAGAAGAAGTCAGATTCAGGATGTATGTCAGAAATAGGGTAGATACAGCCCGCCTTGCAAAGGCTTAATCATGCTCAGATGTAAGAGCATGAGTGGAATCAAGAATAGCTGTAGTTTATTGTTTGAAGCAACAATGTAGGGACAGTGGTTTGTGTTATATGATGTGTTGGAAGATCTCTGTGAAGTCAAATACCTACTGATGACCTGAATATGAATGACTAATATCTCCCTCTCTACCTAATCCTTTGGACAGGTCCATTACCTTGCTAGAATCAGTGTCCGCTACCTGTGGCTATAACATGTAATATCATGTCCTGTCTGCCAGATTAGACGTCTTCGTAACCTCAGAAACTTGTCCTCTTAGTTCCCAGTGTGGCCGGTAACTAGATATAGTTATTGGGTATGGTCTCTCCAAATGTGCCCAGTCATCTGCACTAGGCCAGTCCATAATTTAGCACAGAAAGAGCATTAAAACAAGAAAGAATTCTAGTGTTCAGAACACTAGAAACCATCTACAAATGTTTTCCAAATTTACATAATTATCGCAATAACTTGTTAACATTGCAGATTCCAGAACTTACCCCGGATCCACTAAATCAGAATTTCCCAGAGAGGAAACTATTAACCTACCATTTTTCTTTTTTACCAAGTTCTCCCCAAGTTATATCAATGATGAGCTAAGTTTGGGAAACACTGATCAACACCTAAACCCTTGTTACAAGAGGAAACGAAAAGCCCAAAGGAATTAAGTAATTTCTAAAAGGAGCTGTTTGCCTCCCACATCTGAGAAAGAATTTTACTTTTTTGCTTTCTTCTTTTAACTTTCCTCATTCCCCTTGCAATATATAGAAGTTACATGTTTTGATCAGTCTCTGAGAGGACTGCTAACACTTCCTAATCATGTCTCCCAGGAGAAGTGACTTCAGAAATCTAAAACAGTTTCGGGAACTGCTCTATCCTTTCCTCATGAAAAGCTCACCTTGAAACAGGCAGACACTCTAGGAAAATTATTTCTTCTTAATTGGGACAATCTAGAGAGACTTGGAACCACAGAGGCTCTTTTTGCCAAGTTAAAAAAAAAATGGTGTCCCTTTGTCCTTGTTATTTTCAAGATGATACCTGTGATCTAATGGCTTTTGCACACCGTGAGGTTCTCAACATCAGTAGGCATTAAACATGTAAAAGGGCAGCAGGAGTGGCTCATTATCTCCAGCCCAAGCAGAGAGAAATGCAATAATCATAATTCTCTGCTTTTCTTCAAGCTTTTAGCTGGTGTTGGAAACATGAGTAACCTTAGTGCCTTGGGTTAGGGTGAGTAACACCATTTTCAATAGGCAGATGGTGTTCAGTGCCTGCTTGACAGAGCACAGAGGATGCGGTGAAGGAGCCATTGACTGGGAGGGACTATTCTTATCTCTAAAACAAGACAATTGATTTGACTTTGAGAAGAACAGTGACTCCCCAATACTACTTTCCAATATGCCCAAACTCTGAAGTAAATGAGTACTTTGTGTGTCCATAGGAGTTAAAAGTTATCTATGTCAAAAAGAAAAGTTGACCGGAGAAAATGTGGTACACACTCCAAAAACATTAGTAAGTCAAACCACTTTGTTTGTTGAGTCTTTTATTCTCTTCCTGGTCTAGACACTGCTGTAGAATTGATGAAGTTTTATATCATAGATCTCATGAAGACAGTTAGGTCTCAATTATCTGTTCCAATAAGAGAAGCCTGGAGCAGATCATTTAAAACATAAAAGGCACATACCTAGATCAAAGTCCTGGTTTTCCTTCCCTCTGAGAAGCAATATTACCATCACTTTGAGTCTTTCTCTTTTCCTGTTTCCATTCTGGCACCACCAAGAGAAGACAGTCATTCATAGTTTCCTTTGCTGAATCAAAAATTGTAAGAAAAATGCTATTTTCTCCTTATAATGATGCTTTCCTCCTCTCCATTTGTGTACATTCTCAAGCTGCCTACTCTGTTCCACTCACTTCTTTTCCCAGAGGAAACGTCCTTTTAAGATCACCTGGGCATCATCCTTTCAGAAAGGTGCTCTTTTAATTGAGAACTTGACTTCAAGGGTAGGATTTGTTATGAATCCTATCTGTCAAGCAGTTTCAGCCACCCGATCATTTATGTCAGCAGTACTCCTTTCAATCCAAGCTAATTCAGGCCAGCCTTTCCATCAAGCATGATAAACAACAAAATCGATATTATGAAAATGGAGATGATGACGATCTCAATTTGTCTAAGTAATTCAGCGAGAACAGAGCTTCAGTTTTTGTCTTTGCATTCTAAACCATTGTAAATATTCTGTTCTTTTCTTGTTGCCAATAAGAAACCTTGTTTTTTGTTTTGTTTTTCAGTTTCTGAAATATATTTTGGCCACAGCCTTTTCAAATGTAGTGGGAGATAGTGCCTGATCCTTGCTCTCCTAAGACTATTTCCAGAGCACTGATTCACCACCATCACTGCTGGTCTCTCTGCTGGAGACCAGGCCACTCAGCTACACACCCACTCCATGAACGCAGAGCTGACACCTCTCACCCATTGCTGTAAATACACATGTCCACAATCCTAACTCAAGATTGCACACCTGTGTATAAAGCAAGATCTAAAAGCCAAGTATCTTGCCTTCTCAGGTGGGAAAGGGCAAGAAAAAAAAAGCAAGAATGAATATAAGTATTCTTTTCACACTTCAGGCTGTGTATCCAACCTATTATTGTCATCAAACCACCTTTCTTTCTACGGAACCACCCTGGCCCCTGAGCTAATTATTGCTTGAGGGCACAGACTGTGATTGATACTTCTTTGCATGACTCTCAGCTCAATGCCAATCACAGAGTAATGACCAAGAAATTCTTATTAATGGGCAGAAAATGTGATGGGGTTTTATAAATCATATAATTAAAACCCTTATTTTAAAAATAGTAAAGCCTTTTCAGAACAATGAAATGTAATGTCTGAAGTCACATGCATAACCAACAGGAGCCTGAGGCAGGATTAGAATCCAGGAATCAAATCCATGCAAATCCAGGTTTTTTGTGTTCCAAAAACTCAGCCAATTACATACCCAGGATGATGTGGTTGCAGGAGATGCGGAGTTTCACATTTCCAGCCCCTGCCACTAATGTGTACTGTCAGAGAAGCAAACCCAAAATTCAGTTTAATAGGGATGTATTGAGCAGCTTCTATGTATAAAACTCAGAGTTAGGCATTTGGAAGGAAATACAGTTTAATGTGTTGGTTTACCTATAGTTCACAAAAAACGATGACCCAGTTTTTGTATATAGATCACATACTTAATGAGTATAAATGTGTAGTAAACAAGTATTTTTAACTGATTTTTATGAAAAATATGTAGTTACTCCAGGGACAAATTATTTTTATTCATTCACTCATTTATTCATTTATTCAAAAATATATACCGAGCATCAAACATTTTCCAGGCACTCTCTCAGACAATGGGAATACAAAAATGAATAATTCCAAGTCATTATGCTCTGTGGCTTTACAGGCGAAAAGAAAAGTAAGGACAACAGAGTGAGAAAGATGTTATGGCAACAATCTCTGTTCTGTAGGAGACCATTAGCATGGAGATGGTAGTCAAAGACAAAGGAGAAGTCAGTTCATAAAGTATTTTAGCTGGGAAGAAACTCGTTGAGCAGTTGAAGGTGAGATATGTTGCAGATGGAAAGAAAAAACTACCTAGATGAAGGATGTGGGAGAAGAAAGGGATGAAGTCGGAGAGAACCACAGGAAAGAATAGGAAAAAAAAACAGATCAGAATCTTTAGGCATTGATAAAGGTTTTGAATTTTATTCTGTGGGCAGTGGAAGGCAATGAAGATTTTCTAGCGAGAGAGGATTTGACCAGATTTGAGATGAACTGGGGAGATGTGACAAAGCATAGACAGCTAAATGATGCCTGAAGTTTTTGATTAGCAACAACAGACTTTGTTATGCACAGTAGAGGTTTGATATAAAAACAGGAAGGAGGTAAAGAATATGATAACAAATTAGATTTTGGACTTTGTGGTAGGCAGAAGAATGGCTCCCTAAAGATGTCTATATTTTAATCTCCATAACCTGTGAATACATTACCTTACATGTCAAAAGGGACTTTGCAGATATTAATAAGGTTATGGACCTTAAAATGGAAGGAGTATAGCAGGATTATTCAGGTGGGCTCAATCTAATCCCATGAGTTCTTAAAAGCATAGAAACTTTCGGAGCTTCCCAGCTATGGTCAGAGAGAGAAGAAACGGAAGGAGAGATTCAAAGTATGAGAGGGATACAAACCTCCATTTCTGGCTTTAAAGATGGAAGAAGGGGTCCAGGAGCCATGGAATATGCGTGGCCTCTAGAAGCTGGGAATGGGCCTCAGTTGATAGCCAGCAAGGAAGCAGGGATCTCAGTCCTATTACTACAAGAAACTAAGTTCTGTCAAAATAATGAATGAGCAAGGAAACAGAACCTCTTCCAGGGACTTCAGAAAGAAACATAGTCCTGCAGAAATCTTGATTTTAGTTTGGTGAGATCTAGTGAGATCTATGTCAAACTTCTAACCTAAAGAACTATAAAATAATAAATCATGTTGTTGAAGCCACTAAGCTTGTGGTAACTTGTTATGCCAAGAGTAGAAAACTAATACAGATTTGAAGACAAAAAAAAAAAAAAATGAGTCTGATAATTCCCAGGTAGGAAAAGAAGACGAATCTTCCAGAGAGATTGTAAAGAAAAGATTAGAGAGGTAAAGAGGTATCAGAAGAAGTCATAGAACCAAGGGAGAGAAGAACTCTGAGAAGGAATGATCCAAATTGATAACTGCAAGACATCAAGTAATATTGGACTTGTAGCTCTGCCAAAGCCAATCTTCAAATCTGTGAACAGACTCATTGAAGGATTAAACCAGAAGGAAACAAAGCCTGTGCCCAGTGGACTGGCATCCTATAAATGAGTTGGTAATTTGCAATAGATGATTTGACTCTAATTTAAATCAAGAGAGGAAATATTCACAGAACAAGTAAAGGCATGAAATGTGGTTTCTATCTTCCTTCTGACGTTATGTTTCATGAATATGTACCCTAATAGGTTAAACAGATTATTTTAAAAGCACTTAAAATACTATTTGCAGGCTAAAAAGGGTAGGGATTTTCTTTATTCCCAGAGATTTCTGTGGCATGAAGTGTGGCTGCCAAAGAGTTAAAAAGCTCTAGTTGATCACCACACTTCTCCCATGTGCATACAAACTTTCAAATAACCAGATACCTTTTATTTAAATGCAGCTGCTTTAGACCTACACAAATATTCTGTGGAAACTGTCTTACTCAACTTTGTATCTCCAGCACCTAATCAATGGTGGGAACATAGTAGGTCAGGAAGATTTCTTTCCTGGCAGCATTGGTGAATAAAAGATGTTTGTAATAAATTGGTGAAGTCATCATAATACTCAAAACACAGTTTATCACGTGACTTTCAAAGTCTCCCATTACCATCCATGATATTCATAATATCTGAATTTAATTCTGTTAAGACTCGTACAGAAAAAAAGTTTACATTAGCATAGTGACAATATTCAAAGTACTACATGTTCCTGCATACTTCACAGAGCTTTGTTCCAGAAAAGAATTATTCCCAGAAAGTACCTTATCCTGACAATGCTGGTTTGGCACACAATTGTGATGTATGTCCTTGACTATATTCAAGTTCACAGAACACAGTACATATTTTCTTTTCTGAAATAGCAGAGCATTGTCTTGCCCCAAGCATCCCTGGGAATACTTGGGTGTAATTTGAAAATCATGTTGAGATTCTCTAGGCAGCTTTTTGCAATGTCTCCCCAGATAGGTCTTCAATTGTCTTTGTCCACATTATCCTTAGCCGGCTTCTCTCTTTAAAGCATGCCGCAGCTATAATCTCCAGGGCTCTCCCACAGCCTACCCCAGCAAGAGCCTAAACTGGTCAATTTACGTGTGTGGAATTTCTAGACTGCTGGGGGATTTAGAGACTATTTAATCCCACCAAGAGGAAAAGAAAACTCAGTCAAAGGAAGTGAGGTGAGATGTTCAGGGGATAAGGCTGGTTAGTGGCAGAACCAGGCTGCAATCCTTGTTTCCTGACTCAGAGGTGAGTGTTCTTCCCACAACATACCAAAAGATGCCCACATTTGGATCCATCCAAATTAGACAAGGCTTATTTTCTTTGCCATCTTTGTGGAATGATTCTTTGGGCTCTTTCTCAAAGTATTAAGCTGATTATTTCTGCCTAATTAACGTGCAGATTATGAAACCAATCACATTACCCCCTGGAAAGCAATCTATGATTTCTTCCGTTTTGGAGTTATGATCTTTTTTTAAATTTATAAATTATTTCTCTCTCCAACTCACTTCCTTCCACCCATACTAAAAGCATACCATCAAACATTTATTCTCTTATTCATTTATTCATTCATTATTTTATTTATTTACTCATGCATTCATTTGTTTATTTTCACAAGCATTGATATAAGCACTAAAACTACAGAGATGAAAACAGAGATTCTTGTGTGTTTGTTTGCTTGGTGTGAGAGGAGGAGGTCACCAAGAGATTTGGTTTTATCCCCTTTATGTGTTATGTTTTTAGCAGTGACATGGACAAGTTTATAGGCCTATGCATATAGAAAAAGGAAAGGAGATTTTAAAATAGGAAAGTCTGAACAGGAATTTTACCAAAAAAATATCTTTTATTTCTTCAATGCAAGTGATGTACAAATACCTTAATTTGATGCTTGTCAGGTAAATTCTGCTACTTTTTTTGTAGTGATAAAAGTTTCCTTGGAGACTGGCAAAATTCAGGCTGAGAAACAGATTTTAGATTGATAAAAAAACACTTTCTTCTATTTCAAGCATAGCATGTGGTCTCCTTGTACTAGATAACTACTTAAACAGAAGAAAGATTAGATAGATAGGTAGGTAGATAGATAGATAGATATAGATAGATAGATAGATAGATAGATAGATAGATATAAATGTAGATATAATTGTTTCAGGGATTTCTGGCCAGAGATCCAGATGGATGCCTTTCCCTTTGCCTTGCTCCAATTAATCAACTGGTTCTTTTCACGATGTTAAGCATAACAGATTTCTACAGTGTCCATGCAGGTCCGCCTCTCAGATCTCTCTTCAGGTGAACCTGCTCTGAGAAGCATGGGTAGCTGACAGCCCCCAGCTGCTACACACCGTAGCAGTCACATCTCAGCCATGTTCTCCTGGGGGCTGCTCTCTATTACTAACTGAGCACAGCAGGGGACTAGAGCCAGACAGTTCCTGCCCAGTGCTTCTTCTCTGATGGGCAGTCCCTGCTCCGAGATTCTCATCAGCCTGGCTGAGACTCTCAGAGCTGCATGGCAACCTGAGACTCCTTCTTCCTAACCATCCCTCCTTCCCTCTCTCCTTTCAGAAGAGTCATGCCAGCACCATGATTGAGAGTCTTCTCTGCCTGTTCCTGCTTATCTGCCCTACTTTCAGGGGCAGAACTCCAGGAGATAAATATTAATCAGAGGATCTTTCACACAAAGATAATATTGATAATGATCAATATCCCCCTCACTGGTTTCTAAGAGCTTTCTTGAAAGTTCCCTTTTTTATTTCAAAATTCTGAACAACAAAGAACACCCATCCATATCCCGCCCATCTTAGGAGAGAAGAGGAGTGAAAATCATCTACAGCCAATCCTTATGGATATGATATGATTACTACTTCCTAAGAGGAAAGGTAACTGGCTGGTGGACAGTGATTGCATTGAGTTACAGCATTTCTTGAATTGAGGCGGTCTTGAAGGCAGAATTTTTCTGTTGTGTAATAGAAATGTTGAAAAGGAGCAAGGATGACTAATCTCTCTAAACAAAGAACAAGATGTGAGTTTCAACAACCTGTTCATGCTTCTGCTTCTTCCCCTTGTCATCATTATATACACCATCTTTTGTGATAAAATGGCCAAGCTCTTGCAGGGATCAGGAAACACTTATGATGCTCCAGGGACAAACTATGGACTGATTTATGCCCTCCTAAAATTCATATGTTAAAGCCTTAACCTTCATATGACTGTACTGGAAATAGGACCTTTAAAGACGTGATTAAGGTTAAATGAGGTCATAAGGGTGGGGCTTTAATCTGATGGAGCTGGTGCCCTTATAAGAAGAGGAAAATATACGAGACCCCTTGTGCTCTGTCTACCATGTGAGGACACAGTGAGAAGGCAGCAACCTACAAGCCAAGAGCAGAGGCCTCAGAACAAAACCTACCTTGTTGGCACTTTAATCTTGGACTTCCCAACCTCCAGAATTATGTGAAATAAATTTCTGTTGTTTAAGACACCCAGTATAATTTTAAGCTGACTAATACAGACATTAAGGACAATTATTATTGTCTATCTCTTTCCAAATATTGTCATAGGGCAGATGGCCAAGAGTATCCTGATACAGTGATGTACAAAGATACCTTTTAAAGACAAAACATTAATTCTCTCCTTTGGTTAATTTCCCATTAGATAACTTTTACAGCTATTATATTTTAGTTAAAATATATAACTCAGGGCCATTTTTCTTATATTAATTCAGAAACATCTACAAAGTTCTGTCAGAAATCAAATAGTATCTCAAAAGAAATATTTTTGAGGAGCTCGTAATGGACAAGATACAGAGCTATACCGATAGACAGAAGAAAAGGATACCTTTAAAAATTCCACTAATTGTCTGTTTATTTTCTTTTTGATAGAAAAATGTTGGAAAATAATAACAAAGGATGAAAAGTTGACTGGAAGCCCCCTATCTAACAGATTTCTCTTACGATCAGTTAAAGCAGTAATTTTATCTCTAATAAATCAAGGTCATGTTTTGTTTGTTTTCTGCAGTAAGTTTGAATGGAGCTTCTTAGAAACTTGAGAATGGGAAGGCTGAATGATAGTTGCAAAGTCAACTGCTGGAAAGTCATGCAAAATGCACTAAATGACGCCTGGTGGTCAGATTCCCCCGTAAGGACTCTTAAGTAAGCACAGATGCTAGGACTGCTTTTCTCAAACTGTCCGCCTCAGAATCCTTGAGTTTCCTAGAGACAAATCAGGGGACTCCTGAAGGGGGACGGAGACCCTACTGGTACTTAATGTTCCCCTCTTCAGCCCCTTTCTATTTCTTTGAAATGTTTTAAAACCAATAATGGTAGGTGTTTAATGCCTCCCCAAACATGTCCACCTCCTAATCCCCAGATCCTGAGAGTATGTTACCTTACACGGCAAAAAAGACTCTGCTGATGTGATTCATTTAAGGATTTTGAGACAGGAAGGTTATCTTGGATAATGTAATCGCAAAGGTCCTTATAAGAAAAAAAGGGAAGTAGGAAAGTCAGAGTCAGAGAAGGAGATGTGACAGCAGAAGCAGACAGCCAAGTGGTGGAAGGGGGTATGGGCCAAGGAACGTGGGCAAACGCAAGGAAACAGATCTCCCCTAGAGCCTCCAGAAGGAGTGGAGCCCTTAATTGGACACCTTAATTTTAGTCCAATGAAATCCATTTTGTATTTCTGATGTCCACTCTGGACTTCTGACCCTCCCAGCTGTAAGATAATAAATATGTATTAGGTCACTGAATTTACAGTAATTTATTACAGCAGCAATAGGAAACTAACACACTGATGAACTAACATAAGTACTTCTCCAACTTTAATATGCATAAGCTTCATCTAGTATGTTTGTCAAATATTAATTTCTAGATTCCACTCCCCAAAGTTCTGATATAGGTTGTCTGCTGGTTAGTCTAAGAACCTGCATTTTTAATGAATACTTCCCCACCCCCATGATTCTGATTCCAAGTTTCCAAAACCGAATGAAACCAGATTCACCATAAATAATCTCATAAGATATAGGAAACCGTGATGCTAGCTGGAATCATGTTGCCACAGATCCCCCCCTCCACCCTCTGGTACTTTCAGCAAACATCCCTAAGAAAGATGCATCAAACACTGAATTTTGCATCGTGTTGCACAGCAAGCTTCCAGTGTAAGCTTCCATCTTGCAATCGTTCATTGTGTCAGTGCATTGCAATAGAACGATTATTTGATTCACCGAAGAAATAGTAAGTGTGAGGAAATATAGTAAAAAGAGTCACGGTTCTGCAATCAGTAGACCTTGATCACACACTCTTCTGAGTCCCTGCCTGGATGTATAGCACTGGGCAAGACACTTTTCATCTCTGGACCTCAGTTTCCCCACATGTAAAGTGAGAGTTTTTAACTAGACAATCTCAAGTACTTTCAGCAATAATATCCTCTTAGTGGTCCACTTGAGTCTATTGAAAAAAACACAAAAGACACCAGGAATTCTTTTTTTTTCATTTCATCTCTAATCAACTTTGTTTCCTAAGGACATTTGTGAATGCAAGGTATCTTTTCCACTTTCAGGTCCCTATATTCCTAGGAAAATTATATCCTTTCAAAGGGAGACACATGGACACCCAGAATATGGCTAGTTTCAACGACTCTTTCTTTACAGCCCCGCCCTCCTTCCAAAGGAGGCCATGATGATATAGGTAGGGTCTGCCAGATGTACCATTTTCAATTATTCTGAGACTCATACGCCATCCTATTAATCATCCAGTTCCTTTGCTTCTCTCCTTCTTTCTCCCACTGGACTCATCCTGATCAGTCCTTTGGTTTGGCATCACTTCTAGAACAAGGTAAGTTACCACCTTTCTCCACTCTGAACTGCTTAAACCAGACCAGCTTCCTCTGTGGGGTGTGTGAGGGGGTTGTTATCACATCTCACGAAGGGATTATAATGTACAGTTACGAACACCCACTCTAAAATCAGTGAAGACACTAGTTCAAATCCGGGCTCTGCCAACTGCTGAGGCTAGATATGCATGTTTGGGAAAGCTACTCAACTTCTCCTTACTTTTGTTTCCTTAATAAAGATATAGAGAGATATAGATTTTTATCCAAATCTATAGAATGAGGATGACAATACCTAACTCACATCATTGTGGATGTTAAAGGTAATGTTTGTAAGATACCTGGCACCCATTAAAAGCTGAATATGGTAGGTTTTATTTTCACTATTATTCTTGTCAGTGAACTTTGGCATGGTCAGAGCTGAAGGATCTAGGATGACTAGGCTCAAAATCACATCATAAAATTATCAGAAATATTTGGCATAAAGAAACTTACAGGAGACAGAATAATTGTCTTCAAATATATGAAAAAAAGGATTATACATGTTTTGTCTATTTACTGAGAACAGAGCAAAATTCAATAGGGGGATTTCTTCTAAGCCTAATGAATAATTTTGTGACTACTAGGGCTGTGTAGGAATGGAATGGACTCCCTTGAGAGGTAATGAGTGTCCCATAGCTAAAGGAAATCAGGAGGAGCCTAGCCAGCCCTTTAGTGGGAATGTAATATAAAAGATTCAAGCACAGGATGAACTATTGGATTTTTATGACATTTAAAATACCTTCTAAGATTGAAATTCTATGGTTCTGTGATTATTACCAGCCCCAAAAGAGGAAGCAGAAGGAAAGTTTTTAAAGGTGAAAGAAATAAACAATCAATTTGGCTATCTGCAAGCAATTCTTGAGAGAGAGAGAGAGGCTAAAAATGTTGACAGCATTTGTAAAACTAAGGATTGGGGACTGAAACATTCTGCATCTTCCCATTTACCATGGCTCCTACATGTGCTTTTCTCAGCTATAGTCCTGTAATGCCAAATGCATTATGTAAAACCTGAGTGAATGGATAGATTGTGAGAGTCTCTTTAAAATGTAAACTCAATGGCAAAGCCCATTACATGAAATTATGTTTACTTAACTAGCTAAAGGCTTAAAGGTAGTTAAAACACATAAACCATCTTTTCTCTAGCTGAGAGATCATGAAAATGGATATGAAGAGTGTTAACAAGTATCCAAGGATTTGGAAAATGTCAAGCCCAGTGAACTCTTGAGTTTTAAGGAAGTGTACATCCAAGTGTTTTGAAGTCTTAATAAAGGTTGGCATGTTGCTTTCTCACTAGATCGTTATCTCTGGCTCTTTCTCCTCTCTTCCTCAAAATGATTCAAGAACATCTCATGGAAGCAAGAAATTAGCAGGTGCATAATTGAAAAGAAATTATGGTAGATACTTTGGACAACATTATTTACAAGGAAAATTCAATAGAAGCATTTAAAACAAACCTGATTATACATGTATGTACATGTACCTGCATATACACTGCACACACACACACACACACACACACACACACATTACAGACTAAGAGACTAATATCCTTCTAAAATACTAACAAAGTTAAGTGTTGGGGCTTCCCTGGTGGTGCAGTGGTTGAGAGTCCGCCTGCCGATGCAGGGGACACGGGTTCGTGCCCCGGTCTGGGAAGATCCCACATGCCGCGGAGCGGCTGGGCCCGTGAGCCATGGCCGCTGAGCCTGTGCGTCCGGAGCCTGTGCTCCACAACGGGAGAGGCCACAACAGTGAAAGGCCCGCATACCGCAAAAAAAAAAAAAAAAAAAAAGTTAAGTGTTGGTCTTAGGGCCTGACATGAATGCTAGGATGGGCTTTCATTATGTAATTCAAATTGCTTTTAAAAAGCAACATTCCACAGTTTGCAAAGGGCTTTCACAACTATCTTACTTTATCCTCACTCCAGCTCCTATTGAACCAGGCAGGGGAAAATTTGAGGATCAACTGTATTCTTCATACCATACGCGGCATCTGTGACCAACACACACACACATAAAACAACATGCACACCGAGAAAACATTCAAAGTCTAATCATCCAAAGACACTGATGATTTTTTGTTTCAGACAGTGATTATTATTTAAGTGCTATTCACATTTAGAATATTCATTAAAAGACATGAGATAGGTCATGAGTCCAGAACATCTAGCAATAGACATTCAAGGGCTTTTCTGTCGCTCAAGAATGTGTATATACCTTTGAAGGGAGAATTTTATTCTTTGCAGGTTCTATTTAAGCAAATGAGAATGACTGCAGTGTTAAGCTTTGGTGATAAGTTGTACATTTAGTTTCTAAAAGCCTTTAAAAAGAATGTGTATGTAATCAACAAGAAATAAAAATCAATCCATTATGCCCTGATTCTATCAGAAAATGGTACTATAAATAGCATCTAATAAATGGACCAGAACAAAGCCCTCTGGCCAGGAAGCAGTTGAGCTGGGCCCTAAATCATCTGAATTCTATTTAGGAGATTAGATTGAAACCAATTTAATCCTTAAACTGAGGAACTAACATTAGACCTTAACAGTGATGACAGGATACGGTGATAAATGGCATCAGAGGTGACCAAAAAGCCTAAGAGGACTGGAAAAGTCTAAGAGTCATTCAATTTGCTGCTTTTCCAAGTAAATTACTAATGGCCACAAGCTGGCTCTACAGGAGCTGGCCTGGGTGTGACTTATGACTGAACCTGGGAGGCTGAACAGAGTAATTAATGGAATGTAGAAAGGATCTAACACTGCCCCCTCCTCTAGACCAACTACCACTGCAAGCCCATGGAATGAGCTGAAATCTAAACTCTAAACTTTTTCAAAGACGCTTTCCCTTTCAAATAGAATTTTGTATGACACAGCATTAAACATTTACTACAAACAAAAATCATAATAATATCTAACATTTACTGAGCACACAGCATGTGTAGGAATCAAAATTCAACACACCATGAAAAGGAAAGAATTCAAGATTTAGGCAGGTGTCTTGGGTTATAAAAAGCAAAAATGGCAAGGCATGAACAATGTAGACAAGAGTAGTATCTTTTTTTTTAGGATTAAAGAAAAGAGAGTACTGAAAGCAGTCCTGGATCTGGGAGAGCTCTGAGAAGCAGCTGTTCATCAACAGCAGCTGAATTCAGGGACGAGCTGGGGACGCGCAGGAAAGCAGGCTGCCTGCTAATAGGTATAATGCCCCGGAATGCTTTGTGTTTGTGTGAAGGAATTTACAGCCCAGTGATCACCACCACAAAGCTTATACTTATCTCTTTGCAACTCTCGCCAGCTCTTGGAGTTTTCCGTTCCCTAACTCAGATGTCAAGAGAAAGGGGAATAAAGGTCCAATGAGAAGAACTGGAAGACTCTAGGTCCATCCACCTCACTACAAATAACTCAATTTGTTTCTTTTTATGGCTGAGTAATATTCCATTGTATATATGTGCCACATTTTCTTTATCCATTCATCCGATGATGGACACTTAGGTTGCTTCCATGTCCTGGCTATTGTAAATAGAGCTGCAATGAACATTTTGGTACATGATTCTTTTTGAATTACGGTTTTCTCAGGGTATAAGATATAACCCTCTGTCTATAGAAGTAGTGTCCATGAGGCACAAAGCTGCTTAATCTTTCTCTCTTTGTATGCTTCCAAATCCCATCTTGTCTTGCATCCAGTGTGCTTTGCACAAATGCCAATCCCCTCCATTTCAGCCCTGATGTCAAGTGACAAAGGGAAATCCTCCCACTTGAACTCTTTCCCTTTCAGCCTTTTTGCTGAAGTCCCCTTCATACAGAGGCTGCCTCTAATTCCCAGTTTGAGACCACTTTCTTACATGACACATAGCCTGATATGGCCAGGCAGTTAAAAAAAAAAAAAGGCAATGCCTAAATTCCCCCCATATTGTAAATTAGAGAGTTGCAGCCCCATCAGGGTCCTCCAGTGAAGCCGCCCACTGAGTGAGGAACTGTTGGATTTCCATCTGTGTCTCATACCATTGGTGGCTATTGTTTAAATAAACATTACTTTGTGTTGCGTTTTTTAAAACTTCAATACATGTTGATGCCTGGTTAAAAGGAAAGGAAATTGCAGTATTAAAAGACTAGTATTTTCAGAGTCTTGTGATGTAAATTGCTAATTTAAAACCCAAAATATTGTTAAAGCGTCTTTATTTAATAGCAGGTGATTGCAAGCTGTAATTTGCAAGCTGTAGATGCAGATGGTAATGTTTTTCCTCCCTTTTCAGCAGTGCAGTACAGTATTTACTGCAGATCTATGCAGGCCTGGAACAGCCAACTGTGAAAGAAAACACTCTGCAGCAAGATTAACCACAGAGTTCATAAGACAAAGATGGCTTTTGAGACCTGATCCTGTCTCAGCCAAGGCAGGGTCCTCTCCTCCCAAGCTCAGAGGATGTTTGCTCACCAAAAGAAGTTGAAGGTGATGTCATTGGTCTGCCAGGTTCCCGCTAAGGTTAAAACACATGAGTGAGAGAGTGATATTTAATTTAGGCTTAATTTATTTACTCTGGCTGGAGAGAACCCAGGGAAGAGAGGGAATGTAGGGATAGGGTTGCCAGATAAAATGCAGGACACCCGGTGAAATTTGCAGTTCAGATAAACAAGCAATAATTTGTTAGGATAGGTGTATCCCAAGGTACCTGGGACATACTTATACTAATAAATTATTGCTTGTTTATTTGAACTTCAAATTTAACTGGAGTCATACATTTTTATTTGCTAAATCTTGCAACTCTATATGGGGAGAAAGAGTGAGTAAATAAATAACAATGACGTGTCCAGGAAACAAAGATGGGACTTGACATTCACTGAGCACTGTTCTTGCCATGTAATCATGGCAACAATTTATCAGGTAGATATCATTGTTACCATATTGCAAAGAGGCGTAGTTGTGGTTCAGAGACCTTTGGTGACTTTCCCCATATAGTTCACAGCAACCCTGGATTCAGTGACCAAGTTCTCTGTGGCTTTGGAGCCTGAGTTCTTTCCATAAAATGATGCTGATGCCTCGCCTTTGTTCATTCTCTCCCATGACACTTAGGGCGTCTGGCAGGAAGTCAGTGCCCTTCTCCAGCTCCTGGTGGCCTCCCAGCTCCTCAAGCCCTGCAACAAAACAAACCAACAAACAAACCCATCTAGCCTCACCAATATCTCCTTTCCCCTATCCCGCCCCAGGGACAACTAAAAGCACTAGTTGCTTTCATTTATATTTTATTTTCAGGAAGAATAACAGCTCTTTCCCCATGCATGTTACCCAAGTAAACTCCTGATAATTATTATATTCTCTTTGATTTGATTGTAGTCTATCACCAAAAGACCTGGAGAGGCTAGCCTTCTTTGAGCGCTTTACCTTACACACTTGTACGGAATTCTGAAGTATTCATGAGACACTGAGCAGGAACAGGAAGAAGTGGGCTGTTGATCGCTGACTCCGTAGCTACACCTCCATTCTTTTCTGTCGCCAGGGTCCTAACCAATTCAGTGTCCATTCCCTTCCTTGTGACTCAGAAGCAAGTCCTGTTTGGACTCCTGGGTTTCTCAGCAGAGCTAACGTTGGCATCTGGGTGAGATGATTCTTCATCCCAAAGGACTGCCCTGAATATCACACACTTCTTGTTCCTGTATCCTGGGTTCCAAGTACTGCAGATGGCATTCAGTCACTTTGTAAACCAAGGACAGCCCTGCACATTTCCAGATCCTTCTGTTGGTGGAGGGGCACCTCCACCAGGCAACCTGTTTGTCTCTTCGCCTTGGTAGTCACGGTTTGGTGCCCAGAATCACCCAGTTCTGGCCAGTATAGACATGAGGGGATGTCTACTGGGAACTTCTGAGAAAGGTTTCCTCACACTATGAAAGAGACCCAAGGAGGGAACAGTTCCTCTTCCACCACTGGGCGTGCTCGTGTCTGTATGTGATGTGTGGAGCTGCCACAGCAATTTTTCACCCATGGGGGCCAAAAGTGAGAATGGAAAAATAGCAGAATGCAAAAATGGAAGAATCCTGGGCCCATCATGACATCACTCAACCGCAAATTAGCGAACCCTGGAGCTGCCCGACTTCAAGTGTTCTGTCCTTGTTTATGACTCTTGAATTGGGGCCCTCAAGCCACTGGCAGCTCAGAGCCCCCATCTGCCACGTGATCCAAGGACACTGGACATCTGAAGGGAGGACAAAGAAAGAACAATGGAAGGGGTGTGCGGTGTGGAGACGACTTTGGCATGATAGTACAATTATAAGGGGGAGAGGACGGAGTCAGAGAAACGGAACTGGAAGCCTAACTCTATCACTGAATAACTTTGCGACCTTGGGTGAGGTCAGTCACTATCTCAGCCTTAGATTTATGACCTGAAAACTATCAGGATAAGATTTACAAAAATTGTCAGCTCACACCTATGGGCCACCCTGGACCTACAGGAACGTTGTTTTTTACTGGTCCGTGTACCTGGTAGCTGTGTAGTTCTGCCACGTGTGCCACCACGTCCCACTGTCTTACAGCCAGGCCTCTTCACTCATCTCACCTGTGCATCTCCTGGGCCATTGGGTTCAGGGCCCCCAGTTAAACCCACTCTCTCCCATTCTAGGAGATGTTGATACTGTGTTATATGGCTCTGATATGAATGTCACTGGGGTCAAGAATCAGCCTCAGGACCTCTGCTGTTTCTACAAGTCTTTTTGTCTACACCAAATGAATTTCATGCTAATTTAAATACCAAAACCCAATTCCGAGACATCCACAGTTAAAAATTACCAATTTTTACTTTCGAGGAGCACCTAGTATATCTTTTAAGTACAGAATGCATAAACGCTAACCTTGCACATTGCATCACATTCCGTTCAACTTCTGATTAACGTTTATTTGCAGAAAAATAAAAATTACTTCCCCTCATCTACTTAGGGGTATTGTATACACCACTTAAATACAGGGTTCTCTAGTGCCATCTAGGGGATTTTAGACCAAAAAAAAAGAAATTGTCTGCTCAGCTGAGAGTAAAACAAGAACTGAAAAATCAGCTATGACTTGCAATGTAATTTCTTATACACCCCTGATAATGTTTGGGTAATCTTTTATTTTACAGTTTGGGTAGCTGAGCAAGGTCACACATGGTGCTGCATCTGGGGAACGCATAAACGAGTAAAATGTATGACATTGCACCATGCTTTGTGGCCTAATATTTTGCAAACATAACCTTGAGAGAAAAAGTTTCCCTATTTAAATCAATGCCTCTTTCTAAAACCCAATCGAGCAGGATTTACTAGTATTTTTTTAATGTGTTTTCTAGATTCCTGGTTCCTACATACCAATCATGTGCATGTAAGAATTCCAGCAAGTGTCCTGTAAAGCTAAAGGGAAAAACCAAAAAGTGACACACCTTGCAAGAACCTGCCGGCATCCTCAGGCCTGAGCACAATGCCAAGCAGGCAGAGGTCCCTGCTAAGCACCCATTTTACTGAACTGAGCTCAGTAGCTTCTAAATGGTGCTGATGGACAATGTGTGGTCCATCACTTTCTAACCTACTCTGGGTGACCCGACTGCAACAGTCTGGGTTGACCTAAATAGCACATTTCTGGGGAGTTTTATTTGTGTGATGACCCAGGGTGAGGCGCTTTTCCCACTGGTTCCTGCGTTTAATCCTTCCCCCCAAACCTGTGATTCCTATAAATACCTAATTCCTATTTTACACATGAGAAAACTGAGGCAAAGAGAGTAGAACGACCTCTTCAAAGTAACACAAAGAAACGTATAAGCAGGGTTTCAAATCCACATGACGCTCCAGCCTCAAGCAGTGTGCTTCCTCCAATAAGTGGAATTTCAAAGACAGCATTTGAATATGACTACCAGATATCTTACAAACTAGTTCAACCAAAGGAAAAATGCACATTAGGCCGAACCACATGAAATTCCTGATATTCAACCATTTCTGACCTACGAAAGAGCACTTACATGTGATTCAGCACATGGGAAGGCACATTCAAAGAAGCCTGGGAAGAAAAGCAGCACACGTCTAAGGGCGTGCGGTGCCCTGGGCTCTGCTGTACGAGCACCACGCCCACCCCCGACACCACGCACCCTTCACAAACAGCAGCAATTCCCACTTACAGGGCGGCCTTCCTGGAGACGCCTGGGAGGGGAAGAGATTTTGTGTCAAGGTCAGAGTGGGGCACACCAAGAGCCTGAGCACCTGGGCAAAGGGGCAACGACTGGCCTGGAGTCCCAACACCCACGTGTGAAATGACCCGCACGCCAGGCCTTAGTCCACACCTGCGGGGAGCCCGGCAGGGCACCAGCGCTGGTGTCCAAGGTGAGGACCGCTGGCCTTCCCTCCCGGCTCCCTAAGGCGACAAGTCGAAGTTCTAACAACAATTCCATCCGGTAAGAGTAGCCCTTGTTCACAGGTCCCAAGTTGCTGTCACTTTGCTGGATTTTCTGGCCCGAGGTTGTATCCACTCTCGGTCCTCTTCCTCCCTCCTCCAGACCATTGCGCTGTGCTTCCTCCCCAGCACCTCCCACCTGCATCTGGTGAGCTTCTCTTTACCTTCAGATCTAACCTTCCAAGTTCCGTTTTCTAGGGAGGCTTCCCCTAGCCTCCAAGACTACATCCATGTCCTTTTATGTGATCCTTTAAGGCTGGTAAGAGGAAGAAGTAGCTTTTGTTATGTACCATTTGCCATAAGTTTTTCAGGTATCTTAGCTACTGCAGACATCAATTCATTAAACTGGATTACCTCCAAAGATGCAATTTCCTCGTATATACCTATGTGCCTGTCAAGGCGAAAGTTCCTAAATATCACCTCCAAAATGTGTTGGTCTTATTCATCCCACAAGTATTCTGTGACAGTAGGCAGTGGCAACACAATTCTAACACCTTTTGTTCAGGGCCACTTTGTTCATGCCTGGCTTGAATAAATGTTCTTTCTCAGTTGGTTCATCTGGCTGGCCTAAGTCTCCATGTCAGAGTAAATGCATGAGGTTGATGGGGTGATCAGGAATAAGCGATGAGTGGGTAGATATTTTAGCATGTATCTAATAATGAGGCACAGCACCTTATTATTTTACAAAAATGAAAAGCATTGGGTGTTTAACAATGGCTCTGAAGCAACGCTGATGTAACTTCAATGGGCCTTGCAAAGGCCACACACCTGAAAGTAAAGATGATCAAGGCTTACTGGTTCTCATTCCAATAAAGCTAATGACTTCTGCTCAATATGCAGTCAAAGCCTAGTTGGTTTTAAGCAAAGATTTTATAACTTATACTTTGTTTCAAAATATTTTCTCTCCATTCTTACCTTTCTAATGTAGGAGGGGCAAATGTAATTAATATATGAGTATACATAACCTCCTTCCTTTGCTCAACCCATCCTCATCTACTCATTAAGGAAATATTTTGCAGAGTTGTCAAAGGAAAGGGGGATAGGGACAGAAACTGGGGCCCACAGAAATGGGTGTGGAGAAGCATTTCATGGAAAGCTAAAATACAGGAAAGAAAACAAAAATTGACGCATGGACGGATGCTGTAGCAAATACGTAGGAGAATGAGAGGCGTGTGGGGAGAGAATTTAAGCAATACTGTCATGGATGATAAAGTGGAGCTCCTTTGACATTATTGAACACAATCAAATAAAATTATAATTATTTTATTTCAGAATTCTGGACGGTAGCCATTTAACTGTGACCCTGCAGTGAGACTGGGCTATGTGGAGCCCTAGGATTTATTCAAATTACACTAACATGATGTGCAATATGAAAGACTAGTAACATAAGTTGTTTTGTGTAGAATTAGCTTGCTCTATTTACCCTAGGGCCCTGGGATTTATTGCATTATTTGGTCCATGATTTTTATTGCCAGCTCTACACAGCATTCTGACAACCTATGTCTCTACTGCTCAAATATACCCATTGCCTCAAATACTCCTCACCTGAAAAATCTCCTCACAGTAACAATTCTGAGTTCCTCTGAAAAAGAGGAGGGTTGCAGGCCCCAGATGGACAAATAGTGAAATAACACTTGAGATTAGACTTTTAGTGGGAACCTACCCAACAGAAGTTTCTCACCATATAACAGGACCTCACCAAGTCTGCAAACCACCAAGAAGCTCACTAAACCTCAAATCCCAGAGTTACCTCCTCAAAGATGATGAAATCCAGACATTCAGTAGTTGAATGCCCAGTGGTTTTCTTCTCAGCCTTATTAACAAAGAGAACACTAAGAAAGTTCTCTTTGTTGCCTTCTTTTTTGGTGTGTCTTTTTTGCTTGTTTGTTTTCTGTTGACATGGCCTGAAAGAAAGGCACTGAAGATAGTTTGAAGACTTCATTTTAATTCTTCACAACACCTTATATCACCTTATACCACTTGATTATCACAAACTATGTTACTGTTTTTGGACTTCACTAAGCCTCAGTTTTACGTCTACAAAATGAGATGTTGCAGCTTTCCTTTTTCCAATATGGTTTTTTATGACCTATTGGATGGTTTGAGAGGTACATTAACTACTCCTGATCAGGAAAGACTTACTACACTTTAGGTATTTAGTTTAATTTATGGTATTATGTTATACACTTTTGATATAATATGTTCGGTAGTGACATATGAAATATGTTGACAAGTACACTGGCACTGGAATGAAAAAACCTAAGTTGGTTCAATTTCTAGATTGTCTACCACTATTTATTTCTGACTCCGTGAGCTTAAATAGGTAACTTTACTTCTTTGCGCTTCATTAATTCATCAATAAATTGACTGTAAGAAAATTATGTTAATAAATATAGGAAATGACTAACATAAACACATTAAAACCTTAATGGCTTAATACAACCGAAGGTTATTTCTTATTCATCGTGTTCAGTATGGGTGCTTAGTGCAGCCTTCCACACAGTGATTCAGGGATCCAGGCTCCTTCCATCTTATATATTTGTCATCCCCTTTACTATCTATCTAAGGGACAGACAGCAAATATTTTAAGCATTACAGGCCATATGTTACAACTACTCAACTTTGCCATTGTAGTACTGATATAAAATCAGCCATTGCCAATATATAAATAAAGCAATGTGGTTGAGTCTCAATAAAACTTTATATATATAAACAGGCGGCAGACCAGGTTTGACCCACTGGCCATGGTTTTCAGACCCCTACACCAGGATATTGAATTCCTCTTCTGGATTCCTTATAACCAACCAGTTAGTGGGGGAAAATCAAAGTATGGGGAATGCCCAGGAGTTTTTAATGGGCCGGGCTTAAAAATAAGCATGTATCACTTCTGCCCATTCCATTGGCCCAAGAATGGGCATACATAACTCCAAGGAAGCCTGGAAAATAACTTGTGTTTACCCAGGAGAAAAAGAAAATAGGGTGCTATGAACTCATAACATTCTCTGCCAAAAACACTTTTTTCAATGGTTGTGGAGAGAGTCGTATGAGACAATGAGTGTGCAAAACTACTTTGTACATTATAATCTGCTATGCAAACATAGAGTGCTATTGTTATTATAATTACTATATGTAATGTCTTTGTGAATACCTTACCACCAGGGAGTGGTAGCCCCCTTGGAAAGAAGACAGTTTATGGATGTAAGAGACACTTGAAATTTTTGGATCAAGCAGACTCTAAAAATTATATTTTATGAGACAGGGCAGTCAGAGCCCTTTCCTCCAACTTGGGTGCCTTGAAATACACTGAAATTTCTTCTTCCTCCATGGTAGTAACAAGTTTTGTATGCACAGAAGCAATTACTGAAGCACTTTCCAGGTTACCTCAGTATTTAGAGTACTTGCTGTAAAACTGAAGTTTATTTATGATACCCTTCAATGCCAGAAACAATGAGTTGGAAATATAAAAATGAAGCTATCCATAATATTAACTAATTAACTAAAAATCCGTGCTTAATATTTTCCAAGAGTAAAGCAGTGTGCTGGGGAGATAGGACACATCAGAAAGCATATAAGCCAAGATAAAAACAATTCTCAGTGTGATCCCTTCAATCAAATTTTGAAGGTCTCACTTCTAAACTATTTAATGTGTGAGATCGGGTCATGGTACTTTTTTCAACAGCCTTTTCACAAAGTAGCATGAGCAGCGCAATTATTCCACTAATTTTAAAAGAGTTCTCTTCTGTTTGTGTCTTTTAAATGAATGAAACACGGAGAAAACGAAAATGCAAAAGATTAGAATTAATTATATTGAATACAGGATAAAGCGGGGATGATTCATTTATTTAATTTTTAGCAAAGTAGCAAATTGAAGGGAATTCCTATGAAGCAATTAGCCATCCAACTTTTGTTATGTCAAACAAAGCAAGTGAATCAGACATTTGAAGGGGTTTATCAAGATCTCACAGACTGTTAGGGGTGGAGTGCAGGGGTATTTGGAGACCACTGTGTTGGCTAGTGGGGATGATGGTACCCAGTTGAGAGCTGTGACCTGGGTGGGTCTCTGTGTCTCCATATTATATATAATCTCCCCACTTCTAAATAGCTGCTGTTCAATGGATAGGGTATGCATAAGGCCCAGTTTGTTCAAGCCAGTCCAAATTTAGCCCTATTCTCCAGCACAACTATTAATAGTGTCCTCATTCACTCTCCAGTGTCCCCAGTTTGGACAATTCATTACATGGACAGGCTGTCAGTGGATATGTGTTCATGGCTTGATGGGCAGAACTTGGAAAGATGACACTCATGCCACCTCTTAACAGCCACGCCCAAGAGGCTTAAAACATCAAAATGTGCAAATAACTGAGCACAGAGAAAGTAATAGGATCCACAGGCCCATAACTGAAGGTCTTACTGGTTGTAGACATTTCCTTCCCTGAAACCTGGCCAGAAAGCTCCTCAGCAACAAGGAAATAGCCAATCAGCACTGATCTGTGATCTGCCACCACCCAAAAGAGGAGGCGAGTTGTTATTTGAGAATCTGTATGAGCTTGGATCACCATTGCTAAAAACCTGGGCTTTGGCACCCAAAATAACTTGTCCAAATTTATAAAAATTCAGTGCTCCTCATTTTGATCAGTAAAAATAATGTCTCTAGCTACTTATCAATTAAATCCTTATATTTAACAAAGGTGAATTTTGGGGGTATTTGTTAATTGCCTCATGATTGATTTTAGGCTTTATTAATCATAATGATAAAATTTCATAGGGCAAGAGGTCAGAGTGAGCTTGGGCAACATCCAGTTCTACACGTTTCAAGATATAATACCCAGAAAGAACCAAAGGCTTACCTCAAAGCATTAGCTTATTGGAAGCCTGCGAGGACTGCCCCAGTCCCTAACTCCTCACCTGGTGTTCCTACATCCTATAAGTCATCTCAACACTAACACTTGCCTCCTGCTGGTTTCCAGTTCCTGCATTTATTTGGAAGCATTAATACTGGAGAAGTGTTTTTCTCCATAAGATTTAGGAAAGAGAACATGAGTTTAGCCTTCAGCTAGAGAAAGATGACTGCTCACCTAAGCCATTCTGTCTAATTTTAGGAATAATTTTAAAACTCTTGGTTTATCTTGAGATAGCATCAGTCAAGAGCAAGTGACATGCTTCCTCTTCTCTTAAACTTTCTCAGAGCCCATCCTTTTCCATTTCAGCCATAAAAATTCTCACAACTCTCCAGGTAAGGATCTTTCCATTTGTTCACTATTGTACTCCCAGAGCCTGACCTAGTGTCTACCCCATAGCTGTTCTATACATATTTCTTTTGGAAATTAACAAATTAATGGAAAAAATATGAAATTCACCAGGTAGCATGCAGCCAAAATATGAGTCTTCTGGGCAATAAACAGCCACGTGTCCTCCACACCGCCAGGACTCCACTGAGTTGAGAACCACCAGAGTGCCTGGAAAAACTGAGAACTGCCTTAGAAACAGAGCCAAGCAAAACTAATTAACAAAGAGGTTTGCAGAAAAGTTATTAACACTACAAAAAGAAGAGAGTCCTTCCTGGATGAGAATATTAGCATTGCAGAGAGATAGCAAAAAACTGCAGGAGATAAATTGCTTATTGGGGAGGATAATAGCAATTGGGATATATAAGAGTGAAGATGGCTGCTGATGGCTGTAGGCAACAGAAATAGGAACTCAAGCTGGCTTAAATAATCCGATAATATATTTTCTGATATAATTGGTAATCCAGGGTAGGTAGGCTTTTGGGTTGGGTAATTCAGAAGCTCAAAATGTCATCACGGGTCCACGTTCCCTCCAACCCTTGGCTCCGCAGAATCCTCACTATCAGTATGAACTCTGAATGGCAGCACCATGACTGAGGCAACTGTCAAGTCTAGATTATAATGCCCACAGGAAAAAGAGAGACAAATGCTCACTGTGGCTCTCTCTGTTTTATTTATATATGTGCCGTTCATTTATTTTTGAAGAATCCATGCTCTTTATTACTATTAATGAGGCTTGTAATCCCCTGACTATAGTTTTCCCATAATTCTTAGAGTCGGAGTCTGCAGCTCTTCTTTACCAGCAATGAAACTTTTCCAAGAAGCTCTCAGAGTCTTTTCCCCTCGCATCCCATTGATTGGATTCCACATCTTTTCCTAACACATTCCTCATAAAGCAAATGGATACCCCCCCAAAAAAAAGGATATCCCCTTGCTGCTCTTACAGGGGTGATCAGCTTAGGCTAAAGCCTATGGCTGCATGGGGAGGGGTGAATACCTAAAAAAAAGTTATGCTAGAGAGAAGAAAAGGGAACTGCTGTGTCAGCAACCATTAGTACTCCAGAGTGAGAGCATCAATGATTAATTAGCAACCTGGGTTAGCTCTCTGACATGTGAAGATTATAGCAATTCCCAAAGAGGTATCTCACACAGGCAAGGTACTTACTTTATAGAAATCTTTCCAAATCTCTGAAGTAGAAAATTACTATTATCCCATCTTTTCAGATAAGGAAACCAAGGTTCAACTGGCTGACATACTGAGTTATACAGTCAGGAAGTGGCAGCTGCATATGGAAAGTCAAATATTTAGTGAAAATGTGTCTGGTTCCCTGAAATAAAAATTCCGAGTCACAGAGTTTCGTAAGAAAACTTCCAAGCAAATACCCGATACCCTATGAAGCCATACGTTAAATGTATTTCATTGATCATAATAACATTGTTTTTATGGTACATCATTTATTCATTTATGTATTCATTTATTCAACGGCTTATTATGTGCAAGGCAAATTGCCAAGTACTTGGGACTAAAAAGAAGAAAAAAATCCACCTCTGTGAGAAGTCCTGAGTTCACACACCAGGCAAGAGTAAAAGGTTAAGTGTCGACCATATTTCCTAATCCTAAAATGTCATCAATTGGAAAACATGCAAATCACACTGAGAAAGGAAAGGGGAGGGAAAATGCAACTTTTTTTTTTTTTTGCGGTACGCGGGCCTCTCACTGTTGTGGCCTCTCCCGTTGTGGAGCACAGGCTCCAGACGCTCAGGTTCTGCGACCATGGCTCACGGGCCCAGCTGCTCCGCAGCATGTGGGATCTTCCCGGACTGGGGCACGAACCCGTGTCCCCTGCATCGGCAGGCGGACTCTCAACCACTGCGCCACCAGGGAAGCCCGAAAACGCAACTTTAAATGCACATATTGATTATAAACTACATATAAGTTTCAAAATGGTTCTAACCTGGGGAAAGACTGTCAGAAGAGGAGAGATCTGCCAACCACAGCACAGGTTCTATAATAAGGTAGACACACAATGCCTTATGCAGGCACAAAATGAGCAAGCAATTCGTTCTCCAAGGAGGGCATGGGGGTGATGTGATAGAGAAGGTAACCTTTTAAATACGAGCACTAGAAAATGAGTTGAGCTTTCCAGATAAAGAGAATCCAGAAAGAAAAAGCAACACAATAAGACATTGGGTGGGAAGCAAGAGTGGCTTCAGGGCAGAATCTTCCTCATGAAGGGAAGAGAGAAAGAAGCAGCGAGATAAAGAGAGAGAGAGAGATAGACTAGGAGACAGAGACAGAGAGAGAGAGCTGGGTACACATACAATCCAGTGCTTTCCAGAATGAAACATTCAGCTTCCCAATTATTATTTGAGCTGCTGGAGCCCGATTCCTCAGGATGAGAGTCCTTAGCCCCCCACTTCCTGGTCGGACCCTGTAGCGTCTCTTATACTCTGTAAAAGTGGCAAAGTCTCCATGCCTACTTCTCAGGATGAGCTCTCAGGATTTACCTCCAGGCTACCCAGGAGGTACAGCGCTCCAAGCCTGGAGTGTGGCAAGCATCCAGTAAAGGGTGGCAGGCCAAGAAAAATAAGAAAGAGATTCCATTCTTCAGGCTTGACACTCAAAGAAACACCTCACTCAAGTGTGCCAGACACGCCCCTTCAGGGAGACAAGGTGGTTTAGACAGAGAGACTGTGACCCCCAAATGTAGACACAGTCCAATGCACCTCATTTCTGCAACCACTCCCAGAAAAAATACAGGAGTGAGTCTGGGGAAGAGCAGAGTGGAGGCAACAGAGGAAGAGGGTTATAAGCTGTATCAGCCGGGGATTCCTGGACGTGGTGGAGGAGGGGTGTCAAGAGCACCTTGCCTGAGGTGTGGGTGATTTCAAAATAAGGAGAATGGCATTCCCGTTTCATTTGAAGATGGCTGAAAACGGGAGCTTTACAAATTAATCCCCCTCAGTGGAGTGTGAGGGAAGCAGATTGAGGTGTTTCTTGTCAAAAGAAGGGATCCCACCCCATTTCTTGTGCTCTGGTGGCACTGAAGGGCACTCAGTATGATTCTGGGCCACTGAATGGAGAGGCACAGAGGCCGGCAGAGGCATCATGCTGGTACACTGCTCTGGACAGCAGTCCAGAAAGTGGGCACTTGGACTGGCAGAGCCCAAAGGGGGAAGTGACAGCCCCTCCTCCCCAGGAAGCAGAAGTAAAGCTGAATGCCAATGGAGCATGGGTGGGGATGGGGGCGTGTGTGCCCTACATAATCCAAGACCGCCATTCCAGCTATGAATCCCAACATTAAACCAGCCCAGATGGGGACAGTGTACGCCCTCCAGTCCCCCTGCACTTGCTGCCACCAGCCTTGAACAGCTCCCACAGTGGGGACCAACCCAGTGATGATACGGCAAGTAGTCGCCAGCAGAAACTCAGGAAAGGAAACATCCAGGCAGACCTCTTTCCCACTAACTCAGATGCCATCCCAAGGAGGAGGAGAAGAGGAATCTCACTGAATATCAACCCCAAGGACACTAAGGTTTAAACCAGAAGAACTTTGGGATTATGTCTTCTGCCATGTTTAGTCTGTTCAGGCTGCTGTAACTGAATACCATAGACTGAGTAACTTATAAATAATGAACATTTATTTCTCACAGTTCTGGAGGTTGGGAAGTCCAAGATCAAAGGTGCCGATAGATCCAGTGCCTGGCAAAGGCCAACTTCCTGGCTTGTAGAAGGCTGTCTTCTTGTATCTTCACATGGCGGAGAGCAGAGAGTAAACAAGCAAGCTGTCCTGTCTCATAAGGGCACTAGCTCCATTCTTAAGGGCTCCACACTCATGACCTAATCACTTCCCAAAGGTCCCACCTCCTAACATCACCCCATTAGGGATGATGGGTTAGGGTTGCAACCTATGATTTCAGGGGACATAAACTTTCAGTCCATAATATGTTATAAGAGACCAAGGAAGGATTCATGAGCTAGAGTGAGTTCAATCACAGGAAACCCAAGTTTGGTGCACTCTAATTTTTCCCAGTAGTTGAGAAAATTTCAGCAGTACCAGCTAACATTATTGAACCCTTAATTTTGGCAGGCATAAGGTTTCACATTTACATGGATTGCCAATTTAATACTCCTAAGTAGATAGCTGCTACTGTTATTTCTATTTCACAGCTGAGAAAACTGACATAAAAATCCTGTTCTTACTGTAGGTATTGAGTAGAGACAATAGCTAAAGGAGTAACAAGCTATTTTATCCTGTCTCTTGAATGAAGCAGCAAATGTCACCATCATGAGGGAGGAATACAAACACCACCTAACACCCCTGGAAACACTAGAAAAGCATGTATGTCCCCTGCCCACAGGGTTTCCTCTTCTACATCAGATGAGAAGGACAGCGATCTCCCAGGCAAACTTGTGATTCAGGTTCAGCCAGCGCCTCTTTCTCCTTCGTGGTGGAAAGCCCTCCTCTCTAATGTCTACTCTGGATCCCAGCTTCTAGGCTGACCAGCCTTGTAATCTTACGTCCATGTAAACTGAGTAAGTTAACTCCTCTGTGCCTCCATTTCCACGTGTGTACCAGAAGGCAAACAATGCCAACATGTCAGTATCTTAACAATGACGGGGAACAAGTTATGGACCACGCTTCACATAACACCTAGCACAGTGCCTATTATCTTCTCCATCCCCATAGCCTCACTCTCAGCTACCTGTTTAGTTAGAAAGCCAACTTCCCCTCTCTGACGCATACAAGGTATAGGCAAGTACTTAAATGTTTTCCTCTCCCCGGGCGTTTTACTAGCAGCATCTTGAAAATCAAAGCACCTTTAAAGACGCAAAAGAATCCATTTCTAATAGAAAGACTTAAAATTTCCCACCATGATGGGTTATTATTAAGATTTTCCTGATTAAGATTTTCCATGGGTCAAATCCTCCTCCTAAAACAATGAAAACAGCATTTTAACTTTTTATTTATTTCCAACCTGTCTCTTTTCAGAAAAGATGTGAGATTGTCAAGAACTGAAGTCAATATATTTTGTGAAATATCAGTTATTAAAAAAAGAAACTGAAAATCAGAAATCAGGACAGGAGATGGAATCAACTTGTTCTCCCAAAAGATCATCCAAAGCTATGGGGCCTAAAAATATTAGACATTGATCATCCAAAGCTATGGGGCCTAAAAACATTAGACAGCTAAAGCAAAGTATTTGCATTGTTTCTCAAAATTTATACCTTTAAAGCATCTTCACATACATGTTTTATTTGTTCCTCTCAGCAATCCAGTGAAGAAGAGATTACACTCCCCATTTTACAGATAAGAAAACTGAGGTCTTGGAAAACAAAACCATCAGACCCAGATGTCTTAAATCATTGTTCAATGCTCTTCTGTTACACCACAGCCCCCTACTTCCCAGGACAGGGTAGGATTTTGAAGCAGAAAAGGACTTTAAAGTTTATCTAGTCCAGCTCTTAGAGAGCTATTTTGAATAATGCATGTGTGTCAATACTCACATAAACAGTATTAAATTTAATAAAATAATACTGAAATTTATGATTATCTGTGGTACACGCTTGACAACACACCTGGCCACTTTCTTCTGGGTTTGAGATGGGCTTTTTTTATGATACAGAAGTAACTAGAAGGTCAAATTATGTATATAGGGATAATCCAGGTCCCTTTGGTTTTCTCATTTTGGGCATCAAGGGTCTAACAAGATTCACATCATTATCCCTAAGTCGTGAATCAGGCATGTTTTAAAAACTCTCCATGGCTAAACAATGCTTTGCAACATCATCTTCCAGAAGCACTTCTCTTCCAGTCATGATTAGCCTTTTCTAAAGATTCCGCTCAGCTAGGATTTTTAGTGTTTTTTAATTGCATATTTTATGATATTTTAATTTTATGTTTATTCATTATTAATCATCTTTATAATATTTTAATTGTCAATGCAGCATCCTGAGGAGGGAGAGGGAATACTTCACAAATAAGAATATTAATTTATTTGCCTTAAAATAATAATTAAGATTTTAATAAAATTACTTCTCTTAATAGGTCTCTGTGGAATGTTAATTCCCCACCCTTTAATGAACTAATGAGATACCACGTGAATTTCATTAAGCACTGTGCTCACTTCCAACCAAAAAATTTTAAGCAAAAATTGTAAACCTTCAAAATATTTACCTAAAGGCAACTTGCTGATTCCCTCTACAAGGCAATCTAAGAGCAACATACAGAGAATAAAATCTAAATGTATCCTGTCTCATTCTGGCATCTGTTTGGAGGGTGAATATATTGACACTGCCCATCTCACTGTGGTCTCCCAAAGCACTTTGCATTTTACTTCCTCCCCTATCAGGAAAGGACTACCAGTCAGCACACAACTCTGCAAAGCATTCTGAGTTTCAGGACCATTCAAGGTGCACACCTAAAGTAATAATATTGACTATTGATAATGCTGTCTTACACCCAGAGATGTCACAGGTCTCTGGAAACATCAAGTAAGCCCCACAAGTTCTCAACACCAGGAGAATACTGCTGGTCCAGTCCTATAAACAGGGGAACTGAGGGGCAGGGAGAGGAAGGCAGTTGCACGGTGCTTCCCAGCCACGGTGGAAAGTCTCATGGAAAAACAAGCTGGCCACAAGCAGGTTGAGCTTGCCTGGCCCTTCATGAAACACGGACTGCCTTAGTGGCTCTTGGATTTGCCAGTGAGTTCTCCTACTTCTTATGTTATCAACACAGGAAAGAAGTTGTATGTGTTCTTTTGAATGAATGTACTTTTTTGTATCACTGTCAAGGTTTGCTTTTAATACCACCCACTGATGTACAGCTTTCTTGTCTCTTGACAGTTTTAATAAGATGCTTCCATGTTGCAGCAGTAATTTTTGGAGCTGGCATTTCCTCTTCTGCGCAGAGGATGCTACAGCCATTATGAAATTAACCTAATATTCTTCCAGCATCATTTTAAAATAGTGTTAAAATAATAGCTTTTGGGTTATATCTGTTACTGTAGGATTGCAATGCATTCTTACAAACCTTGCTAATTTTCTGAATGCGCAATCTATAAAAATCCTTCCACAGAAAAGAAAAACAAATGTCAGTAAATTTTCCCACGTAAGAAGAACTTTTTCTGTTTGTTTTGTTTTAATTAACAGTTAAAACAATTCCTTTCACATCACTTTAATGTTATCCTTTGGGGCTCTCTGATAATGAACCAATTCACTGCAATAAAATCACTGTCATTCTATTTACCAGACCAAAGTTTATTGGAGCATGACTACTAAATGCAACTAGTCAGAAGAAAGAAAAGCAACTCCCATAAACTCTCAATTAACAGTATGTTTTGTAGCCCTGGCACACACATCCTACACACACACACACACACGCAGACTCATCTTTTGCAGTGTAATTTCGGCTCCAGACATTTTTTTAAAAGCATTTGGTAACTGATTACAAGAATGAGTCCCTCTCATTCTTTAAATGACCCATTAAAATATCATTGTAAATCCTTCTATTATAAAGTCCAATCCCCATGATATCATGAAACCCAGCCCAAGGAGAAGAACCATAGAAATGTTATTTCTTGAGACTAGAAGAAAGAAAGCTTTCAGAGCTCTCATCTCCAAGTTCTCATTTTATCAATCAAGAAGCGAAGTCTAACCAGGATGGCATGAGTCCAAAGGTGATTTTAACACCATAGCAACCTAAGGAACAAATTTAGCCACAGCAGAACCCACTTCAAAGAGCAGAGGGTAAATGTGGGAAGTAAAATTCTCTTTAGCAAAGTGGCAGCAGAGAGGGACAGTTCCAAAACAAACACAGGTTAATACTTTTTCTTTCTGTGAATCAATCATGAATTCTTAGTAAAGTGACGTTCAAAATCTCTTACAAATAACAGAAATAAATAAGGATAACTGCAACGTACAGCCTGAATTCTGAGAATTAAACTATGAAGTCAACACTAAGAGATGTAATATATGCAAAAGATGCCTGAAAGACACAATGATTTGGTATAAACAAGCAAGTAAATCAAAATGAATTTTACATAATGAAAGGTACAAGCTTAACTGAAGAATGAGTGGGCCAAAGGCAAGGGGTGGAGATGGGGCCCCTTGGAGTTTAGGAAAACAGAGTCAGAGAGTTGATCCCTGCAGCTTCAGACTGGCCACCTGGCTTAGGTTATCCTCACTTCAGCTTAGAGGTGTTAGGTCTCCAGAATGCAATTATGATCAAGGCCCCTGACATCTGTGCCACATCCAGGATGATTCCCCACCCTACTTTAATCCAATAAGAAAAATAGATCAGATAATGGAGGACTCAGCCTTTAGACAAAAGGTAATGATGGTAACAAATTAGAATGAGACCTCAATGCCCCCTTAACCATTTTGTTATTTTTTTCTTCATTGTCTTTCTCCCAGACTTGGCCAAGATACTTTCTCTCAATCCGAGAGAGAAATCTCCTGACTTTAGCCCCTACTGAAACCCACCAGCAATCTTCCTTTTATTCTTAACTGGAAAGAATGCCTAGGATTTTGTATCTCATATGGGATTGGGAACCCAAAGGTCAAGGGGAAAGGTTTAGGGGAGAGTTTGAAATGCTTTCATCAAATAGCCATGATCCTCTAGGAAAGCCAACTGGTCACAGATTTTAACAGCTGCAAAGGACTTGAGGGATCACTAATCTGACCCATCTATTATGACTCCATTTATATAAGAAGACTTTTCCAAAATCACATATATAAGAAATGAGACTTAAAACTATGCTGACCCCCAAATCCGGATTCTTTTGCCACTCCACCAGGTCTCTTCTTCCTGTCTTAATTTCATTAATAGCAAATAAATTGGTTGAATTTAAAGGGATTGTTACAAATGGAGTTTCGGAATACAACAACATCAGCAAGGCTTCCGGTATCAGGTTCCTATCCCTATTTCAACTGAAATTGTAGAGGGAAGGAACTACTAAGACAATATTAATTTGCAGCAAGTTCTGGTAGCATTGCTCAGCTGGGAGAATGTGAGACATTATCCACCACCTATGAAACACAGGCTGACTGAGAATGAAGCCACTACAGAGGAAGGTGGGTCTGAGAGCTGTAGATAGCATCCTGACAACATCCCTGGGACATCTGGAAACAGGGACTAAATCTAAAGCTAGGCCTGGCTCCACACCTGAATATTGCAGTTCTATGAACTGAAGGAAAAAAAATCTCATTTTCACTCAAAGTAGTTTGAGTTATGTCTCTTTCACTGGAAACCAGAAAAAGACCTAATACCTTAATGGAATTTTCATGCAACTTGAGGGAAAGTGATGGTCAATTATAAGGATCTAAAGAGAGAATTGCAGAATAAAGTATAAAAAGTGGGCTGAGCATTCCAGGAAGCCTTGAGCTGGAACTGTGATCTGGGAAGGAAACAATTGTCTTCTCTAGAATCCAGTTTTCTCATCTGTAAGGCAGAGATAGTACCTCCCTCACAGCGCTATTCTAAGAACTAAATTAGTTTATAAATGTGAAATGATTAGATCAGTGCCTGGTACTCTAATATCTATATAATAGTGTGCCTTTTATATTAGACATTAATTAGAAATGAAAGTTAAAGTGTAATTTATGGCAAACTTCACTTGGGCTACACTCAAGTTGGGAGACTCATTACTCCCAGCCCAGCACTTAAGGAACCTGGGAGAGCCCCAGATAGCTAACAAAGTGGTTAACAAAGTGGCTTCCTTCCTCAGCTCTGAGAATCACATACAGATTCCAAAAGTGACCCTGCCATGTGAGTGCTTCATTAATATGTGTGTATTTGTGTGTACATTTTAGCTTTACTTTTCACGTTCTGGAGGAATCAACCTGTTATTTTATGCTGTAGCAGCTACAGTCATAATGCTGCCAATTTAATTCTTCAACCCAAAAAGATGGTGACTTGTCTCTCTCAAAATTTCTAGAACAATGATCTTGCCAAGCTCTTAGGTTTTGAGGAAATCCCTTGCCCATCTCATTTCCAGGCAGAGCACAAGTCAGAAAAACTGAGTAAAAAATTCTCCCCTTAGAAAAACACTTATGGCACTTATGGCAATGAACTTCCAGCATTCTTTTCAACTCTGCCTCTTCCATATTTGTGACATGAATAGACCTTGCAGCTAATTATCAACATGAATAATATATGATCGTGAGCCCAAGAAATAAGTCAAAGGTTCCAAAGAGTTTTATCCCCAGTTTCACATGCGGATGTTCTTGCAAATACACATTCCATTTTAAACATGTCAGCACATCTGGGGATAGAAACTTTTTGGTGCTGGCTTTCTCGAAGGTGGCTCATTAGTGAACAGCTCATGCAATCGACAAGCTATTGACAGAGGACGGAGAGACTAAGTTTCTTATCTCTGCCTTTGCATGTTCAAGTGTCTCAGACACATTGATGAAACTAAATTCTTCTCTCTGTCTCTGGCTCTCTCTCTCTGCTGTGTATCACAATAATTTGTTAGAACAGAGTGGAATTTTGCCAACATGTAATTCTTTTTCAGCCCCAAATGTGTCTTTTGGTCACCTTGCTTTTCCCTCTAACTACCAGCTAAAGGTTCCCATTTAAGTGACAGGCCTTTTTAATAATAAGTTAGGGCTTTGCAGCAATTGCAAGAGTCCGGGTACAGTGTCTGATATCATAAAACATGATAAATGTTCAGGGAAGGATACAGTTTGAAATTCCACCGGAAAAATAGATTGGGCTGAAACAATAGACATTCTTTATGTCTATGTCTGTAGACAACACTCAAGCTAAGTTAAAATGGTGACGCTCACTTTTTTTGGCCTGCTTTCCAGGTATCCAATTTTTTTTTCTCATTAATGACTATGGAAACCAATATGGCAGGTAGCATGCTCAGGCTAATTTGGTTGACCAACTGAATCAAATGGACTGTTAATGAATTACTAGCAGGGCTGTAGATGTGCATGAATAATTTTGGCTGGTATCCGTAACATTCCAATCCACACACTCCTGCTAGTCTGTGTGGCATGAGGGCAGAGTGGACATAATCGCTTCCTCTTTGGTCATGCCAGAGGACTAGCATTCCTGGTGTTGACTGCTAAGTGCGTCAAGGATCCCTACTCCTCTGAGCCTTAAGGAGGTAGGAGAAACCCAGTGCATCCTGTTGCTTTCTTGGCAAAAGGAAAAGACAACAAAGGCACAACCCTTCCTCCCTCTTCAATATCTCTAGGGAAGCATCTAGCAGATAGACAGAGCTCAACCTCTGGAAGCAGAGACCTAGGCTTCAGTTCCAACCTGGCTAGGTACTAGAGCTGAGGACTTTAGCAAACCGTTTCAATTCTGTGCTACTCGTTTCCTCATCTGCAAAATGGAATTAATGTCTACCTTTCAAGTTGCTTGGGAGAATTTGATGTCAAGTGACAGATAAAAAGTAGGAACATAGGAAACAGTAGTTCTTGGAAAAGATTTCAGAGAAAGTAAAACTTAAGAAACAAGCAGTTAAGAAGAAACATAATATATATATATATGTATATATAACAACTGAATCACTTTGCTGTACACCTGAAATGAGCACAACATTTAATTAACTATGCTTCAATTAAAAAACTAAAGAAAAAAGAGGAAACAAAATATTAATATTATCAAAGCAACAATAGAGCTATTGTTATTCTTAAAATAATTTATGTGATATTATAAATAAGATTATCTAAAAATGACTCCAGGGGTTCTCTCTGAATTGTCTGAACAAGGAGCTAACTAGCACTGGGGCTTACTCCTCCCCCCAGCAAGAAGAGCTTCTCCTTAACTCAACTGCCAGTGGGACTGGGGATTTCCTTCCCCAGCAGGAGAACCAGCAATGACCCACAGGTCCCAAAGTCTATTGGTCCTGGGAAGCTAGTTTTCCCAGACAGCCCCTGTAACAGCAGCACCCAAATCCAGAGTATCTGGATTCCAAGTAGCATATTTGTCTTTTCCCTCTACACCATACCCATTTGACAAAGCCCCTTTCCCATATTAGATTTCCTGTCTTAGTCTATTTGAGCTGCTATAACAAAATACCCCAGACTGGGTAGATTATACACAACAGAAATTTATTTTTCACAGCCTGGAGACTGGAAGTCCAAGATCAAGGCACCAGCATGGTCAGGTTCTGGAGGAGCCCTCTCCTTGGTACCTATGTGTATTCACATAGTAGAAGGAGTGAGGGATCTCTGTGCGGTCTCTTTAAAAGGGCACTAATCATGTTCATGTGGGCTCCATCCTCATGACCAAAGCACCTCCCAAAGTTCTAACTCCTAACCCTATCACACTAGGCATTAGGATTTCAACATGGGAATTTTGAGGGGACACAAACCTTCAGATGTGGCACATTATAAGAAAGCATAGTAATAGGAGGACATGTTTCCTGCCCCAAAATTTATTCCCAGAGTTTGTTCAGCAGAGTACCCTGGCCCTAGGTCATCTTTGCTTGGGGATAATGTAAGATTTTAGGACTGTGTACTTTCTTTTCTTACTAACTCTGGTTTTGTAAATGTCCCCCAAAAAGCCTGTTCCTTAACCACACCCTGTGATATTGTGGAATTTATCTGGAGCCTATTGCACAACTGCCTAATACTCCAGAATTCTTTTTCAATCAATCCTAAAGATCCATCCATGAGTTCTAGGTACATCATCTACCATGAAATGGGCACATATTTTGTTCTCTGTTCAGAGCACTCTACCAACCTCAGGAGGGCAAGTTAATTAAACACTATCCCTGTCCTCAAAGGGTTTGGTTTTTGTCATTATTATGCTTTTATTCCATCCATATCTTTGGTAGAAAAGAAAGTAAATGCAATTGATTTAGTAGAAGAGAATGAAAATTTATCCTCAATGGTACCTGTGTCACCAATTGATTGAAAATAAATTATGAACCAGGCACTCTACAAGCCACTTTATAGACTGTTTTACAAAATTCTCAGACTTACCCTCTGATAAGAGAACTGGGATTCAGAGAGCTTAAATAACTTTCCTGAGGCCACATAGCTAGTGAGTGATGTAAAAGAGTTTGAACTCATTTCTGTTCTTGTAATAATAAGTTATCCTGCTTCCTAAGCAACTTGAATATCCAGAAGGAACCTCAGAGCAGATGAATTAGGCTGGACCCAACATCTACACATTTAGTCTATTTTTCTTCAGTCACTAAAAGAGTGCCCCAAGGGCCTGAGAGTCTGCATGTTTCTTTGCAAATGATCATTTATTTCCAAAGAGTGATGTAGTTATTAAGGAAGAAAATAAGCAGAGTAGCTCTAGACACATAAATCACATTCCAAAGTATTCTTGTCCACTGATCAGCACTCATAAGGCTCATATTTAAAGCTCTGCCATATTCAAAATGCTGAGAGTATAAGTTGAGTTTTTATAGTGAACAGGGAAGAATAAGGGCAGAGTTTCTGAAGTTATAACAAAGTCTACAAAACATGCAAATGAAATAAACTGTTATTTTTCAAGCTTCTCATGAAGCTGTTTTCAGTCTTTCAAATAATTACTGTGTTTAGGGTCCTGAGGCACAATTCCTCTAAAACAGCTATAAAAAAGCAAATAAATAATAAGTGAGCAAGTCAGTGCTACAAATCACTTGAACGTGCTTTATAAATTCCATTAATACTACCATCGACACTAAACATATTGACCCAAAGGAAGGTAAAAATGGAACTCACAATTGTTCAGGACCAGTTGTGTTCTGGGTACTGTTTGGGAATATAATCCCATTTAATCTTCAGAGAGTAAACATTTGTATTTATTTTTGAGAGGGCAGACAGCAGAAGCAAGAAGAGCTAAAATCCTGCAACCCGTGGACCGAAAACCACATTCACGGAAAGATAGACAAAATGAAAAGGCAGGGCACTAGGTTACCAGATGAAGGAACAAGATAAAACTCCAGAAAAACAATTAAATGAAGTGGAGATAGGCAACCTTCCAGAACAAGAATTCAGAATAGTGATAGTGGAGATGATCCAGACCTTGGAAAAAGAATAGAGGCAAAGATGGAGAAGATGCAAGAAATGTTTAACAAAGACCTAGAAGAATTAAAGAACAAACAGAGATGAACAATACAATAATTGAAATGAAAAATACACTAGAAGGAATCAATTGCAGAGTAACTGACGCAGAAGAACAGATAAGTGACCTGGAAGACAGAATGGTGGAATTCACTGCCATGGAACAGAATAAAGAAAAAAGAATGAAAAGAAATGAAGACAGCCTAAGAGACCTCTGGGACAACATTAAATGCACCAACATTCACATTATAGGGGTTCAAGAAGGAGAAGAGAGAGAGAAAGGACCCAAGAAAATATTTGAAGTAATTATAGTTGAATACTTCCCTCACATGGGAAAGGAAATAGCCACCCAAGTCCAGGAAGTGCAGAAAGTCCCAGGCAGGAGAAACCCAAGGAGAAACACACCAAGATACATAGTAATCAAATTGACAAAAATTAACATGAAGAAAAATTATTAAAAGCAACAAGGGAAGAATGACATACAAGTGAACTCCCATAAGGTTAACAGCTGATTTCTCAGCAGAAAGTCTACAAGCCAGAAGGGAGTGGCACATTATATTTAAAGTGATGAAAGGGAAAAACTTACAACCACGGTGACTCTACCTGGCAAGGATCTCATTCAGATTCCATGGAGAAATCAAAAGCTTTACAGACAAGCAAAAGCTAAAAGAATTCAGCACCACCAAACCAGCTCTACAACAAATGCTAAAGGAACTTCTCTAGGCAGGAAATGCAAGAGAAGAAAAGGACCTACAAAAACAAAAACAATTAAGAAAATGGTAATAGAAACATAGCAATAATTACCTTAAATGGGAATGGATTAAATGCTCCAACCAAAAGACACAGGCTTGCTGAATGGATACAAAACCAAGACCCATATGTATGCTGTCTACAAGAGACCCACTTCAGACCTAGGGACACATACAGCCTGAACGTGAGGGGATGGAAGAAGATATTCCATGCAAATGGAAATCAAAAGAAAGCTGGAGTAGCAATACTCATATCAGAAAAAATAAACTTGAAAATAAAGAATGTTACAAGATACAAGGACACTACATAATGATCAAGGGACCAATCCAAGAAGAAGGTATAACAATTCTAAACATATATGCACCCAACATAGGAGCACCTCAATACATAAGGCAAATGTTAACAGCTAAAAAAGAGGAAATCGACAGTAACACAATAATTGTGGGGGCTTTAACACCTCACTTCCATCAATGGACAGATCATTGAGACAGAAAATTAATAAGGAAACACAAGCTTTAAAGGACACAATAGATTAGATAGATTTAATTGATATTTATAGGACATTCCATCCAAAAACAGCAGATTACACTTTCTTCTCAAGTGTAAATGGAACATTCTCCAGGATAGATCACATCTTGGGTCACAAATGAAGCCTTGGTAAATTTAAGAAAATTGAAATCATACCAAGCATCTTTTCTGACCACAACGCTATGAGATTAGAAATAAATTACAGGGGAAAAAAACATAAAACACAGAAACACATGGAGGCTAAACAATATGTTACTAAATAACCAAGAGATCACTAAAGAAAGCAGAGGAAATCAACAATACCTAGAGACAAGTGACAGTTAAAACATGATGATCCAAATCCTATAGGATGTAGCAAAAGCAGTTCTAAGAGGGACGTTTATAGCAATACAATCCTAACTCAAGAAACAAGAATAATCTCAAATAAACAACCTAATCTTACACCTAAAGGAACTAGAGAAAGAAGAACAAACAAAATGCAAAGTTAGTAAAAGGAAAGAAATCAGAAAGATCAGAGCAGAGATAAATGAAAAAAATATTTGTATTTATTTTTGGCTTCCCATCATCTTATTTCTTTTCCTGTATTTAAGTAATTCTCCCCCTAATGAGTCTTGCTGGGAGGCTGAGGCTGCCTCTTACTTTGGAAATTTCAGCCAAAGTCAAGAACATGCTCCAGTTTCAAGCAACCAGTTGTGTCTGTCCTAGAGTTTGAACAAGGAACCAGTGAGAGAAAGAAGCAGCAATTCTACCACTATCTGTAACAGTGTCCCTTCCAGACCAGCCTGTGTCTTGGCTTTGGCTGTTTTTCTTTCTGCCTCCATGCCTGGTTCCCCATCACTTCAAGTGATTCTTTCAATAAATCCTATTTCTCCTTAACTCAGCCAGATTTGGTTTCTGTTGCTTGCAACTCAGAACCTAGGCTGATCCACCTTACAACAATCTGTCTTTGGGCATGAGTATTATTATCCCTATTATATAACCAAGAAAATGGAGGCTTTAAGATATCTAATGATCTTCTCAAGGTCATGCAGCTTGTAAGGAATAGTGCATCAGTGACTGAATTTTGTACAGTAGATTCTCTCTATGCCCTGATAAGAAATACATAGTGGTACCCAAAGCCTGTCTGAGCATTACCATCATCTGACGAAAGCTACCCAAGGAGACAGTTGCCTAATGGCTCCTTCTCTGGAGTTGCAGTTTGCAAGGTTGAATTGTTAAGTAATTTGACTTATTTTAGGAGAATAAGTTCATACACTGTCTCTTCTGAAAAAACATGACTATCCCAAGTAGAAGTGAACTTCTCATGTAATATTGTGTGTTTTGATATTGGTATTGTTATACTGGTCTTGCAAAGCCATCAGCCTGGGCCCTTGTACAGAGTTGAACCACAAGAGATGCAGGACGCTTTATCTGAATTCCAGCTCTGATCACCCCACAACAAGTGAGGGGGCAGAGGGAGGAGAGAAGTTTCTTTCTTTATGCCCTAGCACACGAAAACTTGGAGCTCTGCAGCTCCTCCAAATGGAGGCTAGGCATCACAAGGCTGGGATTTGTCCCTGTTCTGACACAAGGAAGGAGCAATGAGGAAAAGTCATTGCAGAACATGAGACTGTCACTTCTGTGTTTATAAAATGCTCCTTATTTGTACAAGGCACTTAGTGGGGCCACACTCAGAGGAGGGTGGAGGAATCCAATGCTTTTGTTTTTGTTTTTACATCTTTATTGGAATATAATTGCTTTACAATGTTGTGTTAATTTCTGCTGTACAACAAAGTGAATCAGCTGTATGTATACATATATCCTCATATCTCCTCCCTCTTGAGCCTACCTCCCACCCTCCCTATCCCACCCCTCTAGATCATCCACAAAGCATTGAGCTGATCTCTCTGTGCTATGCAGCAGCTTCCACTAGCTATTTATTTTACATTTGGAATCCAGTGTTTCAAAGCTCATGTCTTCCTATCTTCCATTGCTGACACATCTCAATAAATAGACTTGGTGGGTAGAAAGTGGTTTGAGTGATACTCCAAGTAGTAACGATTGGGACTTCCTACCAGCTGGCAGAAAAGCCTGCCTCAGAATGAAAATGGACACCAGTTCTTGTGTTTAAATACAAAGAATGCTGCAAAGTTTCCTGGGTTCAAACTCTGCCTCTGCATTTGCTACTCATAATTTTTGCCCAAGTACTTTGCTTTTTACGTGTCTCACTTTCTCCATCTATAAAATGGGAATTATAATAGGACCTACCATAAAGGATCATTATGAGGAACAAATGAAATCCTTTCTTTAAAAGTCCTGAATATAACTCAAAATGATGTCTGTCTACAAATATCCATATATCTTTTGGCTTATAGGTAAACACAAGTTAAAATTTTGTGGTTAGCCCGCTGCTTCCAAACTCCCAAGCATCACGGGATGGCCAAGTTATTCTACTTCCCCAAACCTCATTTCCACGTGTATGAAAATAGCAAATGATAGATTACAATAAGCTTCACAGGCTTAAGGTAAGGATCAAATGCAAAAAATATAGAAATTGTCAAATGACTAAGAATTGGCAGGGATGATTAAAAACCTTCCAAGACAGAAACTGGGCTTCTTGCTGTTTCTTGAGTATGTTGATCATATTCTCACCTCAGACCTTCACCCTCGCTGCGCTCTGTGTCTGGAACTCTCTTCCACCAGAGCTTTCCACGGTTGGCTACAGCTCAAAGACCAAAGACCACTTCCCTAGAATGGTTTCCCCTGACCACTCTGTATTAGTTAGCCAACACGCACACACACACGCAAGCTAGTCCCTCGTCCTGCATTATTTTATGAAGCCCACTGATTATACATATGACATATTTATTCGTGGTCTATTTGTTCCCTGCCCTATCCCACCCCCACCCTGCTGGAATATAAACTCCTTGAAGACAAGGATTTATTAAGCCCCATCTCCTCTTCAGCTAGAGGAGCAACTGGTGCATAGCAGGGGCTCCATGAATCTTTATTTAATGCACTAAAGAATGAATTCACTCCTGTTGGCTCTGGTGTGGTACCAGTTAACACCATGGCTGAAATCCTCTACTTACTTCAGTCTCAGGGTATGAAAGTGGCTTGGTCAAGGTCACCCAAGGACAGTTATTTTCATGCTATGCTCCCTGGCTCTGCTTCCCAGGCCAGACCTTGCACAATGCCTGACCTGCTCAGCCCTCAGGGCCTTCACCTCCAGCCTAGAGCAGAGCTCTCCCCATACTCCGGATTCCAAACACACAGTACCTCTTTCTATGTGGGCCTTGATGAGGAAAAGCTTGAGAAGCACTGCTCCAGGGAGCCCACGTGATTCCAGAGAGGTGCCCCAGGACCCTGTGGCGTGGCGTGGTGTAGCAGGGGATGGCATGGCAGGAACCCAGGGGCCTGACTCCCCGGGTCCCCCACTTCCTAATTCCAACACAGCATCTCTACTTCTTCACTGCTTTGCACAGTGAACGTCTAGAAATTGTGATGTGCAAGAAATGACTCCACAGCAACTTAATTCAAGACCTGAGGGATCTATGCAGAGGCAGATTACATCCTTGGAGACACCCTTGCAGACCCTCTAGAAAAACAAACATCTATGCCCCAGTGGGTGGGTGCCTCACTGACTGCATTCCTCTAAATCACAAATTATCCTGCCCCTTGAGTGTGGCTCAAGGTCATACTTGAGTACTTAACACCTTAGAATGAATTTATTAGCCCATTTTCTAAGGAGGTGTCAGGAAGGCTCTATCCTAGGGAAGTGACAGGAGACAGAACTGTTGTGCTATGACATGAACAGAAAAGGCTCCAAAAGGGGAGGGGGGCACCAGAGACCAATGACCTGTCCCAGTGTCACCCCAGCTCACACAGGTTATTAGATAATGTTGCCCTACTGGCCTTACTCTCTCCCTACACAGACTAGTTGGCCTGAAGCCATTCATGAGCTGGCAGCCAATACTGCTTCCCACGCAATCCTTCTCCACATATCCTGCCAGTGAAACAGATTTTCAATGGCCTCCGTCTGTGGGATATTGCTACCCATTCAGGGGTAAATTTCCGGTGCAGGGCGGCATAATGATTCCCATTAATGATGATATTATTCGTGCAGCTAAAATCTGCACGCCCTCAGCTAAAACATTCCCCTGTAGAGGCTGCAACCCTTACTACTCAGAAATCCTTCATTACAGGTAGGTAATGTGTTTGCTATGTACAGGAGTCTGATGCATGGTAATAGCCTCCCTCATTGTTCCTCTGACTCCTTTAAAACACCAGGGGATTTTTATATGCACGCTTAATCACAAAGCCCAGACTTCTGCTTGCAAGCATCCTGCTCTCAAGGCAGATGATGGGAAGCGGTGCTTTCAAGCTCTCTGTTAGGAGAGTCTCATTCATCACAAATATATTCTCCACACATGAAACACTGGAGCATATATTTGCAGTAGAGATTGTACTCATCCTCAGTGCTATTGACATTTTGAGCCAAATAATTTGTTGTTAGGGGTGGAGTGCTATCCTGTACATCGTAGAATGTTTAGCAGCAACCCTGGCCTTTACTAGATGCCAGTAGCATCCCATCCCCCGTGAGACAACCAAAAGTGTCTACAGACATTGTCAAACATCCCCTCAGGGGCCAAACTGGCCTCAGTTGAGAACCAGTAACATAAAATAAAATGAAAAGAGAGGAGAGATATCCCCTCTTGTTTTAAAGCCCAAAATGTGTAACCCAGTCCACACACTAAGAAACCCACATGGACAGAAAAAAAGCAGGTATTTTTGGTATCAGATAAAGCACTGTCTTTAAGCAGTGACAAGAGTAGGAAAATTAACTTAGGTTTTATTGGTTTTAAATTAAATAATTTAAGAATCCCTAGTTAGAAAGGGTCATAGAGATCATGCAGGACAACTCCCCCGTGTTATTAATACAAGGGAGAAAACTCAGAAATGGTAAGTAATTTCTGAATGGTCTCACAGTAATGATGGCAGAGACTGGACTAGTTATTCAGGTCCCCAATCTCCAAGTTTTTAACTTATTATTTTTTATATTTATTCATCAAGCATCTACTTTGTATTTAATCCAATGTAAAGTGCAGAGCTCAGGTTTGGAGACAAAAGAAGAAGAGACATATTTCCCAATAATTTCAATAGAGACCATTCACCAGGTACCTCTTATATATCCGTGGATGAGGCACTTTAGATCTATCCTGTCATTCAGTCCTCATAAAAAATTCTATGAGGTTGGTACTAGTTCCTCACTGACAATATTGACAGGTAGTGTTAGACACCAGGGCCCTATAACTCACATGCCACTTACAAAGCCCAGCATTGTAACTGGAAATACACCAAGAGTCCTCTCGGAGTGATGTATCTACGAGAGCAGAGAGAAGTCCACCTTCCTCACTGCTGGTAAAGAAACATCACCCATCTGCCAGCTACACATGATGTGTGGCAAAAGAAGGGACAGTTGCAGCAGCACAGAGCTGGGGTCGAACCCTGCTTCTGCCCTTTTTGTTTGCATCCTTTGAGCTAATTGTATAAGGTCACTGAGCTTCGGTTTCCCTGTTCCTAAAATGAAGACTTTAAGAGGTCCAGCAGGTAGTTAGTGTGGTAATGAAACATGATCATCTCTTAAAGTCACCATATGCAGCCCCTTGTAAGAGTGAATGTTCACTAAATGTTAGACTCCTTTCCTTTTCCTAATCTCTCTGTGCCTCAGTTTCCTCATCTATAAAATGGAAATAATAAAGGCAGCTACTTTGTAAAGTTGTGAGGGTTAAGAGGGTCTATAAAATGTATAGGGGCTGGAGGTTAATAAATATCAGCTTTAGCTATTTTTGCAAATGTAAATTGTTCTGGAATAACTTTAATGGATAAATCAAAGGTGAGGACTCACAGATGTACCACAGAGATGAAGTAGCATGCTTTCCTTCCAATACCCACACCCCTTCCAGCCCACTCTATAAATTAATAGGCAAGAAATCTGAGATCCTTAAAAGTGAAATCACTTTCCCAAGATTTCTCAGTGAGCTGGTTGTACCTTTTTCTAGCTCCCAGACCCAGCTCTTCCTACCTCCTTCTTTTTACCTCCCATGGGCTACCCTGAACCTAGCCAGAAGTAAGCTTCCCGTGGATGAAAAAAGTGATATCCAGGTCACAGACTGTCCATATCGAGGTCCCACTACAACTTCATTGTGTTGTTATTGAATTTGAAGAGTCAAGATGTGACTAACAACAGAGGAATGTCTATAAAGATGTTGCTGCAGCTCCTGCTGGCTCTGTTCCTTTGGAGACTGCACTGAATCACTCGGTTCTCAGTAATTATCACTGCTTCAGAAAGCCTTTCCCTGATCATTCTGCCAAAAGTAGCATATCTCCCACACCAATCTGTCTCCAGCACAACAGGCTGAATGTTTGTGTCTTCTCAAAATTTATACATGGAAACATAATTCCCAATGGGATGGTATTTGGAGGTGGAGTTTGGGAGGTGATGACATCATGAAGGTGTAGCCTTCATGAATAGGACTAGTGCCCTTATAAAAGAGACCCCAGAGAACTCCCTTGCCTCTCCTACCATGTGAGGATACAGTGAGAAGTCAGCAATCTATGAAACAGGTAGCCGGCCTTCACCAGATAAGGAATACCTGGCACCTTGATCTTAGACTTCCTAACCTCCAGAGTTGTGAGCAATGAATTTCTGTTGTTTACATTATTTATGAGCCACCAGTCTATAGTATTCGTTTATAGCAGCCCAAATGGACTAAGGCTCTTGGCCAATTGCTTATGTTCTCAGAGGTTTAGGTTCTTCATCTGTGAAGCATCCGGCCAATAAGTGATATTTATCATCATAATTCTGAGCTTGCTTAGGTGTGCACTTCAAGAGGTCAAGCCAACGCCAGTGGAGGCTTTGGAAATACCCCTTTGAAAGGTAAGAAAAAATGTCATGGAACAGGACTCCATAAATTGTTCTTTCACTGTGCTTGACAGTGTTAAAGCGTCTTCTCCAAAGTGCCTTGGTCCCCAAGGACCCCTTCCTTACCAGGAGAATCTGCTTCCTCCCTTGTGTGCTCTGCTTATCCTCCTACTTGCATCTGCACCAATTAGAAGGCAGCAGATTGCCAGAGACCCAGGAGAGCACCTAGAAGACAGAAACGCCATGCCAAGGATGGGTGAGGCTTTGGAGCTCGTACAGGTAACGGGGTCGAAAATGAAGGTGTCATAGGGGAAGAGGAATTACAACTCTGCTGATTACGTGATGAGGTGAACGGAAATGAAAAACGTGGCATAAATTATTAAGGAAATCTTTGCAGCTCCAGGCAAAGATAACCAGTGAAGGAAGCTGGATATCATTAAAGGTTATAGAACGATCAGGCAGCTGTAACATGGGGTCTCACTGTGACACAAAGGAGGGAATTTTACTCCCAGTGTTTTCTATATTTGTTAACGGTTTCTATATTTTAAAAGATGTTTTCGATTCCCTGGTTAGCTGGCTCTGCTCACTGAACAAATATAGGAAATGACTTCAGATTAACACAAAAACACAAGTTTATACCTATAATCTGAATAATTGAGCTAAAATATTTCGATAAGCCATTTGGATTCTAGATAGTATATTCCAAATAACAATGCAGAGAGCCAACTTCAGAATGCTTTTCTAATCGGCTACGCAGGGACCCTGGAGAGAATTCTCAAGTTATCACTGCAGTGTCGAACAATCTGATGAAGAAAGGAGAGGTGATGAAGTAGATTCTGGTAAACAGAAACTACTGTGAAAATTTGCCCCATGTATAGGGGAACTTTCTGGAGAAGGTTTGAGTATATTTACCAACTCATATATTTTTCATTACTTTAAGTTGTGATAGTAGTTTCTCTCCCGATCACACGTGCACCACTGAATCGAAATCTCTCTGTCTGTCTGTCTCTCTCTGTCTTTCTCTCTTTCTGTCTCTCTCTCTGTGTCTCTCTTTTACACCCAAGGACACTGGTAGTTTGCTGGAAGAAAGATTTTGTGGCTTAGAGGTTGGGTTAGCAAAGGTCATGCAAGATGCACCTGCAGAGGAAAAAAGAGAGCAGAGATACCTCGCAACCCCTGAGAGAGAGTGATTGCCTTAGCTCTCAAAGGCTTTCCCAGTTCTCCCATCTCAGTTCCTAGAAGCCTCACTGTGTTTCCTGTTCTGTCTGGGGATTACAGGAGTGGGAACCTGCTAACTAACACCCTTCTCTGGCTTATATGAGGCTAGAAGTCTCTTCATCACATTTCTGATAAGTGGCCATTCGGACTCTTCTTGAATACCTCTTGTGATGGCAAACTCATTATCTACCAATGTAGCTCATGCCATTTCTGGGCAGCTCTTCTTGGCCAGATACATAGGGGGCAATTGGTGCAAATAAACATTTCCATCAATTAATCAATCAATTAATAACATTAAGTCAAGGCTGAGGATGCAGACAGAGCCAGAGCAAGAAAGGCTAATCACAATCCTATTATATATCCTTACCCCAAACCCTCTTTCTTACCAGGCTGCTAGCCCATGCACTAAACAATGGATCAGGAAGAATGGAGCTCTTTTGATCACTTTGGTCTCTGTCCAGATTTGGACCACCAGAAGGACAGTATCAAAAGAAAGACAAGAAATAAAATTTGCCTTTGTGGCTTTTTTTGTCCGTAGTTCTTTGTGTAAAATTGTGTTTATTCTGGTGACAGAAGTTATATATTTTCATTGTAGAAAATCCAAAAACATGGTAAAGCACAAAGAAGAAAATAAAAATCATCCATAACCCCACTTCCTACAGATAAATACTGTCATTTTGGTGCATATGCTTCCAGGGGTGTTTATTTCTTTGTTGTGTTACTTAATTGGGATCATATTTTTCATAGTGTTTTATAATTTGCCTTTGTTTAACATAAAAATCTACCATAAACATTTTTCTAAGTTACTAAATTTCTTCTTCAGTGCAATCTTTAATGGCTATAGGATTCATGCACATACAGGTACCATATCTGTTTATACATACTTCTATTTATAGTATATATGTATGCTATTTACTTACATATCTGTTTATAGTGCTGTTGATGAGCACTTACTTAGACTATTAATATTACATATGACAGATCAGGAGCTCTGGGACCACAGAGAAAGAGCCCAGAATTTAGACTTAAAGGGTCAAGGAGAGTTTCCTGGAGGAAGTGATACTTGAATATTACTTTTCAGATTAGAAGGCACAATAACATACATTATCTGTTTAGTCTTCACAGTCGACCAAGGTGGCCTTACCATGTCCCTCCCCTGACGAAACTTTAGACAGATTTCTTCCTGACTGTAAGCCCTGACCTCCCTTCTCTTAAAGCATTTGCTTTAGAAAAACTTGTAAATTCTTTCTTTGCTCCTTTGAGATGTAAATCGTTTTAAAGGCTTCCTGCCAGTTTTAGGGACCAAGAAGGTCTTTCCCAAGGACATGGGAGCCATCCATTGGAAATGTAATCTTGGAGGAAGTGGATGCCCCTATCTCTCAGTTTCTCTGGGAGGGTAGGAGCCTAAATTTGGCAGGCACCTTTCTCCAAGCTGTAAAACTACCTTCTGTCATGAAGATATGAGAAACTTTATTTTTCCTTTCAGTGAAACCAATTAGCAAACGAGGATGGCCTGGGATCCTCCCATCCCAGCGTAAGACGGGAATAAAGACACAGACATACTAGAGAATGGACTTGAGGATATGGGGAGGGGGAAGGGTAAGCTGGGACAAAGTGAGAGAGTGGCATGGACATATATACACTACCAAATGTAAAATAGATAGCTAGTGGGAAGCAGCCGCATAGCACAGGGAGATCAGCTCGGTGCTTTGTGACCTAGAGGGGAGGGATAGGGAGGGTGGGAGGGAGGGAGATGCAAGAGGGAAGAGATATGGGAACATATATATATGTATAACTGATTCACTTTGTTATAAAGCAGAAACTAACACACCATTGTAAAGCAATTATACTCCAATAGAGATGTTAAGAAAAAAAAAAAGGGCTTCTCTGGTGGCACAGTGGTTGAGAGTCTCCCTGCTGATGCAGGGGACACGGGTTCGTGCCCCGGTCCGGGAAGATCCCACATGCTGCGGAGCAGGTGGGCCCGTGAGCCATGGCCGCTGAGCCTGCGCGTCCGGAGCCTGTGCTCCGCAACGGTAGAGGCCACAACAGTGAGAGGCTCGAGTACCGCAAAAAAAAAAAAAAAAGCTCTCTAGCCCTTGGCTTCAGCAGAGTTAAATTCAGACTGTGTTCTGGCCTCTCTTCCCTGTTGGAATAGTCTTCAGTAGAGTCTTCCTTGCCTGTTAAACAACTTTTGCTTTAACACCATGAAAGTCTTAAAAGGTGTCACATCCAAGTGTGCAGGTGAGGAAAACATACCTGCAAGAGAAGTAACCCAGCTAGGAAATTTGTGAGCACCTAGAATGGATGTTGGGAAAGTTTTTGCTTGCTCTTTGAATTCCCACATGCTGTGCTGATACAAAGAAGTTGAGATTAACTGGAGTGCTTGAATTATACTAATGAGAGCCCTGAGAGCTGGCTGGTTCCTCCGTGGCTTCTTCACCCACAAAATGAGAGCAATAATAGTACCAAGATTGTAGTACAGAGTTGCTGTGAAGGTGAAATGAGTTAGCACATGAAAAGTGGCAGTTCCTGCCACATAGAGAGTGCTGTTCTCGTGAATATCATTATCATTATTACCATGGAAAAGCACTGATTTTAGATTCAGAATAGACTGGGATCGAATGCCATCTGCATCACTTACTGGGTGGGTGAATTAGGCAATTAACTTGTGTCCTTATAGATTGTTCAAAGGTTTAAATTAAGGAGTACATGCAAAGCAAATCATTTACATTGGTCCTGTGGTGGACAGAATTCTAAAATGGCCTTTAAGGTTTCTGGTACCAAGTTATTCACTTAAACACTAATCTATAACCTATAACCTATAGTCTATAATGCTTTATAGGTGCTGTTTATAACGGAATTTTGCAAATGTAATTAAAGTCCCAAATCAGTTAACCTTAAAATACAAAGATAACTGGATAAGCATAATCTAATCACACGCCATTTAAAAGTAAAAATTTTCTCTGCTGGTCGAAGAAGAGAAAGTCAGAGAGAATTCAAAAGTGAGAAGGATTCAATATGCAGTTGATGTCTGAAGATGAAGGAGGCCACATGGAAGGACCCGAGAGCAGCCTCCTGGAGCTGAGGTGACCCCAGACCACAGCCAGCAAGAAACCATTCCTACATTCCAATGAACCTACACTCCAAAGAACCGAATTCTCCCAGCAACCCACATAAGCATTGAAGTAGACTTCCCCTCATCCCACAGATGAGAGCATAGCTTGGCCTATATCTTGATTTCAGCCTATAAAACTGTAAGAAGGCAGCCAAGCTCCTCTCCACCACCACCCTTCCCTGCCACCACCAACTTCTGACCTACAGAACCGTGAGATAATAAACGAGGGTCGTGTTAAGCCACTACATTTGTGGTCATTTACTATGCACCATTAAAAAACTAACACAGTCCATTAGTTACATAGGAAGTTTCTTTTTTTACCCCAAACCTCTTTTAACCACTGTCAAACCCAAATCAAAGGTGGATCCAGGGGCAGCTATGTAACACACTTTCTCCTGGGTGCCAATATCCCCTGACCAAAGGTCTAAGTACTACATTATCCCCCAAAGGACACCCTAGACGCACAGGCGGATGTCCTGGTTAAACGTATAGGGTGGCCTCAAGAGTCCCTTTGAAATTATACTTGCTTTTCAAGTCTCAGCGCCAGGGTGCTAAAGAGATCAGACTGTTTTCAAAATTGAGAATCACAGGCAAGTCAATTTGTCCCTTTTTATTGACATTTCTGACCTTGCTGGAAAACATGTTATGTTTTGCTATAAAAATTATCAAAGAGTACAGCTTGCTGAGTGATATTTTATATTAAAGGACAGAGCACTCAAGGCCACTCTCCTTGAAGGAGTCCTACTGCCACTAAAAATCTCTAGGATCTTGGTGAGACATTTTTCCCCCTAATGTCAAGTCCACCTTTTTAACTGGGCCTCAGTGTTAGCAAGTAATTCAGTAGATGGAACCACAGTGTGACATTTTCTTGATTGAATCTCTCCAGCAAGCTTAGGTGCAGTTTTAAATCTAAAAGTAAAGTCTTAGGTCTTACAAGAAAAAAAAAAATTATTTATTTTCTAAAAGTTCTTGATGGATATTGAGGATACCTGTGAACATCGGTTTTGTTTAGATGTTAATTCTTTGGACAAGTCTCAAAACAAAATTAAAATCAAATTAGGATCAAATAAATACAAATCCTCTGGACTGTACATTATCCTGTTCAGATTTCTTGTGCTAAGATAAAAAAATGTTTCCGTTTAGGATAACTGTGCTATATATCCTTTATCTACTCTACTCTACAATGGCAGAATGTCCATGTTGGCCAGTATTCATTCAGAATTCAATTAAGCATTTATTTATATATGTTAGGGACAGTGATAGGTGCTGGAGATACAAGTTTGAAGGAGACATAGTCCATATATTGAATAGGGAAAGCAGATATTAAACTTTGTAAGGAACACAAGCTGCCCTTTCATCCTTTCCTATGGATGGATCAAAATAAAAAGCTGTGTTGTGTTTTATTAATAAGACAGTTGGACAACTGGGGGTCAACTCTTCCTTGCCTACCTACTAGCTGTGTAACCTTGGACAGGTCATTTAAGTTCTCCAAACCCCACTAAGGTAGGTTTTTAACCCCTTCATTGGGTGGCCTCAGTAACCGGTTGCTCTGTACCGGGACCACTGTGCCAGGAGGTATGCAGAAGGCACCCTGCTAAGCCCTCGAAGGAAGAGCTGCTCTCCCTGGGTGGGGTGTGGGGGGATGGTGAGGTGACCCGACCACAGGGCAGAGACAAGGCACATAGCACAGCACACAGGATTGGAGAAAGGAAGGCTCTCTGGTAAAATTCTAGTCACTGGGAAATTATTCTTCTAAACACCTGCAGGTCATCCTGGATCTGCGCGCTCTCTCTCTCTCTCTCTCTCTCTCTCTCTCTCTAGATCCTTTTGTTTCATCAACGACCAAATGCTAAAGATTCTGCCTTCTAAACAAATGGCCTCTCCTCTCTACCTGACTCGGGTTGGACTCTGCAGTGGCTTCCTTCCTTATCTTGCTGCTTTCAGTCTCTGCCATCAGCCCCTCAGCTCCTTAACATGGTTTACAAAGCCCTTCACTGTCTGTCTCTCGCCTAACTCTCCAGCCTCATTTTCCACAGTGAAGTCTTGCACTTTTTCCTCCAGCACACATGCTGGCCCTTGGTCTAGAATGCTCTCCCCAAACTCTTGCTCATCCTTTGAGAAGAGATAAAGACATTACCTCCACATATGGTGACTAACTTGTCCAGATCTGTGTGGGAATTGCTAGGGTTTACACTGAAAGTCCCACATCCCAGAAAATTCCCCTCAGTCCCCACCTTTTCTAAGCCCTCCTTGCCCCTCACTGGTCAGGTCAGTACCCCTCCTCTGTGCTCCCAGAGTGCAGGTGTTCTGTCATCACCACACTGTAGTATAATTATATATGTATTTATCTTGACCCACCCTTTGGCTAATTATATATGTATTCATCTTGACCCACCCTTTGGTTCTGAGCTCCTTAAGGACAGGGATTACATTCATTTATTTTCTTCTTGCAACACCACAGGCACTCAGTAGAAAGGAAGGGAAGGAAAGAAGGAGAGAAGGATGGAACAAAAAAAGGAACAAAAGACTGAAGGTATGTTATAGTAAAATACGTTGTTGAACTCCAGCAGACAAAGACATCATGGGCTTCTCAGTCACCATGATATGGAATATCTGTTGATTTAGTTTTTCTTCATGAGTGAACTTCTTTCTATAACAACACATGGAAGTAGAGAGCAATGTACTATTCAATAGTATATCTTTTCCAGGAATATATTGATTGGGGACTATGGATAAATGCTAAAAAGCTGCTATAACAAATAAGCAACAACATTTCAATAGTGGGACATAATAGAAGTTGATTTCTCACTTAGATAGAGTTGAGTTTAGATACAATGGAGTATTACTCAGCCATAAAAAGGAATGAAATTGGGTCATTTATAGAGAAGTGGATAGACCTAGAGACTGTCATTCAGAGAGAAGTAAGTCAGAAAGAGAAAAACAAATATCGTATATTAATGCATATATGTGGAATCTGAAAAAAAATTGGTATAGACAATCTTATTTACAAAGCAGAAATAGAGACACAGACGTAGAGAACAAAAGTATGGATACCAAGGGAGAAGCGAGGGGGTGGGATGAATTGGGAGATTGGGGTTCACAAATATACACTATTGATGCTATGCATAAAGTAGATAACTAATGAGAACCTACTGTATAGCACAGGGAACTCTATTCAATGCTCTGGAGTGATCTAAATGGGAAGGAAACCAAAAAAAGAAGGGATATATGTATATATATAGATGATTCACTTTGCTGTACAGTAGAAACTAACACAACATTGTAAAGCAACTATACTCCAATAAAAATTAAAAATAAATAAATAAATAAATAAAGCTTATCCTGTAAGCATCACTTTAAAAAAAATAGAAAGCAAGTGTTTATCATTGTCAGGCCACTCTCCTCCATGTGGTCACTCAGGGTCTCCAGCTCTTTCGGGCTAGTATCTCTGCCATTCCTTTGAGTTTAGAGTCCTTTAAGCCTAGACAGTGGATAGGAAAAGAGCCTGGAAGATAGATTATGGGAGGCTATATAGGCCAGTCTTGGTGAGCTTTCTGCACATCACTTCCCTCTCATCCCATTGGCTAGAACTTGGTCCATGGCCACACCTACCTGCATGGAAGCTGGCAGATGCAGCATAGCTGTGTGCCAAAGAAGAAGCAAAATCAGGTTTGATGAGTGACTAGTCACCTTCTGCCACTCCACTGAATCAAAATTTTCTCCTACTAGGTGGGCCAGCTTGGGCAAGATAGTTAGTCTCTCTCAGACCCAGTTTTCTTACCAGTAAAATCAGGATAATAATGGTGCTTAACTCACAGGGAGGTTGTGAGATGAGGCTTAGATGAGATAATGCATGTAAAATGATAAGCTCAAAGGCTGGGATATTCTATGTGCATTATAACCATAATCATAACTATTATTATTACCTATTACTATTATTACTGGTATTAAAAATACCCACTTTTACACCAAGGTCATTCTAAGCAAGAAGTTATCATTAAAAAAATTTTTTCTGGATCCCTTGGGTCTCTGAAAAGCCGCAGCTGCCTTCATAGTATGTCATCCCCACCATTAATTCCACCCTCAGTTTCTCTAGCTGCCTTTTAAATCCTAAGCCACTAGGAGGAGAGAAACAAAGAGTTCAGTTCTTTGACCACATATAATATCAAGTTTTACAAAAGACAGTATTATCCATCATCAGACAATGATAAACCATAATGAAATATAATTTCACTTGTACTCAGCCACGCATTTTATGAGAATACCATAAAGCTTTACCATTGGCCTCAGAAAGCAATAGTAAACCCCTATGATTCCTTATGTTCTACTTTCCTGGGTGACTTCAACAAAGACAACTATTGATTTTGAGTTGTCTGAAGTACACTCTATAAAAAAATTATCCTCAGTCCATGGCTTTCTTTTTACCAGACTCAAATAATGGGGAAAAATAGTGGGAGGTACCACAGAAATACACATCCAAGACAGTTGTATGGAATCTTGTGGTTAACGGCAGCCTCCATTGTAATTGTGCTCAAACCTGAATCCAGAAGCCAAAATCCTAGCAGTGCAGATCTGTCTTGAATAGAAACCCACATTCTTTCTAAAACCAAACTGAGTCAAAACAGAGACCATAGAGGTGTATTACTTCAATTGCACAGAGGACTCCAACCTTCATAGGTTTTTTAATGATCCATTATTGTATTTGATCCTCACGACACCCCTGTGATAGAGATAATAAGCCCCATTTTACAGATAAGTTTTAAAAAATAAATAAATAAGGCTCTTAATTAAAAGAGGTTGCCCAAGGTCATAAAGTTGTGGCATACTTGTGACAAGAGCCCAATTCTTCTGTTCTGATTCCTAGAGCATCGCTCATTCCTAATTGCTGACTTCTCATCATGCACTATCAAAAACCAGGATGCACCCAAGTAGAAGGGAATATATCAAAGGAGCCAACTTAGAAATATGTGGGCTGGGGGAGGGACAAAGAAGCGAGGGGCTGTGAAAAATGTATCACAACCTCAACACAGTCCAAAGTCAATGACCCCGAATGAAGTTGGGAGAGATGAAATCCTCAAAAAGTCAGGAGCATTTAATTCTGGAATGGATGCAGGGATGAGATGCTAGCTCCAGGGGTGGCCCCGTTAGAACCAAGGTGACACAACACCCCGACTGGATCATACTCCAGTGGCCCAAAGGAATATGGGCAGCCATGGAGCCTCCTGGATCCTTAGAGGAGAAAGATGCCCTTAAGTCTTCTGAAGTCCCTGGCCTTCCACCTTCACACAACAGAATGACTACGGTAAACCACCAAGCTGCCCGAGGTGACCATGGCCAGAGGACACGACGGTGTGTATGAAAGGAAGCATTTCAAACAGTGGGGGTTTATTTCCTCTCTTGCTTATTTCCCCAAAACGCCTGCAGAAAAGAAAGATAATCGCATCTGAGCAGCTGTGGACAGACAGTTCACAAGGAGATGCTTTGTTCTTCCTAACCGACGGGAATTTATTTTCAGATTTTAATTTAAAACGCAGAGCTAACCCCAAACCCATCATTACAGTTGCTTACTAATCCTCTCTAGCTTGTGTATTTCCTTCATCACTGCGTGAATTTTTGCTTTGTTTTGTTTCGTTATGTCATGTTTTTTCCCCGTCTCTGATTGCCCTGCTCAAGCTTGCTGTAAGGTATGCAGGTGGGTGCGGTGGATACACATGGAGACATTTGCACTGCCTCTGTCTCACCTACAGCACTGTCACCTACAAGCAGAGATTCTACTACAGAGGCAGTAAAACCACCTGCGGGAGGCACAGAGGCTCCAGGGCGTCCTGGAATCATTTGGAAACAAGGTTGCCTTGTGCATACCCATAATTGCAAAAACTCATCTGTAGCCTCCATTGCCCCCACCAACCTCCACTGCCTCCTCTTCTACCCCAAATCCTCCCCTGAAAATATAAGTTCCTCCCAAGCACATGTTACCCAAAGGGTAAATGCAGTCGCCTTACAGAAGCGTTTACGCTTGAAGACAATAATAAGAAATGACTAGAAGAAACCGGTAGTGAGTCAAAAGCTAGTAGCAGCTGATAGCTTTTGTACAACCTGTCTCAAGCAATTGGTAAGGGTGATTTCAACCCACCCATGGGAGACACCCAGCTGGTTAATGGTCTGCCCCAGTCTGCATCAGATCTTTCTGACGACAGCCTCCTCCCCAAGTCATCTAAATGAAAAGGCAAGTGAGTACACCTTTGCCATCAGCTGTTTGCTGCACTGCTGTCTTGTCTTAGGTGAACTTCGTCATTTGGAGCCTGACGTTAGGAAAAAAGGATAAAAGGCTGTTTTCACATTTTATCTAGGCTGCTATTGGAGTCTGAAAGGCTTCTGTTCTACACCAAAGCCCTCAGTGACTTGGCAAATATGACAAGTGTGATTAGGCTGGACCCTTATTCTAACAGTCATCCTCGAGGTAGTGCCGATTTCATATCAGGACAATTATTAGAGCCTTTCCTCCATCACCAGGTCCTTGAAGAGGGCTGAGTTGGACTGTAATATGCATTCCCAGCAACACTCTACTCAGAGATCTTCCCGGCACAGTGAATGTTTTTTCCAACTGAATTGAATGCAAAGGAGTTTATATTGAAATAGCCAAAGGATCCCTTTCCTCTCAAAAAGGTCTCCTGGGGGGTGATTTTCATTATCTCCTTGACCTTTTATACACTTTTTTCAGGTTCTCTGACACAAACATTTATTACTTTCATAATCACTTACTTGAAAATCAGTTGTATAAAAAAATGAAGACTCCTTAGAAGCCCGTAAGACACTGCCTCTAAGAGGGTAAATTTCTATTCTGAAAATAGATAAAATGCCGGTTTCACCATGATCCCTACAACCTTAGCTTTATTGAAATGATCATCTGCACAGAGAGGGGAAAAATCTGTGTTGGACCAAGTCTTACACATCTCTGAAGCTACCAGGATACAGATACCGTATACACACGTCATGTACCTCATATACGTATGTGCGTGTACACACACATGTGTAGAAGCTCTGACTACAGCTTCAGGGTTTCAGGTTAGGCATTTAGGTAACATTTATTTTCTGGCTGGAGAGGCAATTTAAGCCCTAGATTCTAGAGATGTGTGTAACCTTCCTTCTGTTAAGTTTTTTTAGCCACAAAACTACATGTGTCTTGGGCTTCCCCGGTGGCGCAGTGGTTGAGAGTCCGCCTGCCGATGCAGGGGACACCGGTTCGTGCTCCGGTCCGGGAAGATCCCACATGCCGTGGAGCGCCTGGGCCCGTGAGCCATGGCCGCTGAGCCTGCGCATCCGGAGCCTGTGCTCCGCAATGGGAGAGGCCACAACAGTGAGAGGCCCGTGTACCGCAAAACAAAAAACAAAAAACAAAAACAAAAACAAAAACTACATATGAAGCTCCAGTTTTCCTCAACCCCCAAAACTTTAGTTTTTTACCACACTGGAAGGGTCAGGGTTGCTGCCACCATCTAAAAGGATTCAAGTGCACTGGAGCAAGCTTTCGCCGAAACCCTGCACTACATTGGAGTGCTTCTCCCAAACGTCTGGGGGCTCCACAAGTCAAGAGGAAAATGTGTACCTCAAATTCAATGGAGAGAAGAGTGTTGATCCCTCCTCTGCTGTGTCTGGACAGTGGCAGGGATGCTGCCTGACTTCTCTCTAAAGTTTCCAAGATTTCTTCCATTTCTCTTTTGATTGGAAACAAAACATGAAGAGAGAAAAATTCACTTGTGCCCTGCCATCCTTTCTCTTGCTGAATTGCTAGCTTTGTTCTTGCCTCCCTGTATTCGTCAAAGGCTACTCCAGAAGCACAGACAGGTACCTGGCTCTAACTAGCTTGTTTGAAAGAGCAGGCCACGGAGGCCAGTGGAGGGTGCTGGGGTCATTGATTCAGGTAAAGGATGAAGGCAGGGAAAGAGCCTGGGTTAAGGAGACCGAGGGACTCACTGCATCCAACCCTCGCTCCCTCTCCCAGATCAGCTTCTTTGTGCGTATCAGCTGTGTTTTCTCTTAACTTCGGTAAGAAAGGTTGATGACTTTGCTCCTGGAAGCTCTTATACATCACGATGGAGATTAAGGCTTCAGTATGAAAATCTAGGGAAGGACTCTGACCTCCTGGCTGGGGTTGTTGTGAGGTTAGGGTTCCAAAACAATACTACGTTCATGATCTCATTTGATCCCTACAAGAAAACTATTTACACGTATTATCACCTTGTTTCAAAGATGAGGAAACGGAGACTAAACAGGCTTAAGTGGCTTTCCCAGTGTCTCAGAATTCAAGAGTGAGAGCAGAAAAGCCCCTGTAGTAGAAGATAGAAATAGAAGGTAATAATAAATATGCTGTAATAGTTAAAATCAATGTATTGTTTTACAATGATTGCTTTACAATCAATAAAAATCAATGTATTTGTTTCTGTTGTTTGGTGCTAAGCACCCTTTATGCATTACCTCATTTATCCTTCCATGAACTGAACGGTGAAGGTTCTGTTATTATCATCATTCTATAGAAGAGAAAACCAATAGGTGAGGAGGTTTAATAGCTTGCCCAAGGGTACGTGGTAAGGGGAAAAGAGTCAGCCACCTGTGCACTCTGAGCCACTAATCTGCAATGTGGTCCCTCTGCCCAAAGATCTGTTAATCTATTAGCATGAAAAAATCCACTTTGTGAAACAATAATGACAGACAATATACAATTCAATGGTAAATTGTGTAGGACACAGCATGTGTTCTATAGGAATTCAGAGCAGGAAGAAATTAAATCCATGTGACCTAAAGTAGTCAGGAAAGACTTGATGAAAGTTCTGGGGTCCAAAGGATGTAGAGGAGATAGCTGAAAAAGCATTTAAGGAAGGAGGACAGCATAAAAAAGACAGTCAGTCAAAAATAACTTTGGTGTTTTTGAGATAGAAGAAAATGAGTAGAATGGAAAAGCCAGTCTCTGAATCTTCTTTGTTTTCCCATTACTTCACCTTAGTATTATCATTACATTTTTTAATAATTCAGAGCCCTCCTTCAGAATCTGATAAAGCCTATGGCTTCTCTTTCCTCATTAAAATGTGCATATACTCTGATATCACTTATATGTGGAATCTAAGATACAACAAACTAGTGAATATAACAAAAAAGAAGCAGATTCACACATATAGAGAACAAGCTAGTGGTTACCAGTGGGGAGGGGGGAGGGACAATATAGGGGTGGGGAGTGGGAAGTACCAACAGTTGGGTGTAAGATAGGCCATAGGACTGTATAGTACAACATGAGGATCATAGCCAATATTTTGTGAAAAAAATGCTTAAAATGGTAAATTTTATGTTATGTATATCTAACCACAATAAAACAAGGAATAAAAAAATTATGCCATCCTCAAAATAAATTAAAAGTCAGCATTCTTAAAAGGAAAAAAAAATTTTTACATGCTCTCTACAAATTGTATTGTGCATAAACGCTACAACTGACGGTCCCCGCACCCAGCCATATAGAACTTCCTTCCCCAAACAAGCCTATCCGTGAAATTCTGCTGCAGAACTTCTGCACTAAAATGTCCTAGGTTGGATTGATTTTTAGGTTAAATAGAGCCAGGTACCAGGTTGTATGGGAACTACTTAAGACATGAAAACCTGGACTCTATGTGCTGGTAATTTCAGCCTCAGTCTAGGTCCTCAACATCCATGTCCTGAAGTACTCTACTTCTTCATTTGGAAAATATTTATGGAATACCAAGCATCTGTGCTGGGCTCTGGCAGGACCCAGTCTCCCAAGAACTCATGACTGACTCCCTTGTGTTGGTTTTCACCCTGACATTTCTGTCCATCATCTAATCTTGCCTTCCTCCTTTCTCCGTGGATTGCAGGAGGCTTTAGCATTTGGAAGGGTTCAGGATATACTCCATTACCCTAAGGCTTCCTTTCTCCAGCCTACATAGTTGATTCATCTCACCTTTGCCTGCTAAACAAATCCTTTATAGATAATTTCACTCTCTTCTCTAGGTTTTCTAAAACACAACTCTCTCTTTATAAGTGGAGGCTATTATGTATCTGTGGTCGTGTGGCTTCTTGGAAGCCAGGCACCTTTAAAGCCAAAGTTCAAAATTTGGCTCAACCACTTCCTGGCTGCAATGTCTTAGGGAAGATGAAACTCATTGGCCTTGGTTTTTGGATCTGATAAGTGGGAGTAATAATAATGTCTGATCTCGGATGGCCTCAGCCTGCAGCAGCTTGAAGCAAGATTTCAGTTCCTCAGCCAGCGACTGGAGTCCGGCCACGGCAGTGAGAGCATTGAATCTTAGCCACTAGACCACAGGGCCAGTGGCCAGTGACAAGGCCCTGGCCCATTGGCTTTGTAGAAATGAATTTCCAAAAAATGATGGAAAGTAGTGAAACAAGTAAAGTGTTTATTAGGAAGAAAAAGGGTACATGGGGCTAGACACACGGGAGGGCTCAGAGAAAGAGTCACACCCTCGTGGTAGCTTGAATCACTTAAGGCATTTCTTCTGGGTTTCCTTTGGCCAATTATCTTGCATTGTCTGGTTCTGAGTCCATATTTGGTTTATCTCAGGGTCCTCCCATGTTCTGCATGCATCTCCTAGCCAAGATGGATTACAGCACAGAGGCTTATGGGTAGGTTGACATCACCTGCTATGGGGTGGTGCCCCCTCCCCTTTTGACCTCCAAGGAGCCTTTCTGAGCACATATAGTGAGAAAGTTCTCCTTGACTTCAAGAATGAGGAACATGTGGTCTCTTTATCTTTTATCTGGGCAGGGCTCAGCTCTCTCTGCCCTGCTATAACCTTTATCTTCGAGCATCTGTCCACAGGGGACAGACTCCAGCCTGGGGCCCACCTATCTCCTGCCTCATGTCTACATTTCACAATTATCATACAGGAAAGAAGTAACTGATACCTAGTGTTTGGCATTTAGTAGCTGTTCAGAAAATTAAAGTATATGTATTTTTTCATACTTTTCAACTTGTGTATTGCTTTACCTTTAAACTCTTGGAGAGCAAAACAAATCAACAAAAAAGCTAAAATCATGTGTCATTTAATCTTGAGAGGGTGAGGAAATTTCTTGTGGCGACGTTAAAGAAGTAATCAGAGCTTTCCTTGTGTAACTCAAAGTTTAGAATTATTCCTGAGTTCAGTTATTAGATAGTGTTGCCCAAATCCAGTTTCCTACTTCAAATGAGGTACATGTCCTAATTATTTGGCTAACCATGCAATAAGAGACTTTTTACTTTAAAGCATCAGTTTTGAATCCCTGTGTTGCTAGGGATATATTTCAGTGCCAGGGGACCTTGTTAGACCACTTCTCGTAATCAATTAGTCTGCATATAGGCAAGGCTATAAATTCTTTAACTATCCTCTCCCTATAGGTTTTGATAATTTTCTTTCTTCTTTTTATTGAAGATAAAACACCCAAGAAACACCCTAAGCAGTTGACATCGCATTTCAGATAGTTTAAAAGTTTTATCCTTTTCTGGCTCAGCTTCTCATCCAACAGAAAGCAGGGGGTCCACTGCAACCCCTCCCTGTCTCAAGGCGAAAAGCAAGCCCACTCTTGGCTCCCCGAGGATTCCAGACAAAAGCACACAGTGCCTTGGAAAGTAACTGTGGATGCAAAATACCACCATTAAAGGAACTATTTTAAACTAAATTGATTCTTTGTTCTTTTGCCAATTGGCTAATCCTCCTCTTGAGACTTGCTTCCATTTCAGAAGGCTAAAAACACAGTTCTCGGACTGAGACTTAGAGGAGGTGTGGGATGTGCTGACACAGACATTAAGTAGGATTGAGCCAACCGGCAGCTGCATCTTGATTAGCTACTTGAGTATTTCTCCAGGCTCTGCACTCTTGTGGCAGAAGCATACCTGAGGAAGGGGGAGAAGTTAAGGGAAACCTAGAGCAAGGTCTGGGTGTCTGAGTCAGTGATGATGCTGACCAGGGTGGTCCATTACCTGCACCCCAGCCACTGGATTCCAGCAGTGACCTTCTTCCCTGCTGGGATTTTTAAATAGTTCCAGTTTCCCTGACTTTCATGAGAAAACTCTGGTATCCTGGTCTTCATCTTCACAATATGGTCCTGGGGAGAATCCTTAGGTGTAGGCAGCAAAACTATTCAATCTACCACATGGGGTTCCAGTTGCATTCCCCTTAAGGGAGGATCAAGGGTGGGAGGAAGGGGAGACATAAGGGAAGGGGGTATGATGGGCTAAGTCTAGGAAGACAGAGGAGTGACCAGAGCCTCATGAAGATCTCTCTTGAACTGAGTATTTATAACAACTTTCTTTTTTGATTTTTAAGCTTTTGCCATTATTTCATCATTACATGGTGTCTATTCAATGTACAAATGTAGATAGACAAAATAGAAAAAAGAATATTCATAACCCCAAACTCCTTAATCCTTCCAGTCATTTATAAGCATATATATGTATATATACATCCTTTACATAAATGAGATATACTATAAATGTTTACTTAATTATACATCATTCATTCATTTGGGGCTAATATATTATGATGATTAATTTTATATGTCAATTTGACCAACTACCAGGTTCCGAGATATTTGGCTAAATGCTATTTCTGGTGTGTCTTGGAGGGCATTTCCAGATGAGATTAGCATTTGAATTAGTAGATGCAGTAAAGCGGATTGCCCTTCCCCATGTGGGTAGGCATCATCCAATCCCCAAATTCACTCTCTCTGCTTAACTATTTAAGCTGGAACATTGGTCTTCTCCTATACCATCAGCTCCCCTGGTTCTCAGGTCTTCAAACTGGGACTGGAATTATGCCAGTGGCTTCCTGAGCTCCCAGCTTGCAGAATATATATATATATAATCTGGAGAACCCTAATACATAAACATACATTTATGTTAATATTTTTAGTGGTCGCATAGAATTTCATTGTATTACTGAACCATAATTTATTTTTTTAGTTTCCTGACTGGGGCCATTTATATTGTTTTCAAATTTTTAGCTATTATAAGCAACCAAGAAAAGCATCCTTGAACACACATTATACTGCACATCGTTCTAAACCTCCTGGTGGGCATGTGGCTTAATCATCCGTCCCACCCTCCCTAGTTTCAGTGCCTGGATTACGATAGATGATGTAGGCCCTGGATTACGACAGATGATGTTGCCTGGGGTAAAGGAAAGCACAGCACCGCACACTCCATCCAAAGAACTGACAGGAGCTGGGTCATTTTAGGCCTCCTCAGAGGTTCTGACACCACCGTCATCTTCAGATAATGATTGAACAGTTGCTTTGTGGGGAACACACAGAGCACGTATTTCTCAGACAGATCAGCTAATTCAGCCCTACTAAGCACAGCCTGGGGGGCCACCTGATAAGATAAACTCCACCCGAACCTACAAAGAATCTAGGTCAGAAATGACACTTTTCAGTCCCTTAAGGTATTAAGGGACTCACAACAATAGGATCGTATCGTATAGTCCTTTCATTCTCACTCTGTTTTGAATGGTTTTAGAATAATTTTTAAACATAGCAACTCTAAGATGGATGGAGTTGGGAGGCTGCACTGGGGAAAGAGTGAATTGGAGCAGGTAAGTATATCTGTCTCCAATTAGCAGTGCTGTCAGTACACATCATAAAATATTCAAAAGCTTCCCAGGAATGTCAACTTATTCATAATTGACTTAAATGAATCACTGACAAAAGGCCTTTAATCTCTCATATAACACATCTCTAAAAAATTAAAACTGGAATCACAGTTCAGTAAAAAAAAAATATCCAGCAAGGGTTCCACTCACCTAGATGGATTTGTCATTTGATATGCTGGCTTCGTGAAGCATCCCATATTTGAAGCAGCCCAGGACTTGGTCTCAGTGGTCTTTAGTGTAAGACATATCTGGGAGGATATAAATGGTATTGTCCTTCGTGTTATCAGTGGAGTCTTAATTTATTTTTCATTTGGAAAAAAAAATCAAAAAATGAAAGAAAGGAAGAGAAATCCTCAAACAGCTCACCTTCCCTGTATCTACAATGTTTTAAAGTCCAAATGCAGGTGTTTAGAAGAGCCCCAAATGGAAACAACTCCTGTGTGTCTTCTGTCCCTGAAAACTCTTTGCAGGGATGTGCCACGTTGCACCAGCTGATGAGAGCCAACAGGACACATCCCTTCCCAAATCTGTATGAAATGACATTCACTGGGTAGCTTGAAATTGGTCATAGTGGGAGTTTTTACCATGGAAATTGGCAAATGGTGCTAATCAGGGCGTTTTTTCCCCCTGAGAGCCAGTTGTTAAACATTTACTAGCACTTCACTGCTTCCTGCCCTTGCCCACAGCCCAATAATACTCTTTCTCTGACCAAGCATTGCCAGTGCAGAGGTGAGCCTCTGGCTGACCACACACATACTCTTTGGAACATTCAAGAAGTATTTCTTTATGAATTAATAAAAGACTAATCTTAGACTCATGAATAATGGGCATTTTCTTCTACCCTCAGAAAAGACTGAAATTCTACTTACAATTCTCATTTTCACTTTAATATTCCCAAGACACATTGACACCCTGAACTCTCACAGTAGTTAAAATAAGAAATTAAATTAGGAACTCTTGAGCAGCTTATTATAAATTGCTCATATGTCCATTTATCAAACCATTAAAGTTTTCAGAATGGCTGTGACTCTTTCCCGGGTAGTTCTGGTCGGTGAGCAAATTGTACAGGCAAGCGTGTCCCTGAAGCCTGCCCCGGTAAACATTTAGTATTCAAGTGCATTGATTGGTTCATATTCCACAAGCCCCAGAATTGGATCATAAGTGAGAGCTGCTGCCTCTCTGTTATGAATTAGCATCTTTTCACATGAATGCATTAATAGCCATCATTAATAATTATCTGAGCATGAAACTGACAGACAAAAAACTTTCAGGTTATGACTCTGTCACACCAATTTCATTTGTTGACTGATTTATTAAAATTTCATGGTTAAGATAATACAAATTTTAGCTATGCTAACGTACATGGATCTTAATTCTTTCTCTGCCAGACTGCATTACCAAACAATACCCTTTTCGAATTTTTAAATTTTTTTAGTGGACAAGAAGGATTGAATAGGGACCAAGATATGCAGAAAATGCTTAAAATATCCCATTAGAGACCAATAGCTCATAGATGCTTTAGTGGAATACTAAACTACTCTCTGTGCTGACCATGCATTCTAGTAAAAACTTGGAAACTCCAACTGGCTGCTTGGGCTCAAAAAATAAAAGAAGAAGAAAGAAAGAAAGAAAAGGCAATGCCAATGCCACCTTTGTTTCTCTGAGTCCAGATGCTGTTGGGAATCTCTGAACTCAAACTTCTAACTATTTGAACTCCTCAAGGAGATGGATCCAACCACCCATTGTAACAAATTACCACATACTTAGTGGCTTAAAACAACACCAATGTATGGTCTTACAGTTCCTAATGTCATAAGTCCAACATGGGTCTTACAGAGCTTAAATCAAGATGTGGGCAGAGCTGCGTTCCTTTTTTAACTTTTGCCAGCTTCTAGAGACTGCCTGCATTTCTTGGCTTGTGGCCCTTCAACCATTTCCAAATCCATCAGGGTATCATCTTTAAATCAGTATCTATCTCTCTTCCTCTCTCTCTCTCCTTCCCTCTGCCTATCCTGCCTCCCTCTTCTTTTTCCCTTATAAGGATGCTTATGATTACATCTGGCCCACCCAGATAACCCAGGACAGTTGCCCCTATCTCAAGATCCTTAATCACGACTGCAAAGTCCCTTTTGTCAGGCAGTGTAATATATTCACAGTTTTTGAGGATTAGGACGTGAATCTCTTAAAGGAGTCACTATTCTGTTTACCACAGTGTAAAACCTGCCTCTGGAGGCTGGGAAGATAGTGGCTCACGGTTTGTAGTAAAGTCAACTGGCAACACTCTTGCCTGTATTAATTTGGAAGATAGAACATAGACTTGTGCATCTCACTAAGGAGACATCCAGACAGAATGTTAAAAGTGCCAGCTGGGGGCTTCCTTGGTGGCGCAGTGGTTGAGAGTCCGCCTGCCGATGCAGGGGACACGGGTTCGTGCCCCGGTCCGGGAAGATCCCACATGCCACGGAGCGGCTGGGGGCCTGTAAGCCATGGCCGCTGAGCCTGTGCGTCTGGAGCCTGTGCTCCTCAACGGGAGAGGCCACAACGGTGAGAGGCCCGCATACAGAAAAAAAAAAAAAAAAAAAAGCGCCAACTGGGTCTCTTGTGTAAGGAAGAGAGAGATTAGTTACAGAGCGAACTGTTCAGTTTGCGAGCAGAATTTCAAGGAAATACAGAAGAACCAGGATGTAATGGGTTGAAAAACAAAACCATTTCACATTTTCACCATCTTTAGTCAGTAAAAGATTCAAAAAGTGAGAAATGACCTCAGGGTTGAGATCAAATCGTAAGTTTATTTATAAGACCTTTTGTTAAGACCTCAGAAGGATTTAGCAGAGTGCCTAGTTAGATCCTCTCAGCTAGAATAAAGAATTTCTAAAAATCTTAAAGGCAGTGTCCCACAGCACCCTGACACTCAGCCCAAAATAGAGAGAGGTCTGTCTCAAAAAGAATTATGTATGTGACTTTAGGGGCATGAGGTGAACCCAGTCAGATTCACAGAATTCCCACTGAGTGGCCAAATATGAAAGCTTTGTATCAGCTTGGACTAACAGGGGTAGAGACAGTTCAAAATGAATACAGGCTCTACAAGCAGGAAGTAGGTTGAGAGAGCTGCTTAGCTGCAAACATAGGCCAGAGGGTAGAGGCAGAAGCCACAGAGAACAATGGATTAAGAAGACACTCCCAGGGGCAGAACTGGGCCCTCAGCAAGCAACATTCCCTTCTTTGGAATAAGGAGCCCTGACAATTTGTGCCTGGCTGGAGTTCAAAGATGCTCTGGACCCAGGACTGCTCTGAGCTGCTCCTACCCCTCTCCTTTTTGTATTTTGTTTCATTTTATCTTGCTTTGTATTCTAAAGAATGGCAGACTGCCACAGGCAGCACCTCGTTTGGATGTATCTGGAGTTTCAGAAGCTTCACCACCCTACAAATGGACCTTGAGCGCTTGTTTGGAGGGTCTAGCAGGGGAGCTCAGCTACTCATATGCTCTTGACCAAAGAATGATCCTCCTGTCTCAGAGAAGGTCATCCTCTTCCACTGGGCACACAGTTTTGGGATGAATGCACACGGAACAGTTACAGAGGAAGGGGCCACCGGCCTAGCCAGCCAGATCAGCAGAATCAACCCTGGTGATCGTTGGCGTGACAGATGTCACAGCCATATCACCCTCACATTCTACCTTTCTCTCCTTTTTGAATGAGATCTTTTTTTAATTGGATTATAACTGCTTTACAATGTTGTATTAGTTTCTGCTGTACAATGAAGTGAATCAGCTATATGTATACATATATCATCTCCCTCCAAATGAGATTTTCTACAGTGGTTATCTTAACTCTGTCCTCTGTCTTACCATTGTATATTGGGTAAAGCAGTCAGGTCACATCTCTTTGTAGTTCGCACATCTCCAGATTAAGAGGAACGACACCCAAAAGGCCTTATCCACATCTAGACCTGATTCAAATCATGAATTCATAAGTTTCTCCCATGATGTCATAATTAGGTGAGACTCAGGTCTTAAAAGGTACGAGTGTATTTGCATATGGGAGAGAACAGAGAGCAGACTATCATATATGGTTAAATTAATCTCCCCAATGAATACCTCCCAGTGTTCACACCAGTGTGGAGTCTCCCTGCATTGACTCTGAACTTGGCTACATGAATTCCTTTGGCCCATAAGACATCAGAAAACGTGACAGAAATAGAGACTCGAGAGGAGCTTATACATTTGGGGCATGTCCTCTTGTACTGCTGCTCCCACCGTGGCTCAGTCTAGCCTCCTTGAGGCTGAGGACCATGTAGAGAAAGAGGCCCAGCCATCCCAGGTCTTCAGTTGAGCCCAACCTCCAGCCATCCCTCCAGCTCAATGCAGTCATGTGAATCTGCACAGGTAAAACCCACAGAAGACCACATAAGCAACCAACAGAATAATTTCACAGCGGTAGATAACTGATGTAGGAATCTAGTATGAACATGGTCCCAGGAGCTACTGAGAGCAAATGAAGTTAAGTTCCATTTTAATTGCCCTTTTCTAGTATCTGGACCCAGCCTGCCTCCCCATCTACCCTACAAATCAGCCTACCACTGGTACCATTGCCTCCACTGATACCAGATTATCACTCGCAAATCCCATTCCTCAGAATCATAGTCCAACTCTGGCCCTCACTTACCTCCACCCTAAGACTCCCAAAATCATACTTTTAGATTTTGAAGAATATTTGTCAATAGTTTTATGAGATTTTATAATAACATCAGCCCTTATACGATGTCATAAACGTGTCCTCGGGTCTTCTGTTTTCTAGTAGCCCAGATTATAAAGTTACGTGTCATGAGAATAAATCATCTTCATCAAGAGGAACTGTCATAGCATAGTAGCTTGTTTTAGGAGCCACTTCTCTGCCTCAAAATATTTTATCATTTTTACAAAAATAGCTGGTGTTATTTTAAGTAGCTTCCTTTTAGCCTCCAGGTGGTACCTGAGCCTGGGCTCCCAAGCAAAGTCAGGAAAATTAGAAACTTCTCTACCACATAGATTAATGAGGCAGATCCAAGTACTTCAGCACCTAAGTCCCTCCTGGGAAGTAACTTCTATGCTTAGGAAAGGGCTCTTCCAGGTTGCAGTTCGCTGTATCATCTCTGGGAAAATGAAAGAGGGGAATGACCCAAACAGGTTCCTTTACTCATTGCCAAGGACACGGGAAAGAAACAGGTTTTCACTGTTACATCATTTCACCTGCTTGTATCCTCACACCCATGAGGTGGGCAGAGCTGGATCATCATCACCACTTTACAGGTAAGGAAACCGAGGCTCCAGAAGAATAAGTGATGGACACAAGGTCACGGAGCTTGTATGAGGCGTAGCCACAGCTTCAACTCAGGGCCCTCTTTGAAACAGTATTTTGACAATTATTACTTTTTGGAGAAACCTGGACCCAAGCCTTGAATCTGTCTGTTAGAAGCAAGTGAATTTGAGCTCATTTTGCAATTTCCTATTTGAACTGTAGATATTAGTAGTTGCATTGCAGAGTTGTCATGAGGCTTAGATGAGATAGAGTGAAGGGGAAACAGAGAGGCAGCAGTTAAATACATAGGCACTGAGCCAGATTGCCTAGGTTCAAATCTCAGTTCTGCTATTTCCTAGCTGAGTGGCCTGGGGCAAGTTGTTTAACTCCTCTGCCTCTGCTTCCACTGCTTTAAAATGGAGATAAAGATAATAGCCTTACATCATAGGATTTGGGGGAAGATTAAGGAATAGCTAATATATGAAAAGCTCGTATAACAGGATCTGGCTTATAATAAGTATCAGCTCTCATTACCTAAATCTTGGCATATAAGTCACATTCAATTGGCTACAAGTCCTCTGCTCTTTTCACTTCTCCATGCCACTTCAAACCTTTAGCATTTCCAGGTTCAACTTCAGTGTACCAGATATCCAGTTCACAGACCAAAAGACATAACTCCTCTTAGTTGGCACTGTTTAAAAAAAATCTTTACCAGAATGAATAGACGGTTTGTCTCTGCTTTGATGAAACAAAAATGAATTTCTTCTGTGTGCCTGGCTGTAGCTGACTGTATTAAATAAATTATTCACTATGACAGAGGAAAAGGCTGAACACTTTTGAACGAAAGAGACAGCCCCAGACCACCTAACAAAGCTCCGTAGTCCCCTGCTGAGTTGAGCAGACACTGGTAAGGATCAATGTCCTGGAGAGCCTAGACTGTACGTCGGCCATTCAGCAAACTTGCATCATCCTGCATCAGCCTCTCTGATGGACTCTGAGCTCTAGGTATAAAAGAGGACGTCAATCAGAAATGCTAATAAATCCTGAATCTGAAAACAGAGGAATTTAGAAATAATGACAGAGTTCAGTGCATATTCAGGGAAGTTCTATTATATGCACATTTAATTTTTTAAACTTTGAAGATATGCTCTTAGGTAAAAAAAAAAGAGAAAGTCAGAAAGACAGGAAGATACAGAAATAACCACGCAAGGAATGTAATTAATCCCAACGAAAATCCTGTTCCCTGCTCCTGTGCCTGGGAATGAGAGTGACCGGGCTGTGACTTGGCCACTTCTCAGTAGACTCGTGTGCCTCTCCAGTGGAAGCTCTCACCTCACCACTGTGTGAATGTAGGGCTAAAGGGGAGCTGCTGTTCGTACAACCTTTCCCAAAGGCAAGCCAACATCTTCCCCTGGTGCCCGACCAAAGCAAGAGCCATCTGCCCCGACACCGGAGGAAAAACAGGCTGTGGTGGATTTCATGACACAAATGACTGCCTCCAGTGAGTTGCCTTCCTAAGGATTTTCAAGGGTAATCTTAACAACAGGAGATGTTCACCTTAGATGCCACGCCGCTGTTCTGTATACTTAGAATGTATACGACTGCACTTTCTCCCTGGATCATTAATGTAACCTAGAAGAAAGAAACTTCAGTCCTCCTTCTATAATGCAAGGGCTCAGGCCTTGTACGTTCACACCCATACATTTAATTGGACTGCATTTTGATGATTTATAGAACTGCAATCTTGTGTAAGAAAAAGGAGAGCAGGGATATTTATCATTGCTTCACCCATCCTAATAATTAGCATGCTTCATCCTGTACAAGTACACTACCCCTTCAGCCACTGGGCTTTGGCCACATTCCTGTGACCAAGTGTAATGTTTGCAATAATGAAACTCAGCAGGAGTCATTTCTTTGAAATATGTGTAGCGTAACTGTAGTAATATGCTTTCATCTTCTGCTGTGAAAGTAATACCACTGTCAGGAGGATTTTCTTTAAGTTTATCTGAAACTAATTTATACAGAATGGGTTAAAGTACTGCTTCTCCCTAGAACCTGTGTGTGAGTGAGGAGAGGGGAGGAGACACACTTAAAGAGACTTTTGAAACTGAGCTTTTAACACAGAGGAGATTCTGACAGATAAAATTTCTGTTTTCATTAGAGTTAAGATTTCTTAAATTTGAAGTTTTATTTTAAATATAAAATAAAAATGGAATTATCCTATTTTCTCTTTCTCAGTTTGATTATCAGTATATTCAATTCAAATTTTGCTCTAGATTATTTTATCAAGAAGCAAGGCAAAGCCAAAAAAGAAAAAAAAATCCCAAGTGTTTGAATGATAGCTGCTGAATTGCATCTCACTTAATTGATAAAGTTATTAGTATTCTTCTCATTCTAGAGATGAGGAACCTAAGGTTCCAGGAAGTTAGGTAACATACTAGGGTCTCATAAATGACGGAGCTGGGATTGAACCTAGGTAGGTCTCTTCACACCAAAGTGGATTTTTTCTCATGACTTAAATCTCTGAATCATAGGACCAGGAAAAAGGTAGCTAATTTTACTCTCTTTTTGTAATCAGAGATACTTCTACTATATCCTGGGCCACTGACCAAGAAAATAAAGAATAAAACATCGTCAGGCCCCCTCTCCTTGGCCATGTCTAGCTATGCTAAGACCTCAGACGAATCCAAAAGTTATAGTGTCCTCTCTTCTTCCCTAAGAGTTGGTGGAAAAGCACATACAATCTATGGAGATCACAAATCAACCCATCAACCTGCTGACCAAAATCACAGCAAAAGATATTTAAAAACCCATAATAATTCACCTAACTTTAAGGGTGTAAAAGGTTTAGAAATGTAAGCATGTGTCATTAAGAAAGGGGTATTTGAGCACTAGTAAAATTGCACCCAGCTGGTAAGCACTCAGCAGAGAAGAACTGGCTCAATGTTTAATGTATCAAGTCCTCTACGTGGTGGCACCTGGGCCTCTCAAGGCGTCCTCCTTCGCTCAGCCTCAGGGAACCAGAGGAGAAGAAGCCACCAAAAAGCACTGGCAACAGCAGAAAAAAGAAAAACAAAAACCTGGGTAAGTTGAGATTAACTTTCTATCCCTCAGGCAGATATATGCAGAGGGGGCAAAAGCAAAAAATAGAAATTCCCCATCACCTTCTTGCAATCTTCCCCCAGGATTCTGAGAGACTGCTGTGCTGTCAACAATAGCAAGATGTATTCCCTCACCCAACCACAGAAGGCTGCTTTCTTCAGTAAACACCCTGTTTTTCACACACCTTGATTCTGTCTCTTATATTTTTTAATTTTCTAATCCATTTCTTCCAATAGCTTCCAAGAGAAAAGGGAAAAATGCTTTCAAACTCTAATGTAGAAGCATAGAAATGAATAATCCTATGCGTGTGCACTTCTGTATGCATTTAAGTGAGTATTTTGATTCTGTCGACAAAGCACAAAATGAAGTGGATACCAGAAAATAAATTCATTCCTCAGGCACAATTCAGGCCTTCCAAAATCAAGCAGAAGCCCAAATTATTTGATCAAGTGAACCTGATAGTAACCTACTATGCATTGTCGGTCAATTGAGTGTGGCAACAATTTGGTTGAGTGCCATTGCTTATGACTGTTATCATTGCCATCTACAATGCAGCATTTAGACACTTAAGAAGTTCTAAATAATCATTGCATCTCACCACTTACAACGGTCTTAAACAATGAATTCTCTGAGGCTTAATTTATTCATCTGTATAATAAAGAGCTTCAAATAAATAAGCTCTGATAGCCTTCCCAGGTATCTCATTTTCTAAAAATAATCTAAGACCCTCAGTATACCTGAAATAAAAGTGTTTTGTAAATTTTAATTTAAACCAAATGAAAGCCAAGAAATTATTTTAAGAAAGCAATCAAAACAATGGACAAAAGTCAAAGGAACTGAGTTCTAATTACAGTACTTTGATTATCTTGGTTAGCTATTGTGCAATAAAAAACCACATCACACTTAATGCCATACACAGCAGTAATCAGTTATTAGTATTTCCTCTCACAGTTTTGGAAGTTTCAGGGCTTGGAGGTGGGTCCTATTTAAGGTTTCTCATGCAGTTGGAGTCCAAAGGTGCCTGGAGCTAGAGTCAGAGACATCTCAAAGCTGTCCTCATTCATGTGTCTGGCTCTTGACACTGGCAATCAGCTGGGACTTCAACAGGCAACATTGCCCAAATACCTATGCGTAGCCTGCACTTCCTTGAGGCATCACAGCTAGATTCCAAGAGGGAGTGTTGCAAGGGATAGAGAGAGTGAGATGTGTTGCCTTTTATGACCTGGGAAGTCGTGTATTTGCACATCCCTGCATTCCTAAATGTTTAGTAGAAGCAAGCCACTACAGCTTTTCCATATTCAAGGAGAAAGGAACTAGGGTCCACTTCCCGATGGGAGGAAAGTCAAAGAACTTACAACATGGTTTTTGAAACCACCACATTGGCTTCGGTCAAATCATTTAATATCTAGGGCTTTATGATCCAATAAGTCATGAAAACATGTATTTTAATGTCTAAAAGTCAAATATAAAACAGCAATGAATTTGACTGCATTTCTACAAATATTTTCTCTTTCAGGAGAGTAATAGCAATAATATTAACATTCATCATGTGATTACTATGCTAAATGCATTCTAGATTCCCTATGTCGTAAGTATAATGATCATCCCCTTTAACCCTTATAGCTGCACCTTAAATTCAGAGTAATGGGTTAACATTCGAGAAAACTAACAAAATCTATATTTGCAATTCACCACATAAAGAAAGACTGTAAACATTTCTTTAGAGCTCTGTGACAGTAATGTTATTTTGGTGTAAGACATGTTTTCAGTACACTGATCATTATCAGGGAATGTTACTTATTCTTTATATGGAGAATAAATACAACTGCCTCAAATCCCTTTCCCAAGTTCCTCTGGGCAAATTATTCTGTAGAATAAATCATCCCCAAAAGAGTGTCCTTTAAGCAGAGGACAAATGTATGTTCTGATTCTGCCAGCAGACCCTCCAGAAGGACACTGGAAACCACATTTGAGGATACCTATCCAATAAAGAAAAGTTTCCCCCATCAGAGGAGACACTCGGCACTTATGGCAGGCCAGGCTGCAGGGAAATTTTGAAAGTAGAACTTTATGAGAATACGAGAGCCCAAACCCAAGTATTATTGAGCATGGAAGAAGCCTGCTCCTTCCCCAGAGCAATTTCGTTCAGGCTGGCCTCATTATTTTAAAACACAGTCACAACCTTAACAAGAGGTGCATGTGAAAGGCAGCCCCAGCATAATCAGGGACTCAGCTGAAGAGTGAGTGTGTGCGAACGCCAGGGGTTAAGTTAGACAGAAAACCCTCCCCCCACCCCCTATTATTGACATATTGACCGAGCAGAACAGTCAGGAAGTCAAGCCATCCCTGAGTCCTCGAAGTCCACACCACTTTATTGAGATGGAAAATAGTCTTGCAAGCTAGCTGGAGAGCACAATCCTGATTATACTAACCCAGTGTTAATCCTTCATCATTTCCAAATGACTAAAATGACCATTTGGAAAACGTCAGATTTAATCTGACACAATCGTCCAAGGGAGCCTGGAGTCCATTCTATGTTAGCCTTGGATTAAAAAACATTTTAAAGAAAGTAAAGAAAAAAAGAAAGAAAAAGAAAAGTAGAAAACACCTAACGAAGGAAAGGAAAAGAACAGACACTGTTCAACTTTCCCCTTGGAATTTATTCCATTAAAAAATGTTTCCATGCATAATCAACACTCAAGGGTCTGGGGTTTTATTTTATATCAGTAGAGCATCAAGTATATGCAATAAATGAATCAAAAACCAAAGTTGCTTAAATGAAAATATGCCTGAAAATAAATCAGACTGGCCTCTTGAGATATACAGAAGTCCAGATAAACTTAATAACAGGGTTTATTGAAATGGTTGCCATGCTGTTAGACCTTTACCAGTCTCAAACACCTGGTAAGTAGTTGCTGCTATATTGTGAAATTTCTGTTAAATAATTAGCTTGGAAACATTCCCCTGACTGCTATCGTATATGCTCTTCCAGGAATGACTGGGAGGGCTCAGTGACTGTTCTTGCTTACTGCAAAACAAAGGTGTCAGCAGGATCTTTAAGCTGTGGCAATGGCCATGTCAAGGTAAGGACCATACTAAGCCACAAGAACAGGATTTGAACCCAAACTCTGTGGCTTGTTTCTAATAGACCTTGTTCATTACAACCTGAGTACCCAAATTTTCTAATGTTCTTTAGAAATGCAATGAAATTCCAGAGCAAAGGACATGCCATCAAAAAGCCCAAGTTTTGAGATATGAGCAATATTTGTGTAAAATTATAAACCACTGAATCACCACTTTATTTTATACTTTCTCATACAGGGTATGTTACTTTTTTCCCCTCAAAGTAGGTAGTCACTTTTCACTGAGTTCAAAGATTCAGAATTAACTTTAGAATTAACTAATTCATGTTCATAAGTGCCTACTTTGTTCAAGTCACTTTCAAATACTTCTATCTTCTTTAATCTTTCATTCCTTTTTTAAATTTTCTCCTCTTACTACATGATGTGAGTAAGTTACTTGACATTTTGGAGCCCCAGTCTCCTCATAGGGACAATGGGGATAGCTATTGTACCTACGTCATAGGATTATTGTCAGAATCAAATAAAATAATGATCATGTACGTAAATAAGGATTTTTTTTGTTGTTGCAAACAAGTGAAAAAAGACTTGAAGAAAGAAGAGTTTGGAGAAAATAATGGAGGAAGTAAAAAGATTAATGAGAAAGTTAAAGGACAGGGCTCTCACCAGCTAAAGACTCCCAGAAAGTGTTCATGGCGGGAAGCACGCTACTGTACCACAGTGGAGGCTACAGTAGGGAAAGAATTCTAGCTATATCTTCCAGTTACTTTGCTCAGTGTTTAAGATCCCAAAACCAGAAGGTCTGATTAACCACATCTGATTATATGACTTTCCTTTAGGTATATTGGGTGAAGTAAAGAAAGATCTGGCAAAAAGGACCCCATCAACTCCAAGGTTGAGAAAGGAGACCCCTGGATCTACATTCCCACCAAGAGTACACATACCTGGGGAAGAGGTAAATCTCCCATAGGAAATCAAACGCTACCAGAGGGAAGGAGAATGCATGTCACATATCACACAAGATGAAGGAAGTCCACTACCATATAAAATACACGCTACATGTCAGAACTCCATCAATGTCAGTTGTCTATAACTTCCTTTGGATGCAGTTATGGTTATTCCATTTTGCAAAAAAAAAGTAAACTAAAGCTCAGAAAGGTTAGGTAATTTTCCCAAGTCACATAAAAAATAAGTCAAACAAACAGTCTGAATTCCAAGACCAAACACTCCCAATGGGAAGAATGAGGGTAAAAAGTTGAGAAAAAACAAAGAGCTGTTTAGTTGGATGAGTAGGGAACAAAATCTGTTTAGGATTTTGGTCCTTAAGCTTGCTTTTCCCTTGGGCCCAGAGTAAATTTTCAATGTCATGCTCTTGTGCCGTCTGTTCTGTGATCTCTGGACCCTGCGGAGGTCAGGTCTCATTATTCCCCTTTGGGGAAAGCCTCCTGTTCAACAAAAGAAAAGCCAAACTTCTTCAGAGAGGTTAGAAAGTGTAAGTACAAGCTTTAACCTTCTGTCTTCTGATGAAATTGGTAGCGGATGGTAAACGTTCAGGAAGCCAGGCACACATGAATTTTGCAACTAATCTCCCATGAAGGGAAGGCCACCTGAGGCAGCTGAGATAGCAGAAGGAATTGATATCTTATGAATGCTACCTGGAGAAGTTTTCCTGAACCTCAGACCCCAGTCATTTCTAACTGATAGCAAAGTCTGTTGCCACCAGCCAAAAATGCTAAAACTTGAAGAAAAATACATTCATTTTCAAGGGTTGCTTCCTCATTCCCACCCCACAACTTCCAAGAAAATTCTAAGTGCAGCATATAGCAAAGGTCTGAGTACTTCAGATGAAGTGGGGGAAATGCTTATGGTATATATGCTCTCCCAAATTCTAGCATATTAGGACAGTTTCCTAAGAGTTCCCTTTGTAAAACTCTAGGGAGAAATGGGAAGAAAACCGAGGGAAGATGGTTAGATCTTCGGACATCAAGATGAACACTCCTGTGAAGAACAAAAATGAGGTCAAAAAGTATATGAAGGGATGTGGGGCTTAGAGATGATGATGGCAGATGTCACCCTAAGGAGAGGAGCATCCAGGTACCCAGAGTCTGTCTAGAGTCACGGGATTTCAGGGTCATCAGTGAGAGACACTTTTTGAGGGTGGTGATGATTGTTCTAAATACCTGGGCAGCAGGAAGTATGCACCAAAGGTGTCCATTCTCTATAAGAGATGTAGTAACTAGTGAGAGACTCAGGTGGGACAAGAGCAGCCAAAGCTGAGAGCCGAGAAGGTGCAGAGGCAGGAAAAGAAGAGGGTGGCAGACGTCCCCAGGGAAAAGAGAAGCCTGTTACCAGTGGGAACAGAAGCAGGAGAATGTTAACAGCCACAAAGAGCACAGGAACAACCAAAGAACCAATGGGAACAGAGGGCATGTAGATCAACTATAGTAAAACTGCTCTTTGTGACGCTGACCACATGTACATAGGGTGCTGACCCTGTGCAGGCTCTCATATTTTCTCATAACAACAAGAAGAAGTATATTATTATCTCTGTTTTATATGTAAGGAGACTTATCTCAGCAAGGGCAATTAACTTGCCCAAGGTCACACAGTTAGTAGAAACAGGGTCAAAACCTAATCTGTCTGCACAGCCCACATTTTGCTCCAGTGCACTATGCCCATATATTAATCTGGGCATATACCCATATTTCAATATACATGTTGAAAGACATGTTTCAACATGCAACTGTCATGTGCAGTTTGCTCTACAATTCTTTACAACAATTGCATTCTACCGGACATACTACCTTGAAACTTGCATTTTTCTTCCTTTATATATATATATATATATTTTTTGGTACGTGGGCCTCTCACTGTTGTGGCCTCTCCCGTTGCGGAGCACAGGCTGCGGACGCTCAGGCTCAGCGGCTATGGCTCACGGGCCCAGCCGCTCCGCGGCACGTGGGATCTTCCCGGACCGGGGCACGAACCCGTGTCCCCTGGGTCGGCAGGCAGACTCTCAACCACTGCGTCACCAGGGAAGCCCCTTCCTTAATATTATATCTGGGATATTCCTTCTTGTCCGTTATCTGTTCCTTTTTGTATTTATATCATGTTCCACAGAATATCACAATGCAGAGTTCAGCAAACTATAGCCCACTCGCCAAATGTGGCTTACTGCCTGTTTCTGTAAATAAAGTTTTATTGGCACTCAGCTGCATTCATTTTTTGTATAGTTTCTATGGCTGCTTTCCTGCTTTAACAACAGAGTTGTTTGATACTCAAGGCTAACATTGGTGTTTTTTAAAATATTTCTCTGATTACTAGAAAAGCTAAGTATCCTTTCGTATGTTTATTGTCCATTACATTTTCTCACCTGTGAATTGCCTCTTCCTTTGCTTTGCTCATTTTTGCACTATTGTTAGGAGTATAATGCAGGGTTAAGTATACTTTCTCTGCATACTGCTGGAATTACCTAGACTTTTGACCCCAATACTTATTAGCTGTGTGATATAGGGCATGGTACTTGATTTTTCTGTTCCTCAGGTTCTTAATCTATAAGATGAAGTGATAATACTGTCTCCACCTATTATAATTATTATAAGAACAAGAGATAACTATCCTTGTTATTTATCACTTCTCTTTTTCTCTGTTTTTGCCAGTCTGTCTAGTCAAACAATAAGAGCTTTTGCAACAACCCTCTCAAAATTCCCAAAACACAGAACTTTTGAAGCCACTAAAAAGTGTTTTGTTATCCTCCAGGCGAGGTCAGGGAGTCTCATAGCTAATGGGAGCAGAATCCTGGTGATGTGATTCTGGGTGATGCAAGAATAAAAATATCTTGTTTCATTTCTTTGCTCGCAAACATTTTCTACATCAGTCCAGTAAACCATAAGTGAATCTTGCTGTAATAAATGAGGTTCTTGCAGGCCCTCAGGGATCACCCTCTTAACATTAGTTTCATTGTACAGACAGTAGGAGACAGAACCCAAAATCCACTGAGCTTGCGATCTGCCTTGATTGAAAAAAAAATTTCCCTTAAATTCCAGATTTCTTGCAATTTGAAAAAATACTTATATCCCTTTCATTGCTCTTATTACCTGTGCCTGACATTAAACTTATGTCCTCTCTTAGCTATTAAACTGTGAACAGCTTGAGGACAGACTAAGAATTTGGTTTACCTTTCTGTCCCTCACAGCACCCAGCAGAACATGTTACACAACTTTGGTGCTCATTAAACAGTATGTTACCATATGAATTAATTATTAATGGTTATTACCATTAATAACAGTATGAATAAATATCAAGTATCTCTCCTGGTTTGTTTCTTGCCCCTAAAAACAAAGTTAAAGAAAGGAATTTTAGTCAATTTAGGGCTTTGTGTCATTAGGTTCTGACTAATTAAAGTCTTTACAAGTATTGATTTCTATTAGACGTTCCCCTTTCATGAGGCAGCACTGGAATTTAGAGAATCTGGAATTCCCTAGAGGGTCCTCATTTGCAACTTGAGCAGATTTAGCCTTGAATTTTCAGGACTTTTCGATTCTCAAAATAAAGCAGAAAATAATAATAATGATTGGAACTGACACATAGTAAGCTTGCTATTTACATTATATCAGTTAATCTTCCCCAAATATTATAAGGTTGGCATTATTCTTATCCCTGTTTTGTAAAAAAGGAAACTATGGCACAAAATGATTAACTCATCTATGGTCACACAGCTAGGGTATGACACACCAGGATTTAGCCCCATGCAAAATGGCTCCAGGACCAACGCACGCCTCTCTCTATTGCAATGGGGACACTGCCAGCAAAGTCTTGCAGAAACAAATTTACCATCAGGAGAGGAGGTTTGATCTTTTAAATCACCAGTGGTAGACTGAGGGGACCTGGGCTTGACTGCTGGTTCCATAATGATCTATTGGCAAAACTTCAAGCAAACAAGCCAACACCTTTCCTGGACTTCAGTTTTCCTTATTTATGGGGATAATGATAGCACGAAGTCTACTTCACAGCTATCTAAAGTAGAATGAGATCTTGCATATAACAAACACTTTCTAAACTATAAAGCAAACTGTCATGACAACGAGCTCAAAGATAAGAGAATCTCAAGGTTTACGTTTAGAGAAGAGGGTAAGAGGATGATATACAGGTGTATTAGGGCTGCCATAACAAAATACCACAGACTGGGTGGCTTAAACATCAGAAGTTTGTTTTTTCACAGTTCCAGAGCTTGGCAAGTCCGAGATCAAATTGTCAGAGGTTTGGTTTCACCTGAGGCCTCCCTCCTTGGCTTCCAGATGGCCTCTGTCTCACTGGGCCCTCACATGGTTTTTCTCCTGTGCATATGCAGCCCTGGTGTCTCTTCTTGCATCCAAATTTCCTCTTTTTATCAGGATACGAGTCACATTGGTTTAGGGACCACTCTAAGGCCTCATTTAAACTTAATCACCTTTTTAAACACCCCATCTTCAAATACAGTCACATTCTGAGGTACTGGGGTTAGGGCGTCAACATATGAATTTGTGTGGAGGACACAATTCAGCCTGGAACAAAGAAAATCTCTTTAAAGGCAAGTATAAGCTGTACTCATTGACCCACAGAAAGGGGTACAAGTAGATGATAGAGAAATGAGGATTAATGCCCCAAATTGTAAACAACCCAGGCTTCCAGGCCATCAGGAAACTTGAAGCTGGGTCATAGAGCCAATTTTCTCAATTATCCTCATTTCACTGTAGTGATGGTTTGGGGGCTATGAGTAGTACTGTACAAGAAGATTAATTATAACGGCAAATTTCACCAAAAGGCCTAAAAGTAATTTCAAGTATGTTGCCAACCCTACAGGTTATTAAACATCTTTACACTAGAACAAGCAAAAAAAAGGCACTTCTAAAATTAGAGAACTTTACATCCTGCATGGTGGGAGGGAGAAGAGGATGAATTTGTCTCCACTGTGTGTGATGATGTGAGTTTGTGGTTAATTGATGTTTTCCTAGTCCCATAACTTTACTTAGGCTCATTCCTCTGTTGAAGTCCCCTTCCTTGACCCATTAAAAATTATTGAACCTAAATGTCGCCTTCACCATGAAGCATCCCCGATCACTGCAGCAGGAAAGGCTCTCTCTCCTCTGAAAGTCACTCTCTTTTCTTATATTTCTCAGAATCACTTAGGAGTAAAGACTGAGCTCTGGTAATGAAAAGACCCAGAAACAATGTGGCTTGAATAAGATGAAAGTGTATGGGTTTCCAACATAAGATTCCTGAAATGAGCAGTCCAGGTGTGTCCCCATCATTTGGAGACCCAGACTCCTTCCGTCCTTGGTTCTGCCCCATCTTTTTGGTCATTGTCCTTATCCGTATAGTTGAAGTTGGGTCACAGGTACATCCATAATAGAGCTCAGAGGAAGGAGAGATAGCAGGAATCCAGGGGCAATGATGTTCTTTTAAGCAGGAGAGATAAAATTTGAATATATCATTTCTGCTTACATTTTTTTTTTTTTTTTTGCCGTACGCGGGCCTCTCACTGTTGTGGCCTCTCCCGTTGCAGAGCACAGGCTCCGGACGCACAGGCTCAGTGGCCATGGCTCACGGGCCCAGCCGCTCCGTGGCATGTGGGATCTTCCTGGACCGGGGCACGAACCTGTGTCCCCTGCATCGGCAGGCGGACTCTCAACCACTGCGCCACCAGGGAATCTGCTCACATTTTACTGATAAATATTGCTGCATGGCCACACCAGCTACATGGAAAGATGGTGTACTAGTCAGGGTTCTCTAGAGAAACAGAATCAATGAGAGAGAGAAAAGGTGGGGGCGGATTCATTACAGGAATTTCAATTATGCAGGCTGAGAAGTCCGATAATCTGCCATCTGCAAATTGGAGAACGAGGTAAGCCAGTGGTACAATTCAGTTCAAGTTCAAAGTCCTGAGAACCAGGGAGATGATGCTCTAGAGCAGGAGAAGATGGATGCTTCCACTCAAGCAAAAAGAGAAAATTCACCCTTCCTCTGCTTTTCTGTTCCACTCAAGTTGTCAGTGAACTGGATGATGCTCACCTGCATTGGTGAGGGCCCTGTCTTTCTCCAGTCTACCTATTAAAATGCTAATCTCTTGGAGGAGGACCTTCAAGACGGCAGAGGAATAAGACGTGGAGATCACCTTCCTCCCCACAAATACATCAAAAATACATCTACACATGGAACAACTCTTACAGAACACCTACTGAACGCTGGCAGAAGACCTCAGACTTCCCAAAAGGCAAGAAACTCCCCACGTACCTGGGTAGGACAAAAGAAAAAAGAAAAAACAGAGACAAAAGAATAGGGACGGGACCTGCACCAGTGGGAGGGAGCTGTGAAGGAGGAAAGGTTTCCACACACTAGGAAGACCCTTCACTGGCAGAGACAGGGGTTGGGTGCGGGGGGGCGGTGAAGCTTTGGAGCCACAGAGGAGAGCGCAGCCACAGGGGTGCGGAGGGCAAAGCGGAGAGATTCCCGCACAGAGGATCGGGGCCGACCGGCACTCACCAGCCTGAGAGGCTTGTCTGCTCACCTGCCGGAGGCGGGCGGGGGCTGGGAGCTGAGGCTCGGGCTTCGGAGGTCGGATCCCAGGGAGAGGACTGGGGTTGGCTGCGTGAACACAGCCTGAAGGGGCTACTGCGCCACAGCTAGCCGGGAGGGAGTCCGGGAAAAGGTCTGGAGCTGCCAAAGAGGCAAGAGACCATTGTTTCAGGGTGTGCGAGGAGAGGGGATTAAGAGCACCGCCTAAACAAGCTCCAGAGATGTGGGCAAGCCGCAGCTATCAGCGCGGACCCCAGAGACGGGCATGGGACACTAAGGCTGTTGCTGCCACCACCAAGAAGCCTGTGTGCGAACACAGGTCACTATCCACACCTCCTCTCCTGGGAGCCTGTGCAGCCCGCCACTGCCAGGGTCCCATGATCCAGGGACAACTTCCCCGGGAGAACACACAGAGCACCTCAGGCTAGTTCAACATCATGCCCGTCTCTGCTGCTGCAGGCTCGCCCCGCATCCATACCCCTCCCTCCCCCCGGCCTGAGTGAGCCAGAGTCCCCGAATCAGCTGCCACTTTAACCCCCTCCTGTCTGGGTGAAGAACAGATGCCAGAGGACGACCTACATGCAGAGGTGGGGCTAAATCCAAAGCTGAACCGCAGGAGCCGTGCGAACAAAGAAGAGAAAGGGAAATTTCTACGGGCATCCTCAGAAGCAGTGGATTAAGTCTCCACAATCAACTTGATGTGCCCTGCATCTCTGGAATACCTGAATAGACAACAAATCATCCCAAAATTGAGGTGGTGGACTTTGGGAGCCACTGTAGACTTGGGGTTTGCTGTATGTGACTGACTAGTTTCTGATTTATATGGTTATCTTAGTTTAGTTTTTAGCGCTTGTTATCACTGGTGGATTTGTTTATTGGTTTGGTTGCTCTCTTCTTTTATTTTTAATTTTAATAATATTTTTTAAATTTTTTATTTTAATAACTTATTTTATTTCTTCCTTTCTTTTTTTCCTCCCTTTTCTTCTGAGCTATGTGGCTGACAGGGTCTTGGTGCTCCGGCCGGGTGACAGGCCTGAGCCTCTGAGGTGGTAGAGCCAAGTTCAGGATACTGGACCACCAGAGACCTCCTGGACCCATGGAATATCAATCACCGAGAGCTCTCCCAGAGATCTCCATCTCAACACTAAGACCTAGCTCCACTCAACGACCAGCAAACTCCACTGCTGGACTCCCCATGCCAAAACACTAACAAGACAGGAACACAACCCCACCCATTAGCAGAGAGGCTGCTAAAATCATACTAAGTTCACAGACACCACAAAACACACGGCCGGATGTGGTCCTGCCCACCAGAAAGACAATATCCAGCCTCATCCACCAGAACACAGGCACCAGTCCCCTCCACCAGGAAGCCTACACAACCCACTGAACCAACCTTACCCACTGGGAGCACTGGAACTTATGGGACTGGATGGTTTGTACCAGGACAGCTCAACTCCCCACACTTAAGTGTTCAATAAGAAAGAGCTGTATGAGTGAAATGTTCATCTTGTTCATACAGAGATCATGGGTGCTCTGATCTTTCATCTTGTAATACCTCAATTATAATGAATCACTTATAAATGTGTCTTTTTAATATTCCTTTCTCCTTGTGTGCACCATATCCCCTTGTGATACTGTATATATAATAAGGATAGGGACCAGGTCTATGGTGTATTCTCTCATGGGGAGTGCACCAAAAATATTTATTAAATAATGAATGAGTGTATTTGTCAAATGGTGGTGATGGGCTCTTAAGAAATGTAGAGGTGAGGTTAGTATCAAGGAGTGTGATAGAGACTGGTAGGCATTTCCCTATTCTCCTGGATACACAGCTGGACCTGTTGATGATGAGTGTGGTCTTGAGGGTGGGTTCTGGCCAATGGGATGTATGAGTGTATGGGCAAAAGTGAGGTTCACCACTTCCAGCCCAAGGCCACATAGCACCTCCAGTGCCACCATCTACCTGCGCATCCTTTGCCTGCTGACAAGATACAAGAGAAGACACTGGGTCTTGAGTGATGGTGGAACCATCAGATGGAACGATAAAGGTTTCTGAATCACCATGTGAAGTACTGACAGCCAAGGACCTGCAAAGATGGGAAACAAGTTTCTACAGTCCTGAGCCACTGGTGTTTTGGGTCCTTTTGTTAAAACATTTAACCTACCCTAACTAATACAGGAAGAAAATCCCAGCTAAAATTATCTGGTATTTCTTAATCCTTTTCAGCAAGATGTTCCACTTCTTTCTTCATTTCCAGACATGAAATTTACTCATAGAAAATACTCTACTTGAAATAGTCAACAGCTATAGTTGGGACAAGCCTTACTCCTAGGTGGTACAGATAGACAAGGGCAAAGAAGGATTCTCTGACCAGGATCATGTCACTCACCAAAACGCCTGAAATTCTCACAACTGAAAATTTCATTATTTTTAGATTTTATAACTTGATTTTTAAAACAGTTTTATTGAGGTTAATGGATATACAATAAACTACACATATCTAGAATGTATAGATGTAATGTTTTTCCCCATGTAAAGCATTACCACAATGAAGATAATAAACGTCATCCAACAGTTTCCTTATGGCCTTTTTAAATCCATTCCTCCTTTTCTTCCCCATATTCTCCTCATTGTATCCCCTTCCCCAGGTAAGAAGTGATCAACTTTCTGTCACTATGCATTAGATTGTACCTCCTAGACTTTTATGTAAATGGAACCACACAATATTTACTGGGTTTTTTCCTGGCCTGTATCATTCACTGTCAGTATTTTGATATTTTTTATATGGTAGAGTATATCTATAGTCTATTCCTTTTTATTACAGAGTTGTCCTCTATTATACAGATATACCACGGTGTGTTTATCTATCACCTGTTGATGGACATCTGTGTTGTTCTCAGTTTGGAGCTATAACAAATAAAACCATTATGGGGCTTCCCTGGTGGCACAGTGGTTGAGAGTCCGCCTGCCGATGCAGGGGACACGGGTTCGTGCCCCGGTCCGGGGAGATCCCACATGCCGCGGAGCGGCTGGGCCCGTGAGCCATGGCCGCTGAGCCTGCGCGTCCAGAGCCTGTGCTCCGCAACGGGAGAGGCCACAACAGTGAGAGGCCCGCGTACCGCAAAAAAAAAAAAAAAAAAAAAAAAAAAAAAAAAAAAAAAACCATTATGAACACTGGTGTACAAGCCTTGGTATGGACATTTTTTTTTTTTCTCTTGGGTAGATAACAAAGACTGTAAGGGCTGAGTCATAAGGTAGGAATATGCTTAACTTTTAAAGAAAGTGTCAAAGGAAATGTACCACTTTGCCTTCCCACCAGCAATGTATGACAGTTCCATTTCCTTTATATCCTCCCAAACACTTCATATAGTCAGTCTTTTTAATTTTAACCATTTTAGTAAGCATATATGGTATCTCACTTGCCCAAAGCAAAAATACTAGAAGCTTTTAAAATGCCACTTTGACATTGTGAAAAGAACATGGACATTAATGATAGAAGAACTGGTTACATGTCTTCAAACTATCATTTTTATAGGTACAACTCTGTCAAACAAGAGGGCATTCTAGGGAAGAGCACTTGCTAAGACTTAGAAGTATGAAAGAACCTGTGGAACAAATGACAACCATTCAATAATGCTAGAGTTCAGAGTGAGAAGTCCAGACTGGCAAGAGATAACTCTATGAAAACAAGCAGTGGCCATTTCATAAAAGGTATGACATGCTTAAGAGTCTGATCCTTGAAAAAGGGGCTCCGTGATGGAGGAGAGTGCCATAATCAGACTTGTAAATTAGCACGGGCAGTTCTGTAAGGAACAAGCAGAGGAGAGGTGAGCCCATAAGGAGAGAGTCCTCTAAGAAGATTACTGCATGAGTGCAGTCCAGAGATAATGAGGACCTGATCTAGGATAGCGGCAGCAGAGGGAGGATGGGAACCAAGATACAGAGGAAAGAACTAGTCAGATTTGGGGAGGATTCCCTGGATTGTCAGTGACTTGCAGGTTTTTGCTTTGGGCAGATAGATAAGCAGGGTGTCTTCTTATAAAATAAGGAACAAAAGTTGGAAAGCAGATTTGTAAGGGAAAATGATAAATTCATTCCAGGACCTTGAGATCTCTGAATATCAAAATGGAGGTATACGGAAGTCAACTTTTGCTTCATTTATTTGAAACAAAAGTATTAATTATTGTCTGTGTGCCAGGCATTGTAGGGAGATGGCATAATGTGGGGCTGGAAATAAGACTAGACTAGGAACTAGACATCTTGGTTTCAACACTGGTCAGGCAGCCAGTCAGTTAGTTTTCATTTATTTTGGATAAGTCTCTTAAATTCTTACTCACCTATAAAATTGAGGTAATAATACCAGTTTTGGCCACTTGCAATATAGTAAAGAGCAGAATTATATGAGATATAAGATGATAATTCAAAGTAGAAAGTGTTAAGAACCATACAAGAGATTTATGGGGTTCTGCATACCCAGAAGGGTGTTTACTTCCAATTGGCTCTAGCCTCACATTGTAATATATGACTATTTATGCCCACACTATTTACAGCCATAAGTGAGAGGAGGGTCTTGAAGGAATAAGTCATAAATACAATTTGATGAGGCAGAGAGAAGGCCAGGTCAAAACATTCCAGCTGTGGTTCAGGTAGCAGGAGGACTGGAGAAATTCATACTATTCCTCCCAGAGGCCAGTGTGAAGGGGTGTCCAAGGGAAAACATATAAAGCATCTCAGGACCACTATATGTGATTTTGCCGGATAGCAGAAGAATGTTTGTAGGTTCATAGGCTGTTCCCCAGTTGCAAGGGTGCTTGCAATGAGAAGAAAAATCCTCTAGAAATCAGAAGACTAGAAAACCAGTCTGAACACCACTACATAATAGCTATGTGACCTTTTTTTTTTTTTTTTTTTTTTTGCTGTATGCGGGCCTGTCACTGCTGTGGCCTATCGCGCCGCGTAGCACAGGCTCTGGACGCGCAGGCTCAGTGGCCATGGCTCACAGGCCCAGCCGCTCCGCGGCACGTGGGATTCTCCCGGACCAGGGCACAAACCCGCATCCCCTACATCGGCAGGCGGACCCCCAACCACTGCGCCACCAGGGAAGCCAGCTATGTGACCTTTGATGTAACTTACCATCTCTGGTTCTCCTTCCCCACGTGTAAAGGAGGGGTTTAAATGATCTCTTCCAATCCTGCCAGCTCTTACAATGAATGTCTTTATGAAGCCTTTCTGGACACACTGGTCCTTGAAAAGGAAGCTCCTTTCCTTGGCTCATAAATCTAAATCTGTTTACTCAGCAAGATTAAAGCACATAATAAATATTCAAGCCAGGCACTGTTTGGACTGTGACACAGTTTAACAATGCTAATTTGCTGCGTGGCAGTCAAAGTCTGCCTCAGCTTCACATGTTCTTGAAGATGTCCTTATCATCCAGGGCTTGAATCAGTCATAAACTCAAATTTGCATTGGTGACTTCATTTAGCCATCTGCCTGCTACTGGTTCCTTAGCTGGGTCTTCAGCATATAACAGAGGTCATCCATGCAGAGTGAAAGTAAATCTCTCCATATATTTTGAGAATCTAAGTACTATTTCAGAACTACTACAAAGTCGTCCAACGTATCACCTTGGGGATCTGGATTTTCTGAGGATAGATTAATTGCTGCCCTGGTCTTGGCTAGTTTTTGCTAATTGCTCAGGACCTTGGACAGGTATACTGCACTGAATACGCTGGTAGGTGCAATGTGAAACTCTGAGAATTTATTTGTTGGATTGGAGAAAGCTGCTTTCGAACTTAAATAGGGCAGACTATCTTTGCAGGCAACATGGTGGAAAACTACCTTAGTCAAAATGTGCATGCTCTTCAAATGAGAGGCTGCTATTTCCAAAGAAGTAATCAAAAAGGGGAGCAGGGAGGGTGCTCATGCAACTCTCACCAGTGTCTATTACTGTAAAATGCCAGAAGCAATTATGATGTCATGTGTTGTCTAAAACTGGAGCAGTGAGACAGCTTGAGATGCAGTCAGAGATAATAAACCAAATAAAATCTGCAGAGTTTTACTGCTTAATATTGTTTCTTTCCAGAGTTATAAACAGCAAGAAAAGCATCTGCCACATTACATTCGATTTATTCCTTCTTTACTTTCTCTCTTCTTTCCTCCCTTTGTTAAAAAGAAATTATGTAAAGTTGAATTGGTTAGGGATAAATTTCAAAGGTTACAGCAGGAAAAAGAGGTGCTGTTATTAAGAAAAACGTCTTCCTGGAGAGATCCTATGTAACTTACTGTTGCAAGCCTTGCAAATATCCCCCTAATTAAAATATGCTTTCCTGTTTTCTACTTGCTTTACCAACAAGCATCTGAGAAAGGGGCAAAGAGCTTCCCACCTTAAATGGGAAAAAGAAAATAAGAGATGCCTGCCCCTCAGGATCCTTCTAATAAATTCTACCTAATAAGGTCCAGTGCTAGGGGCTAATTTCCAAGGTATTTCCTTAATTGGATTCCTAAAGCCAAATTTATGCTTCTTTTAATTTCCTTTGGATCTGACAGCATAGAGTTGAGAAAAGTCAAGAGCTTATTTTTTCATTTTCTGTGTGATAAAAACGTTCCTTCTTTCCATGTGATTTTCAGATGAGATCAATTGTTTAATTTCTCTCAAAGGCTATCGGCAAGAGTACAGCAAGAGAAATGTAGAGACACAGAAGTCACTAGGTTCCTCTGACCTTGTTCCCTGCCAGCCAGACAAGCTACTTCCTTAGAGTCTAATGGAGGAATTTATTCAGAAAAAGGTTTTTTGTTTCGTATTTGCGTTATCTTCCATCACAAGCTGTAAAATCCTTCACATCTCACTGATTAAAGAAAAGAATACATCGCAAGACATCAGAATGTACACCATCATTTCAACTGGACCCAGACAACCTTCAAGGTCACTTATTTCTACTAATCTCAGCCTTCCTTGTTTTCTCTATCCATCTCTCATCAGCCCTATATATCGTGAAGAAAATCTTCATGCAGGAAGCAAACATCGCATTAATTATGTGAACCGCATCTGCATGCAGATTGCAGGAGCTCTCAGACCACATCTGTTGAATTCCAGGCAAAAAACACCCAACTCCACTGGGATGTTGTTTGCTAAGCCCTTTTGGTCATTGGTAGATTGATTTTCATGTTCTGGCTAAACAAATAGTTACCAATGCTGAGCACTGTTCTTTGCTTTGCACTGAAGACCCAATTAGCAAACACAGTCAATGGACAGGTAAAGAGTTAAGGTTCAGACGGACTCCTCGAGGCCAAACCTCTCTGTTTGAACAGATTTCCACTGACCTTTGTCCTCATCACAGGTGATCTCCTGTGAAACATGTCACTAAGCTCCATGTGAAAAGCCAGAGAAGAAATAAATAGCAGTTTATTCAAATGTCATATGTCACTGCACAGACAGATCAAACAGCTCCGGAAAGATCATTACTGATAAAGAATGAACTGCTGGCACAGAAAGGTAAAGATGTGGGTCAGGAAAAGCTCTAAGCTACAGAGGTAAATAAATACATGGTGAATATTTAGAGCTGGTCTGGGTTAAGAGCAGTTTAAACTAAAAATGTTACTTTTAACTCATAATAGACCAGCTCTGTGGGTTTGGGTATGGTCAGCGATCCCGTTAGTAAGTGATGGCTACATCTTGAAATTGGCTACACTTCAGTCTGCCGCTATAAATTCACATCAAATTTACAGCTTTCTGAACCTTCTTGGCAGAGTTACAGGCCTATAGCACATCAGGAATGGCAATCTCGTTAGCTGTCTTACCCAACACATTTTACAGACTATAGTCTTCAAGACACCAAAGGACTATAAGACCCAGATAATAAATCCACCAGGGGTCAGAGCTACAGAGATCATGTTAGACATCTGACCCATAAAACACATTCGTGCTGACAGGATTTGTCTATTTGTGTTCTGTGAGGTGCTGTTGTATAGAAGACCCATTTCTACAGAGGCTGCCCCACAGGGAGAACAAATTAACCACCAGTCCATCCACCTAGTTCCTCTGTAAGCCAACAGCAGGAGTGGTCTGGGGTCCTTTGTCACAGTAGGTGCCCCAGGAGTCATCAGCCAGCTGACACCACCTTGTCCACGTGCTGATGGGAGCAGGAGATTCCCAAACACCAAGGAGTTGACTCTCTTGGAGTCTTTACAACCTCCATACTCATTAAGCTCACTCCTCTCAGGGACTGGAACAGAGAGATGGTGATTAGAACAATGGAGCGAGTGGCCACCCATGGACGGCCCTTTCATAAAAGGGCAAATATTTTCCAAAAACTAGACTTACTCAACCAGAAGCATTCATGACTGGTTTCAGGCATTGCAAATGAAAAAACAAAACAAACCCAAACAAAACTAACAGTTGCCCTTGAATTCACAGCACTCACACTCTAGTGAGGTAGGCAAGCCATAAGTGATGCCTGACACCACCACCAACCACTGGGCTAAGACAAACCCTGGGCTGATCTGAAATTCCAACAGCTGTTGATTTGAACTCTTTAATGTTCTTCTAATCACTGTTCTCTTCCTTTCTCACTGCTGGTAGTTTAGAGTCACTAACCCTCCATCAGTTCCCTCCAGTGCAGATGAACTGAGTACAATGAAGCTAAATGACATTGACTGAAACCTACCCAAAGTGAGGCAAAGGCCAAGACCTCTTCATCCAATGTTCTAGCAACTTAGTTACTAACTTGCTTAGTAACTAACTTTGTTAGTGACTTAGAGCACACTTGTTTTATTACAGTCCACAACAGGGGCTCCAGATCTTCAGGAACATAGTACTAAATAAGACTGCCAAACAATTCTGAAATTAGAGTAGCTTTGGCAAAAGTTACATCCTATTTTTTCAACCACTTCCTATCTGCCTGCTCCCCTTTTGCCTATTGATCCTACTTCCCAAGCCCACACCCCCTGCTCAGTCAGTGGACACACCAGGTCTAACCTATTCCTTTGCATCACATGTGGTGAACCACACATCTTACTTTCTGGTGTTTTCATGGTCCTGCCTAGAAAGCAGATTCATCTTCATATTATGCAAACAGGAAGAAATACATAGAGTCTAATCTAAGGGAAGTTTAGAATGCCTTTTGAACACAAGTATCCCTCTGCCTCTAATCCCACCATTAGAGATCCATTGGTTGAATCTTGAAGAAAAATAGCTTTTGTGTAGTTGTTTATCAAAATTATTCAGTTAAAAATAAATATCTAGTGGGAACTTCAATCACAATTCATGTAGTAGGAGAGGGTTCCCTCTCCATCTTGTCCCATCCAAGCATGAAGCTTGACTTTTATTTCCACAGCATCTTTGCCTCCCTGGGTATAATGACCTCTATTCTGTATTTTGGAACTCTTATGTATGTCTCAGGCCATGGAAAAAGGTGGATGTCCCCCCAGAGCAGTTAGATGGCCTCAGTAAAGTCTCATAACAGATGTCTTCCTTCTAGACAATCCATGAGCTACCTACAGGGAACTCTCCATGAAAAGTACACATCTCACAAGGGCAATGAGACTAACAGCCTTACTAGCATGGTTTCTCTGCCCACCTGTAGATGAACCTTAACAGCAACTGCCAGGGATCAGTTCTAGGACACCCTATGGATACCAAAATCTGCAGATGCTCAAGTCCCTTATACAAAATGGCATAGTATTTGCATATAACCTCATTCACATCTTCCCATATACTTTAAATCATCTCTAGATTCCTTATACTACCTAAAACAGTATAAATGTTATGTAAATAGTTGTAAATACAATGGAAATTCTATGTAAATTGTTGCCGGCATGCAGGAAATCCAAGTTTTGTTTTGGGGAACTTTCTGGAAACTTTTTTCTGAATATTTTTGATCCAAGGTTTGTTGACTCTGCACGTGCAGAGTCCATGGATATGGAAGGCCAAACATGCTCTCCACTGACAACAAGTGGTCTGCCTATGATGGCTGGGTTCCAGGGTACTCTCTTGTGATCTGCTTGGCTATTCTTATTCTTTGCCCCATACCACCTCTCTACCTGGTTTACACCACCTTCCCCCATTCACTCATCTCCCTCCTACTTCCTCCCCACTAAGATCACCCATCCTCCCTGCTCTTCTCCTTCATGCAGAGACCTGCCTTTAGTGAGGTGAGGAGAGGAACAGCCTGACTTTCTAGTTCTTATGCTATTCTCTCTCCAGTTTTCTGTTTATAGCCCTGCTTCCTTAGGACCCACTTTGGAGGTCAGAAAATCAGACCTGACTGTTTCTTGTGGTTCCTAAAAGCAATGTGTATGCCTCTCATTACAGGGTGAGGTGATCATATAAAGAAAGTGGGAATAAAAGATACACAGACATTAATACTTCAAAATATTATCTGGCTTCACCAAGTATTGGCATTTAACACTTGAAGAGGGAATTCCCTGGTGGCCCAGTGGTTATGACTCTGAGCTTCCACTGCAGGGGGCACGGGTTCGATCCCTGGTCAGGGAAGATCCTGCAAGTCATGCAACACGGCCAAAAAACAAAAAACCTACATGTCCATCAGCAGAGGAATGGATCTTCCAAAATACGGCAGAGGGAGGAACACTCGCAAACTCATTCTACGGGGTCACCATCACCCTGATACCAAACCAGAAAAAGATGTCACAAAGAAAGAAAACTACAGGCCAATATCACTGATGAACATACATGCAAAAATCCTCAACAGAATACTAGCAAACAGAACCCGGCAGTACATTTAAAGGATCATACACCATGATCAAGTGGGGTTTATCACAGGAATATAAGGATTCTTCAATATATGCAAATCAATCAATGTGATACACCATATTAACAAATTGAATATGATAATCTCAGTAGATCCAGGAAAAGCTTTCGACAAAATTCAACATCCATTTATGATAAAAACCCTCCAGAAAGTAGGCATAGAGGGAACTTACCTCAACATAATAATGGCCATATATGACAAACCCACAGCCATCGTTCTCAATGGTGAAAAACTGAAACCATTTCCTCTAAGATCAGAAACAAGACAAGGTTGTCCACTCTCACCACTATTATTCAACATAGTTTTGGAAGTTTTAGCCACAGCAATCAGAAAAGTAAAAGAAATAAAAGGAACCCAAATTGGAAGAGAAGTAAAGCTGTCACTGTTTGCAGATGACATGATACCATACACAGAGAATCCTAAAGATACTACCAGAAAACTACTATAGCCAACCAATGAATTTGGTAAAGTAGCAGGATACAAAATGAATGCACAGAAATCTCTTGCATTCCTAATACACTAATGATGAAAAATCTGAAAGGGAAATTAAGGAAACACTCCCATTTACCACTGCAACAAAAAGAATAAAATACCCAGGAATAAACCTACCTAAGGACACAAAAGACCTGTATGCAGAAAACTGATGGCTGGGTTAAAAATTAAAGAAATTAGAAATTAAAGATGACACAAACAGATGGAGAGATATACCATATTCTTGGACTGGAAGAATCAACATTGTGAAAATGACTATACTACCTAAAGCAATCTACAGATCCAATGCAATCCCTATCAAACTACCAATGACATTTTTCACAGAACTAGAACAAAAAATTTCACAATTTGTATGGAAACACAAAAGATCCCGAATAGCCAAAGCAATCTTGAGAAAGAAAAACAGAGCTGGAGGAATCAGGCTCCTGAACTTCAGAGTATACTACAAAGCTACAGTAATCAAGGCAGTATGGTACTGGCACAAAAACAGAAATATAGATCAATAGAACAGGATAGAAAGCCCAGAGATAAACCCACGCACATATGATCATCTAATATGTGACAAAGGAGGTAAGGATATACAATGGAGAAAAGACGTTCTCTTCAATAAATGGTGCTGTTAAAACTGGACAGCTACATGTAAAAGAATGAAATTAGAACACTCCCTAACACCATACACAAAAATAAACTCAAAACAGATTAAAGACCTAAATGTAAGTTCAGACACTTTAAAACTCTTAGAGAAAAAACACAGGCAGAACACTCTATGACATAAATCACTGCAAGATCCTTTCTGGCCCACCTCCTAGAGAAATGGAAATAAAAACAAAAATAAACAAATGGGGCCTAATGAAACTTAAAAGCTTTTGCACAGCAAAGGAAACCATAAACAAGATGAAAAGACAACCCTCAGAATGGGAGAAAATATTTGCAAATGAAGCAACTGACAAGGGATTAATCTCTAAAATATACAAGCAGCTCATGCAGCTCAATATCAAAAAACAAACCACCCAATCCAAAAATGGATGGAAGACCTAAATAGACATTTCTCCAAAGAAGATATACAGATTGCCAACAAACACATGAAAGGAGGCTCAACATCACTAATCATTAGAGAAATGCACATCAAAACTACAATGAGGTATCACCTCACACCAGTTAGAATGGCCATCATCAAAAAATCTACAAATAATAAATGCTGGAGAGGGTGTAGAGAAAAGGGAACCCTTTTGCACTGTCAGTGGGAATGTAAATTGATACAGCCACTATGGAGAACAGTACGGAGGTTCCTTAAAAAACTAAAAATAGAATTACCATAGGACCCAGCAATCCCTCTACTGGGCATATACCCTGAGAAAACTATAATTCAAAAAGTCATGTACCAAAATGTTCATTGCAGCTCTATTTACAATAGCCCGGAGCTGGAAACAACCTAAGTGCCCATCATCAGATGAATGGATAAAGAAGATGTGGCACATATATACAATGGAATATTACTCAGCCATAAAAAGAAACGAAATTGAGTTATTTGTAGTGAGGTGGATGGACCTAGAATCTGTCATACAGAGTGAAGTAAGTCAGAAAGAGAAAAACAAATATATATTAATGCATATATATGGAATCTGAAAAAATTGGTATAGATGATCTTATTTACAAAGCAGAAATAGAGACACAGACATAGAGAACAAATGTTCTCTATGGTGGTGGGATGAATTGGGAGATCAGGATTGACATATATAAACTGTGATACTATGTATAAAATAGATAAATAATGAGAACCTACTATATAGCACAGGGAAGTCTACTCAGTGCTCTGTGGTGACTTAAATGAGAAGGAAATCCAAAAAAGAGGGGATATATGTATACGTATAGCTGATTCACTTTGCTGTACAATATAAAGTAGCACAATGAAAATTTAAAAAAAAAAGACATTAAACACTGAGTCAACCTCTATAGCTCAAAACAACAACAACAAAAAACACTTGAAAAAAGAACTTTGAGTTGACAGTGCTAGATACTAGAGTATCCCCTTCCTCATAGGGCTGTTAAGATTCTAAGATAATATATGTAGAGTATTTAACACAGTACCTGACACATAGTAAGTGCTTGATAAATGTTAGCTATGTTATTATTATCAAGAAGGGGAAAAAAATGAGCTGGAAGTACCCTAGGATAGGATAAAAAACAGGGAAAAACTCCACTACTGCTCAATGTAATGAGAGCCAAGAAGACAAGCCTGCCATCTTGGTTTCTCCTCCCTTCCAGATTCTTTGACACAACTTTTCTCTCATGGCAGCTAGGAAGCTTCATCCTACTCACCTGCCACCAATTACTAGACCCCAAGAAAGCCCACTTTATCAACACTGACTCAAACTCTGAGGTAATTTTTGACTTATTTTGAAAATTTCCAGCAAGGATTTTGTTGTACCTGTAATTATATCAAAACACTCTTACAGAAATTCAGTAACAGCCTGATATTGTGGCAAATAATTCTCTTTCAGAGGGGCATCATTATGTCTCCAGTGACAAGATGCTGAGTGAAGTGGTCCCCCCCAAGCCCCAACAGAGACCCTCTAACAACAGGTAAATACTACAAAACTATTCATTAGAACCTTAATATAACACACCATCACCACAGGGAAAGCCAGTTTAAAATCATAAATGTCAAGACATAATTAGCTTAAAGGTCAGGTTTAATTACAGCTGTTGAAACTGAAATACACTAATTATTGAAACTATGTTGGAAAATTATTTTAATGGTGTAGAATGTTTTTTCAGTGCCTTTGTTTCTACAGAAAGATAGTTCTTGTTGCTTGTTGAAAAAAATGATGACGGGCATTTATTTCCCTGGGTGGATGGAAGCAGAAAACAAAACAGATGATGGGGCTGGTAAAAAAGCCCACAACTCCAAACAGCTCCACAGAGAAGTTACTCCATGTTATTGTATTATTAATCATTTTCTTATAATCAGAGCTTTAGATATAATTTTAATGAAGCTTCAAGGAAAGCTCAATATATTACATTGTAACAACAAAGGAAGCACATTTATCACTGGGTTCATAGGTTTAATGGTAAAACAAATAAATAAATAAACAACTGGTGAGACAATAACTCAATAACTATAAAAAGTTGTCTTACCTGTAGGACTTCTAAGATTTCTACCAGGAATATTTATTGACTCACCTAAATATTTTTGTTGAGGTTTTTTTTATCATCTTTCTCCTTTGGGTTTCCAAAGATAAGAACATTTGAGAAATCTTTAATTTTATTTTGTTTTGTCCCCGGTTTTGTTTAAAAAAAAATAAGGGATAATACCTCTCAAAGTTTGGCTCTGTTTGAAAAAGCAAATTAAAGGAAAAAACTCCACAAGAAATGTAAGTGATGAGTGACCACGAGTTACCAGAAGCTTCTTACAATTGGTAAGACAAGTCCTTTGGAAGATTTGGTCTGAATACTGATATATCCCCATAGGGAAAAAGGAAGTTTTATGCAGTGTAGTTCTATATGGAGATTAGCACTCTGAAGAGAACTAAAATATCAATTTCCAAAGGAAAAAAATTGTTAATATGACGCAAAAACCTACGGATTATATTTTGTCAAAATGGAGAACAAAGGACTAGGGAAACAGTGTTTTACTATCTGAAAGACACATTGAGGGAGACAGTTTTAGTTAAGAGAGGAGAAACTGCATGACAGACACCAAAGCATTTAAAATAGCTCCAAAGAACCCATTTGTGACAAAGCAAGAGCTGAGCTATTCACCAGTAAGCCATAGACAATGCCAGAGTCTGCACTCTGCTCTACTTCAATAATGGAAAAAGAAAATGACATTTAATTAAGAGTTGCCTGCCTTCCAGGTACTTATGACATTGAAATCAGTGTGGACATAAGGCACTAAAGCTGACATCAACATAGTTTACCCTAGAAGTCCTTTACTTAAGATTTACAGCTGACTGTAAGAGAAAAGTGAAAATTTATGAAAGGTTTCCATCTGGCAGGGTATAACATTAGTATTCACACTGATAGCAGCAATGATTTAAATTTCATAATCTAAGTGAAGATATGCATCAAAAAATCCTCCTAAAATATGTCTAATAGCTCTAACTGACTGCTTTATTAGAGTCTGCCTATGAAAAATATGTCAGATATCAACGAAGAAGTCATCAAATGTTAATTTCAGTCTATTCAACTAATATTCATAATAAAGTGATATCTTTGTGGCTGAAACCCCACCCAAACTCTCTGAAAGAGACACAATAAACTAACTTTCATTGCTTTAAGAAATAAAAGCTGATTGCCTTGTTTGATCTGGTTATAGCAAGCATTTCAAGTCATAACAATGATTATTTATTAAATATTAATGACTCTTTTGGAGGATGGGGAGAGGAAAAAATGCAGCCTTTGGCATGTGTTGTTGAGGGCCTATGAATAAATCCTGTTAACAGAGAGGAGGAAATAAGTATAAATCTCCTACTGCAGAAGAATCACTGTGCCATCCATTTCTCTGAATTAAAGCACACTGTCACTGCAAAAGGCCCTTATGTTGTCAGAATAGGACTGTGCAAGAAGATAAACCCTTGACACCCTCTCTTAAAACTGTAGACAGACATATGTTTAAAACAAAAAGAAATGCGGTTTACATAGCAGGAGACAAAATTAGAGTACCCTCAGATGATAGTGGGTACAGATTAAAAATATGTTTAACTTTAAAAGAGGTTCATATAATTCCAGGGGTTTCATGTAAGATGCTGTGGAAATAAAGAAAAGAGCAAGAGTTTCAGAGTCACAAGGCAGGCTGGTATTAAATTTGGTTCCACCACATTTTAGCTCTGTGACCTTGAGCAAGATATTTATCCTCTCTGGTCTTCAGTTTCCCCATCTGGAAAATAATGCCTAGCTCATAGGGTTGTTGGACTGTAGGTAGATTTTATATAGGAAGTTCCCAAAGCAATGGTTCACAAAGAGGTTTCAGCTATGCAAAGCTTATCATGACTGTAAAAATTTTATAAACAGAAATCTCAATTAAATAGAGTTGGGAGACCAGAAGGGGGAGCTCTCATGCCCTGCAATGGTAGCAGCGTTTAACAGGAAGAAGAAAGACTCCTTTCCTGGCAAGAATTCAGCCATAGCAACGAAAAGCCATGGACTCTGTTTACTAGAGCCCTCCTAACTTCCTTTTCTCCTCTATAAAAGCATTCTCTTTTCCTGGTGATGGAGGGATTCACACATGGTTCACCATTGTTGCAGACCCTGAATTGCAATTCTGTGATAATCACGAATAAACCCATCTTTGCTAGAGAAATATATGGAAGTCTATTTGTTCCAGGGCAACATGGCTCTCCATGGAACTGAAAATATGGTGTGCTCTGTGGAGCTCCTAGACCCTTCCAACTCCAGAGGTTAGATGCAGGAGTTGAAGGAATAACGTATGAGAGACACTGTTGGTTATCTACCCAACCACCACTCTTCCCTTCTCATTGTTAAGGACATGTCAGTTGCATCCAGATATGTCATATGAACACGCCCAGGAAAACAGGCCCCTTTCAGAACTCCAGGGGATAACCATGAGTGGTTTTATTTGGGGCATATATGGTCATAAATCGTGCTATTCACCTAATATTTCTGTCTCTCTGCCACACATGCACAAGGTAGTCTTGTACTTCCTGGCTTTTTTATGTTTGGATGGAATCATTTTAATACTTATAATTAATAGATCAGGAATACAAGTAACATTGGGACTTATGTGTAATCTTCTCTTTTCTCTCCGGCACAATACCAGTTATTTTTAAGAAGGTGGCTGCTCACTCATCCTAAGTCTCTGAACGATGTTGTAGAAAGAGACCCCAGGCAATCCATGATGGACACAGAGCATAAGCAGTAAATAGACCTTTGTTGTTGCAGCCCACTGACACTCTGGGGTTGTTTGTTCCCATAGTAGGCCCCGAGTATCCTGACTCATGCAATAGATACTTTCTACTGGGACCTGATGAAATGAAGGAGAAATGAAAAGAGAGGGATGCACAAGGAAAAGACCTCATACTTCTAGTTTTTGTGCAATTGTATAAACACTCAATTCTACTAGAGGCTGGGAGGGAGTATCAAGGTAGACTTCATAGAGGAAGTAATGCTTGAATGAACTGTGATCTTAAAATATTTGAGGCACTTACCAAATTGATTGAGGGGGAGGGTGAAAAATATTTCAGAGAGAGAGAGAGTACATTGAACAAGTAGATGGGGGTGTGGTACTCTCGAAGATTTGTCTAAAGAGATAAATAAACTATTATATAATCTTTATGGAATTTGGACATTATTTGGTGGGTTAGAGTCTTTTCTACTGTAAAATCTATGATAATTGATCATGAAATTCAGGACACATATCCCTGGACAGTCCCAGAATTTGAGTGAAATAACAATGACATCATCACAATCATTGCTGACAGTTGCCACATGATGTATCCCATGACATAGAAAAAGATTACACACAAACTCATTTCTTTCTATTCCATTGAGGAAAGATATTGGAGTTCAAAACTGCAAAATTCACGTTAAAAATTAAAGTATTAGTAGCAGACATTCAGTTCACACTTCACAAACTATCCTAATGCACTGATAAGTCCTTACAAAGAACTTCTACTGTGGGTATTGGGAGCCATCAAAGGATTTTAAGCAGAGGAATAAGAGAGCTGGAGATGTACATTTTAGAAAAATGTTTCTAGAAACATGGGATGGATGGAATGAATGGAGCAATATGATGGCTAGGATATCATTTAGGAGACTTAGCTGTTAGCTGTTACAACTTACAAAGGAAGACCAAACAAAAGTATGTGTCTATATGACAAAATTCAAGAGAGAAAATTTGCCCTTCTTGATGTCTGTGCTTAATTGAAAACTATCTTCAAATAAGTATCTTTTTTTCTCCCAGTAATTTCTCTGTGACAGTACTTATCCACTTGCTTCTACCTTATGTCTCTCCTTGAGCGCTCACTCTCTCTCTCTCTCTCTCTCTCTCTTTTCTCTCACCATTGCTTCATTCCTCCCTTGGGAGAATTCGTAAGTGTTTCAAGACCTTGGTCAGCTGTGCAGTAGGTAGAATGGAGTGGTTTCCTCTTTCCCTAGAAAACCATGATGATACAGCTCAGGTCATGATAATGAGGGCCTGAACTGAGACAATAACAAATGAAAGGAAGAGGAAGAGATAGAACAAGCGGATGGCAAGCTACAGAACTTGGTACACCCTGTACATTGTCAGTGGAACCCACTTTTCTGGTTGAATAGTCAGATTCCTGGAATGTTGTAGGCATTCAACAAACATTTGCTGAATAAATAAATAAGTTTGAGAAGCAAAACACCAAATGTATAGGATGAATCAAGATGAGTCAACAATGACTCCCATTCTAAAAGATTTTCTACCATTGCCATTAACCTGAAATCTTAAGACAGGGATAGCAAATATCCCTTCATTTTAAGCACTCATAGGATTCACTTGAAGTTGACCATTTTAATTTTTCACTGTTGAACCTAAACACACCATGAGAAAGAAGACTTCAGAAGACAGTGCTCCAGAAAGTCATTGCCAGTTGATCCAGATTGGGAAGGGAAATGGAACCCAGTCGCCTATTTCTCAGATTTACCAATACATTTAATGAATTTAAAAGGAATCAAGCAGCAAACTGAAAAAGAAAGAACTATATTCTGTGTTTTGTTCCTTTGTTCTTTTTAATTATATTTCTTGGCATTCTTTCCTAATGGAGGAAAACTAGAGCATTTGAGATCACCAGATGCCAGCTGACAAGTCTTCAGTCTCAAGAGGAGTAACAATGAAGGGCAGGCCTGTGTGGCTTGAGAAAGGATGGAGTGAGTGGGTTGGGCTATGCAAAGTGCTTATTTTGAGAGAAAAAGAAGAAATTTGGTGTATTTATTTTGTTAACATAAAATCTACAAAAAATGCCTCCTACACAGATCTTCTCAGTGTAAACCATCTAAGACAAATAAGGGTTATGAAAACCACATCAGACAGGAAGTCAAGAACTAGAAAATTTATCCCTGCCCTAACAATGAATTCATAGAGTAAGCAGAGATATCAGCCACCCTTCAATTTCCCTACTAGTTAACAGGGGCTCAGAATTTCTTCCAATAGTGATAACAACCACTTATTGAATATCTAATGTATACTAGACATTCTAAGCATTTTGCATATATTATCAAAGCCAGAAGCATATCTCCCTTGGAACCAGGAATGGTGAAAAGGCATTCCCCTTTTACTTTATTTGTATTATTACTCCCACTAGGTACATGACCGAAACCAAGGCTCAGTAAGATTAAGGCACTCATGCTCACATCATATAAAAAACAAAGTCTGTCTGGTCCCAAAGCTAATCAGAGTAACCACTCTGTTATACAGAAACTGCTAAATGCCATTTTTCAAATCACAGCCAGGCAGTTAGTTGGACTAAGACTGAGACTTCAGAAGACAGTACAATCCCCAAGTGTCATGGCAACACTTCTGATTAGGAACGTAACACTGACAAGACTGAAAATGAGCACAATTCAGCAGACACAACCTGCTTAATGGCTACCAGTATCATGCTATGTGCGGGCTGACATTGGCACATAAAGCACTATATGAGACCTTTATTGACCTGTTAATGTCACTCCCAGTGTTAATGGAGTAATACATTATCCACGATGGATCTATGGAAACCTGTAACCAATGGCAATCACTAGGACTAACTCAGAAACATACAGTTAACCTGGGCTGCCTGCCATCAGATAAATGAAGAACTTTGGCTGCCCTGTCTTCCTAGGACAACACAGATAACAGTAATGCCCTGGTGAACAGGCTGGCTCTCTTTTCAAGTAGTAAACATCCCCTTAGCATTCACAATTACCAGATGATTTTACATTGTTGCCAGGCAAGAAATAGGACTTTCTGGAAATGTGTTCTCTAAACATTTGACACCTAAAACCTAGGGGAAGAAAAAAAACTGGCAAAATTATTTAGAAGGATGAAACAGTAAGTGCCACTATGAACCCTTCTCCAGTGGTAAATAACCAAGCTTTTATTGGGTGGATGTAATTAGAGACAGATTTCAGTGCAGCTTGGATACAGCTGTTTCTGTCCTCCCGGCGTCAGGCTGTGGCTGGATCATTCTGTGGCCATCAGAAATTTAGCCAATCAGTTCCACCTTGGTGCACCCAGCTGACCTCCTTCTTCACTGAGATGATGAACCTGCTTATTAAGACTGCTCAGAACTCCAAAACGAGGTCCCCAAATCTCAAAGTCACCTTGAAATATGAGCCTCCAATGGCATACCTGTCAAGTTTATCTTATAGTAGTGTTCGTTCTGGGTGTGTTTGTGTTTTAGGAAGCCCTTGGGAAAAAATTCCTACGATCAGCCTGATGCCTCCCTGTCAATTCCAGGCAAAGGGTTTTGCTTCTCCTGGAGATCACAGGAATTAAAGGACAATGTCAATTGTCCATTTTTCTGAAGGAAGAAATGCAAAGGCCTCTGTATACTGTTAAGAGAGAGAGTGTCTGCAGCAGAGATACATGTAGATGGTCAAGCCTCCTTTTTTTAAAAAACTATGATTGCTTGCTCTTTATAGATATGTAAAATTAGGGAAAAGATTGTCTCTCTCAATGTCCTAAATATGAGAATATAAGACAGTGATTGGGAGTCAGGATAAACTCAAAGTTTCTGTGCTTTGAATGAAGCAGCAAAGGGGGTAAGAACATCCGTGGTCTTAGATAAGTCACCAGTTACCTGTATGTGGACTTGGTTAAAAGCTTCAGATTAACCCCCTCAGCACCCACCTTAACAACAGGAAAGCCTTATCAACTCCTGGGTCCAACACTCTTCAGACGGAAAAAAGTTCCAGTTTCTATATAGGTCAGGAAACAATACAAATAGTACTTGCATTTGCTAGGAAACAAAGAAAGGGAAAACCCTTAGACTAGTCTGTCTTTTGGTGTTCTGCAATTTTAATCTCCTTGTCATTCATAGGAATCAATGGCCATCTGGTTAAGAGAAGAGAGATGCCGCCAATTTGCACAGAGCCTAAAATAATCTACCTCCGCCCTAGATGGTGAGCAACTAGAGTACAGGAACTGTTACTCCAGTCATAGTACTTGCCTCACAACGCTGAACACGGAACTGTTCTTCAAAGTTACTCTACAAATGTTCATTGGATTGAAATCGAGTAGACGTCAATACTCTAAATGTCCTTTCTCAGTCTGTAACTGAAGAGAGGAACACTGTTTTATTAAAGCTCTAAATGTAGTTCTATCTTGGTTTTCAAGGCAACTGCAAATAGGATGACTTCTTCATTCTGTTGGTACTTGAGTCCTAAACACAAGAAGACTGAATATATCATTGTCTACAGGGAAGCAGTCCAGCAAACAGTCACTGAACAGCAATCTCAAGAGGTTAACTGGTCAACCTCCAAGCCAGTGATAGTCGTCAGGACCCCCTCTTTCCCTTGGTTCAAAAATGCATTGTATTTAGATAAAATCAAATTCCTTACTATATAAGATCCTATTGCTACATAACAAATGACCTCAAATTTAGCATTTAGAAACAGCAATTTATTATCTCACACAATTTCTAAGGGTCAGAAATCTGGAAGTGGTTTGCTCAGTGGTTCCAGCACAGTGTAAGCTTATGAGATTGCAGTCAAGTTGTTGGCTGGAGCTGCAGTGATCTGATGGCTTGACTGGGACTGGAGGATCCACTTCCACGCTTACTGATGTGGCTGTAGACAAGAGGCTACATGTGAGCCTCTTCACAAGATTGTTCACAAGATGGCAACTGGTTTCCCCCAGAGCAGATGATCCAATGAGGAGAGAATAAGAAAAAGAGAAATAGAGGGAGAACACACACCCAAAATGCAACCCATGGTATTATTCATAACCTAATCTCAGATGTCACCATATTCTATTAGTCACACAGACCAATCCTAGTACAATGTGTGAAAGGAGTATCACTGAGCACCATCTTGGCTTCCACAGTTACCAAGACCCATAATGCCCTACATGGTCCCCTCTCTGCCTACGCCTCCACATTCACCTCATGCCATTCTGCCCCATGCAAACTCTGCTGTAGTAACATGGTCTTTTGACAGTTCCTAGACAGTTCCTTGAAACATTTCCTTCCTCAGTTTCTTTCTTTTTTTTTTTTTCACTCTTTCCTCTACCTAGAATGCTTTTCATCAGTTCTCTGAATAGGTAAATATTTCTCATCAGTTTAAACATCCCCTCATCAGATAGGTCTTCTCAAACTACCTACTTTAAAGAATCTCTTCCATTATGTGTTACCCTATTGTTTATTTCTTTCATAGCACATTTGGACTTACTTACTTTTATTCCTATATCTACTTGCTTATTGCCTTTTTCTAAACATAATAAGCATTATGAAGACAGGGAGTCTGTCTGCCATGCTCACAGTTGCATCTCCAGTGGCTGGTACCAAATTGGTGCTTGATAAATATTGTCTAAATAAAAAAGGTACAGTCAACAGTTCTTCCCAGTCAGCATCTTGTACTCTAACCGCCCTGACCTGAACCTGCACAGGGGGCCAGAGGGCATTTTCCTAAGTCAAGTATCAAAGCAAACCCCAGGATGCCTATTCTTTCCATATTCTCCATCTCATGACTCAGCTTCCTCTAAACAGTCACAGACAAAGGGGTCCAAACTGGTTTAGCACCCTTAAGATTTCCCTCCCCACCTTCAGGTGTGGCATTAGGCTTGTCTTTGAAAGTCCCTAGAATGTCAACCCATAATCAACTCATAATCTTCCAGCTAACCTAGGCTTTCTTGTTCTGCTGTACCAAGTTTTCAGTCAGTTGCCTCATATTCAATTTCTGCTGCTCAGACCAATATCGTCAGTTAGCTGCTTTAGTGTATTCTGTCCGCATGGGCTCTCAAACTCAGCATCACCCAAGGATATTAAATTCCTGACCTCTCTCAGCTCTTCATTGTACAGACTTGTGTTAAGCCTGGCTCCACACCCACACTCAGTCAGAACTCCCAGAATCCCTGCTTGGGTCCAGCAATCAAGCATCAGCCTGAATTTGAGCAATATAAGAAGTTCAGAAAACTGCTTACTCCTTGTTTTTCTATGGCCTCTTGTTCTCTAGAGATCTTGTTATCATTTGAACTCCCCACATATATGGTTTTCACATGCTGAAATTGTTTGAGTTTATTTTTCTTCCATTGGTTTTAGTTAGAACATAATTGCCAATCTTAACCAGGTACAATATTTGCAGAAACACTTTATTGAATGTTCCACTCCTTTAATCCTAATTCTGCATTGCAAAGTGAAATCTTCCAGTAGATCTAGGTTCTAGGCCAAACTCTAAATTTATCCTTAGTTTCCTGACCTGTAAAGTAATACAGATGTTCTGAGATGTTCTCCAAAGCCTTCCTAAGTTTTATAAGTGTAATATACAATATCAAGGCACAAGCAGGTTTTCCTCGTTTTTTATCTCTGATCCTTTAGGTACTTCTGAAACCAGATGCCAGTTCCCCCAGCAACAGGCATGAGATCCAAAGCCCCAGTTCCCCCTCTGCATGTGCTCTCTTGATCCACATACTAGCTCTGCCTGAATCCTTCATTCTCCTTTCCTCAGAGATGTCTTAGAAGCAGCTTCCACAGAGGTGACTGGGTCCCCACCCCGAGACTTGTACTAACCTCCAGAGACCTTTGTACAAATCACCTCCACCAAGGTTGTCCCCACTATTATTAGCACAGCTCGATTTTCTAATCAACTGAGACACAAACTCTGTCACATTCAGAGAACACTGAAGGATTTCTCTGTAAATTCCCCAGATGTTTCTAGGGACAGAAAGAAAGAAATGGAAAAAGAAGTAAGAAATCTAAACTGTTTAAACCTGAAGGCCAAGGTACTCTGTCCCCTTTTAACTCATCATTGGAAGACATTACAAAACACACTCTTAAAATCAGTTTATACAAAATGTTTTCAATTTCTTGCTTTCAGTGTCAATAAACAAGAACTCTTGTGCAAGTTTTGGACTCTCAGAATGAGAGCTGAGGTCACACTCAAGACTTGTTAAATATTTGTTAAGTTAAAAAGCAAATCATAAAATAATATTCTGTGCATATTGCATTCTGTGTTTCCAGCCACATTCCCTGAGCCTCCCCCATTTCTCTCTGTTATATTTTGGGTATACAAAGAATCAAAAGAAGAGACTATATTGTCTTTACCTGTAAGCAAAGTCTCTTATCTTTCTGATAATTTTTAATTCAATAATGGTGCCTAAATCCCAGAGTCTTTTCATCTCTTTACACACACACACCAGACAACCTTCCAGGAAAAATTTCCAGCTAATAATTATCATGACACATTAAAACACATCTACTTTCATTACTGAACAATGACTTATAAGCAAAACTACAGTTATTCTGCTCAGGCTCCGGGTACCTCAGGAAACTTTTCAAGTTTGTGAGAGTGATAAGAGATTGGTGTTCCTCAGTCGGAACCCAGCTCCTCCACACTCTCTTAAAACAACTTGCGTCAGAAAATAAATTTTTCTAATCATCTTCTTTTTAAGCCCTTACTGATATTTTCCTATAGAAAAACCAAGAGATAGAGTTCAGTGTCTGTGGTTAAAGAAGCCCACTTGTGCATTCCTATCAGAGGCTTTAAACTAAGAGGATTTCTTCAAAGTCCATCATGAAAGAGTCTTTCAGTTATGCAACACACCAAGAAAAATAAACTGCCTCAGAATTATCTCCTCCGAGTACCAGTCCCTTCTGCTTCCTACTGCACACATCTTAGCTACAGTGCCATCTGTTAAAATTCATTATTAATTATTTGACTTTTCCTCGGGGGTTGGTAATTGTTGTTAACCTGCCTTCAAGACAGGTTAGAGTCATGCAAGCAAATGAACAACTCAAGGCAGGAAATATATTTCACAGGCCTGATTCATTGTCATAGCTCATCCAATTATTTTCAATAAAATGACGATTATTTTAAAAACTGGCTAGAAAGAACCATGTAACTTTGGAAAAATTAAAAATGGTTCCTTTCATAATCTGTTAAATAAGTATACAAAATGTGATTTCCCTAGTAGTATTAGGTATCTATTGTTTTATATAGATATGTAGACGAAGGCATAGGTTATAGATCAAGGATCTATAAAATAACCACTTACTCTAGGGGTAAAAGAATAAATAAATCACTGTTTTACTTTATTGACTATATCAAATTAAATGCCAACTGCTTTGCCCTGAAAAATGAACAGGTGTCATGTATCATGTAGCCCTAATGTTAAAAAATTTTTTAAAAGATATCAATAAAAAGGAAGGATTAAAAGGGCAAAATAAATAAATAAATTTTAAAATCTTAATTTATTGAAATCATTCTCATCTTATTTCTGATTTTCCTATACACAGAACCTATGACATGCCATATGTGTTTTTGCATTGCCCAAGAATATTCTTCAAAACTTGGTTCTAAAATTCTTTCTTTCTCCCTCTATAGTTCTGCCTTCATCTGCTTCTATGGTATTCACCTGCTTCCATTGCTTAAATTACCACTGATATGGCTTCCAGACACTTCTCCAAGCATCCCCAGGACTGTTCTGCTTGGAATTCAAGCCAATATATCAAAAACCAATCTCATCATCTTGGATTCCCAGAAATACAGCTCTTCTCAAGTTTCCTACCATTGACATAGAAATCACCATCTTTATGTCTGTCCAGGTTGGCATTCTTGAAAAAAATGTTTCACTTACCCATCTCTTTTGTTTACAGATCAGTTTCCAAATACTGTAGACTCTCAGCAATGTAGTTGTTCTTAATCCATTTCTTCTTTCTCCGTACTTAGCCAGCATCATAGTCCTAGCTATTATTATATTAAACTCAAATTATTTCTACTACTATTTTCTGATGTCTAACCACTGACTTCAGAAGGATCCCGATCAATAGATTAGGACTTATAGAAAGATGTCAAAGCCACACACTAGCTGTCCAAGAGGAATGTCTTCTTCCTGAGTTTTTTCCCAGATTCCTGAGTTTTCTTTTTCCGTGATTATGGCAGTCACCCATTGTTTTCACTTCCAGAACATCCAGAAAAATTACACTTTCCAACCTCCTTTGCAGTTGGGTTGAGGCTATGTGACTGAGTTCCAGTCAGTGGAATGGGAGTGCTATAATCCTGATGTTTAAAAACATCTCACACGATACCCCCATCTCTCTGTGATTACTTTGGTAGTCACCCGTTCCAGAAGGTATAGCTAAAAGATTGAAAAGAGCCACCCTACACTAGAGTGTAGGTGAAGAAAGAAATAAATGTAAATAGTGTTCAACCCCTACAATTCAAGGGTTTCTTGACCCAGAAGTAACATTAGTACCTACTGCCTTCTTCTACCTCCCGATACCCAGGCCCTTAGGTGAGGTAGCCGAAGACTGAGGAGCACAAAGTGAGTAACTTTCTTAATCTATATTCTTTCAAAATGAGAGATAAAAACTAAATTATTTTTAATTTAAATGAAGCAAGCCATAAAAATGGATCCAGAAGAAAATATTATAGGGATATGTGATATAGTCAGGACACTGCAAAGCAAGACGTGAGACATAGTACTCCACTGAATTGTTGACAGTAAGGGTTAGTTCAGGTCTAAACGTGCTTGATTTTTCAGTGACAATAGGACAGATAGCAGGTATCTCACCCACATTGACTGTTCTATTCTGCAAAGACTAAGAAAATCTCCCCAGCATTCTTCTCAACTTACAATTGAAGTAAAATGTCCACATTCTATCCCTCCATGGCTTACCTTGTTTTCCACTCTCTTCTAATTCCCTTCAGACTATCTTGTTGGTTTGGAGCCTTCTCCAGGAAACACTTCCTTTAGGTCTTCTTGGGCTCCAGGCTCGACAGCATGTGGGCCAGCCCAGGACTTGCTCTTCAGCCGGTCCAGGCTTTGGGAACTCCAGCCTGGACTTCGAGGCCCAGGGCACAGCAGCTTCTCCTCGTTGGTTCTGAGATACTTCAGTCCTTCTTGTTGGGACCCTTAACCCTGCCCACATGTCTATAAATAACCTGTCATTAAATCATCTTTAAAGTACCAATTGAGACCTCTTTTGTTCTCTGACAAGAACTTAGAAAGAAAGGAAGGAAGGAAAAAAAAGGAAGAAAGAAAGAAAAGAAACAATGGAAGCATCACAGTCGTTGTAGATTTGGCCATTATAAACCTGGAGACTTGTGTGGTTCATTCAGAACACCCCATCCAAGAAAAAAACAGCACAACTACTAAAGTAGTTCAAAGCCATTTGTAATTCACCACGCCAGATACAAATCTTAGTGGAAGCAAGGGGCTACACAGGATGGGTCCAGGTGCAGAACATTTGGCATGGGCTCTTCCCCTGTTATCTGCCAATGACATTCTTTATGTTAGAAAATAATAATAATAAAAAATAAACACTTTGCTCTGCTGCTTCCATTGACATTTCAAAAGAACTAACTATCCTTACAAGGGATTATTTATAAACACTGGGCTTTCCTGGTTCTTGAACTAAACCCAACAGCATCTAAAGCTGGGAAAGGCCATATCTTTAATGAGGGAGTGAACAATACCTCCACCTTTAGCCTTCCAGAAACCCTGAACACCCTCCTCCCAGCAGACTTTTTTTTTTTTTTTGCAATTAACACCAGGGTTGGGCTTAAGTATGTTATTTGCCCTGAAAACAAAGAAGGGTTTGCATTTTTTGAAATACAGTGTGCTCCATACAGAAGAGACAGGGATCAGATTTTTCTACTTCAAAGCACATTGTTTCTCTGCCAAGCAAAGGACAATGAACCATTACCAATAACTATCTGTAAGGTGCAGGGTTAAAGTATTTTTCTGCATGTAGTTAAAACCAGGCAATGAGTCATTGAAAAGAAAAAAAAATCCCCATGAATTGGCTTTTAGATGTACTTGTTCATTGCTCATACAAGCATTTATCTTAAAAGAATATGCTTATTTGTTCCACTCATTAACACTTATACCTATCCAAGCCACAATTAAACCCTATTGAAAATTTTGGTTTCATTATTATGAAATAATTTGAATTATTATGGAACTTAATCATAAATATGGACAAAACCAGTTTAGTCATTTGAACTGGGCATTTCTTGCAGAGCAGTCCACATCATCATGGACAGACCACAAAACACCTTCTAGATGAATGCTCCCCACAATCTGTCCCCAGAGCTATGTGAACTCAATGTTCTATGAATGAAGGGGAAGGGTAGGGGGGTCTTCCCAAATATTTTTATTCTCTGAGACATATGTGTGCACATGTGGGTATGAATACTATATAACATCACAATACTGTTGGAATATATATATATATTTCAACCTGTAGCCAAAATATACCAGAAGATTTTCTACAAAAACATGATCTTGGGACTTCCCTGGTGGCACCGTGGTTAAGAATCTGCCTGACAATGCAGGGCTTGAGCCCTGGTGCGCAAAGATCCCACATGCCATGGAGCAACTAAGCCCGTGCACCACAGCTACTGAGACTGTGCTCTAGAGCCTGCGCACCACAACTACTGAGCCCATGCACCACTACTACTGAAGCCTGTGTGCTCTAGGGCCCACGTGCCACAACTACTGAACCCGCGTGCTGCAACTACTGAAGGCTGTGCACCTAGAGCCCGTGCTCCGTCTGCAAAAAGAGAAGCCACCGCAATGAGAAGCCCATGCACCACAATGAAGACCAATACAGCCAAAAAAATCACAAACAAACATGTGATCTTTGTAGATGTAGCCCTTGTAAATCTACAGCCTTTATGTGGTTCAATCAGAACACTCTATTCAAAGAAAAATACCACAACTACCAAAGTAGTTAAAAAGGACTTCAAACCCATTTCTAATCCATCACAATCTCTCCCTTTCTCTACAATTTTCTCTCACCTGCATCTGCAGCCAACAGTGATGTTTTTTCAAATGGCCCAAAACCCTCTCCCTCACATAGCCGCTGTGGCTTCTACATATATCGCTAATGTAGATTGACCTAATATCTCTCTCAGCCAACAATAATCTTCCTTCTTGTTGGGAGCAGAGAGCGAATAAGCTGGAAAATTGAGGATAGTAATACATGTGAACAGTTTTTCTCTAACACAATGCTAATACTTAAATAAATGTTATCCTAAGGTTGTGAATTTTTTTACTATAGTCAACTTTCTATTGTGAGAAACAGAAACTCAAACTAGCTCAAGAAAACTAGGGTGGGGGAAGGGGAGGGAGGGTGTCCCTACAATTATACAATAGGCAATTGGGCATCCAAAGGCAGGAAATTAAATAAGGCTGGGCCTTCCTGGAAACTGTAAATTCAGAAACTGAGTCTTCTCTTTCTGTTTCTCAGGGGTCTAACTCCATCTCCGTTTATGTGCTCCGTTCCCTTTATTCTTCTTCTTGAGTTTCTCTGTTTACTCATCCTACACTTTGGCCATAAGGCAGAGGTCAGCCTCTGATCTTTCAGATTGGGTCTTCTTAGTCAAACCACCTTCTATGTGTCTTCATTCAAATTCCAGAATGAAAGATTCCAATTAGCTACTGGTTAAATAATGGATTCACTGCCTTGGGTTAGGGATTCTTCCCTGGCCCAATAAGCCAGAGATGGGAGATGGGGCCCCATGGGACGTAATACTTCCACTTGCAAAGAAAATAGTCTACTCTGCAGTCACACCTTTGGGATTCTGAAATCCAAGTGAGAACCAGCAGTATAATCCTGATGTTTGATGTGGGCTTGTGATGGGTTCTGGCACAGCAGCTCATTCACCATCTCTTCCAAATTCCTTCTTAAAATGTGGACAGCTAAGACCTATATTTCCTAGACTTCCTTGAAGAGAGATTTTGGATATAAACCAGTTTCCACTAAATTAGAAGTACTGTCATGAAATTTTAGAAGGTGATCATGAGGCGGAGGTCTTCCTTCTGCTTTATTTTTTGTCAGTGCAAATGTGGTCTTGGGGTTTACTATTGGGGTTTACCGTATGTAACAGCATTTAACGTCCAACGCTTAGCTTCACGTGAGTGTGATAGAGAAAGTCAGGAAGCTGGCCTTGAATCACAGGCAAGGGGATGTGTTTCTGAGGACAGTTCCAGTGACAGCCTCCTGACCCCCACATTCCTGGCAAAGGGAGCAGCTTCTGTGACAGCAGGTCTAATAGGCTTGTTCTGGAGGTCTTTCGCAGGGGCTAACCCACGTCTGAAACCTATAACCCTCCCAAAGATTTTGTAAGCACTAGAGACTTATATTAAACCTCATTCTCCTAAAAGTAGTCACAGTGGTTTCTGTTGCCTGCAACTGAAAGAGTCATTGGGCCCAGATCAATAAGATTCAGTGTACCAATCAAGATCTAGAGGAGAAAGAAAGATGAACAGTCAAGAAGTGTCTCCCAAGAATTGGAAAATTACTGGGAGGTAATCAAGAAGTTTATTCTCTGTTCTAGTTGACTAAATGTAGAGGATCCTTTGGATACAACCATAAAATATCTTCTGTTAAAGAAAAAACAACTAGACAGTATTTAAAGTGGTAAGAACAGATTTTATTCAGGAACTATAGCAACAAGGGAGAAGAAACCTAAGTGTAGAATCGGCCTTAATTCTGAATACAAGAAGGAAAAGTAGAGATTTATAGCCAAGGAGGAGGGTGGGGTGTCAGTGGATGAAGAAATACTAAGAGGAAACATCAGGGACAAGGAGGATTCTAGCTAAACATATTTATAGGATTCTTCCTGAAGGCAAACCAAGGTGATGAGATATCACCTGAGGGAACAGGTAAGATGAGGAATTTGGTCAGAAGATCAAAGATTGAGGGTGGAGAATTCTCTCTAAACTGATTTAGCAGGATTTTTGCTAAAATTGGGTGATACAAAGATGGACATGGAAGTCCAAAGGTCAAGGCCTAGTTAAGAAGAGGGTTCAGAGGAATCAGTCTAAAGTTTGGTGAAGGAGAGACTCTTTGTCACCTCTACTCCAACCCAAAAGGTACAGATCTGGATTCTTATAGTGGGGGTTCTAAGGAAATGAAAGAGTAAGCCCAATCTCTTGGTAATTAAGTAAAATGACTGTCACATTTTGAGACCTACAAGAAATTGAGAGAATAAAGTTAACATTGATGAGAAAAAAATTATTCCCCTTGAACTATCAAGATGACCACCATGTTGAGAACAACTTTAGCAGGCACAGAAACAACAGGAACAGATAAAAACTAGACAGGTGAATGGAGACTAGCCAGAGTAACTGCAGCAGGTGAACTTTAGTAGAGGTCAAATCATGAGACACTCAGAATAAGTAGGCAAAATGTCTACTCTCTCATCAATCAGTGGTGCAGCTTAGCCCTAGTCTGAGCCTCGTGGTCATTCCTCCTGATATCACTGATGCCATATTCCTGACCTTACAGGTGAACAGACTTTATTTTCCTTGACAAAAGTAACACAAATCTAAAGGAGGATTCAATCAGATACTTTCTTATCAGGGTTGTAGCATGATGTAAGAGGTAAAGGCAACACATATGTGGATTTGAAAAACTGGAAAAACATGCATGAACACGAACATATTTAAGATTAAGAAAAGGATAAAAGGACTTAAAGACCAATATAAGAAAAATAAGAAAGATCAACCTCAGAAGGAAAGAGAATAAGAATGGCAATGGTAAAAAGGAATTTAGTAAACAAAATTTATTGAGTGCCTACTATGTCCCAGGCATTGTTCTAAGGGCTGGAGATATGGCAGTGAATAATAAATACAAGGAGAAAAGACATGGTAGGTGACGAGACTTAAGGGATTCTGAAGGTCAGTTAGGATAAAAAATCAATGATGGGCTTTTGTAAAGCAGTTTTGACATTGTCCTTTAGAAAATAAGGAGTCATAGAATTTTTATTTTTTTAATATCAGAAAAATAATTCTGGTTCCTATTAGAAATAGATTAGAAAGAGATAACACTCTAATCTATCTACTCTTGCAGTAGATAAAAGAGTTAAGGAGCTATTGCAATGGTCCAAGAAAAACTCATTATCAGGGCTTCCCTGGTGGCACAGTGGTTGAGAGTCCACCTGCCAATGCAGGAGACACGGGTTTGTGCCCCAGTCCGGGAAGATCCCACATGCCTCAGAGCGGCTGGGCCCGTGAGCCATGGCCGCTGAACCTGCGCGTCCAGAGCCTGTGCTCCGCAACGGGAGAGGCCACAACAGTGAGAGGCCTGCTTACCACAAAAAAAAAAAAAAAACTCATTATCATCTTCATCACCACCATCATCAGTAGAGCTTGTATAATTACTTTCTAATTGCTTTCATTACTTTCTGTCTTGAATAATTAGATAGCATTGATCACATTGGTAAATGCAGAATAGGAAATATTTCCTGTTTTGGTTTGGGTGTGGAAGGGAATTCATAGTACTACTTGTGGCCTGTTGAATTTGAGGTACCTATATCATAACTAAGTTAAGCTTAGCTCAATAGATCCATAATAATAGTTTGAGAATTATGCCTTCCTGCTGGTCTTAATGGAAATGTTTTCCAGACCAAGAGAAAGCAAACTGTCAGTTTCTTCAGAGTACATACCACTGGGGGCTTGGAGCTTCCCCTGGTTTTAGGTACTACTCCAATTGTACTAACCCCATCTTGTCTCTCCAAGAGTTTTCTCCAAGGATGAATTCCCTGCAGCTATCGCAAGGAGTTTTCATAATCTTGGAGGATGTTATCAAGTCACTGGTTTCCGAGATAAGGAAGCCTCCAAACAGGTTTTAAGTCAAATCTAAGTAAACCTGGTGTCTGTGTCCAAAGGTAGCCAGTATAGAATCAGGACCTAGTACCAAGCCCAAGGGACTGGTGTCTAAAATGAGTTCGAGGGGACTTCCCTGGTGGCTCAGTGATTAAGAATCTGCCTGCCAATGCAGGGGACACGGGTTCGAGCCCTGGTCCTGGAAGATTCCACGTGCCGCGGAGCAACTAAGACCGTGTGCCACAACTACTGAGCCTGCATTCTAGAGCCCATGAGCCACAACTACTGAGCCCATGTGCCACAACTACTGAAGCCCGCGTGCCTAGAGACCGTGCTCCACAACAAAGAGAAGCCACCACAATGAGAAGCCCATGCACCTCAATGAAGAGTAGTCCCCGCTCACCACAACCAGAGGAAGCCCACAGGCAGCAACAAAGAAACAATACAGCCAAAAATTAATTAATTAATTAAAAAATAAAGTGAGTTTGAAATAATTATTTTACTTTACAGAAGTTTAAATATGTCCTCTGGACTGGGTATACCACATTACTTACGTCCCCTCACACCCGTCCTTCACCTCGCCAAGCCTACCAGCTATATTATGTCCTAATGCACCTGCCACATGACCCCTGCCCCCTCTGACTATGGCTTATTGGACCAGAAGTAAGTGCCTGAACCAAACTGGGCTATTAGATTCTCTCTCGGGAATCACTTAATTAAGGCAGTTCATTCTAAAAGGTCATAAAAACTCAAGGGTTGATGCTGCCCTTTTTAGGTGGTCCTTGTGAAGGATCAAATATACGCAGATGAATGACAGAGAACCTGGACTTCTATCAGAGAAAAGCCAAACAGATCTACAGCACAAATGATAAGACTGCCCAAGAACAAGAGAGATGAAGCAGTAGTTGTCTGACATTTTTCCAATTCCTGAGAGCTTCCCAGTGACCCGAGGGCATCAGGGACAGGAGGTATTAATGTGTGGTTGCTCCTAGCCCTCCCCTTCATCTCCCCCATCTCTTCTGATGACAAACTGAAATTTTAATGGAGTATCCCAGTTCAGATGTACAAAAATGGAGTAGGCAGCCATTAAGGATCTGGTCTCAGACACGTCTCTGCACCACTGAGAACATGAACTTTCTGTAAACTGTACCTCGCCAAGGATACCAGCAGTTTTTAAAACAACCTCCGCTAGCTGCAACTTTGTGTCTCAAGGGCTCCCTTTGTAAATATGCAACCATGTCTGATCCAATTTATCCTTACTTAACAAGCACCCTTACTTCTTTCCAGCTCCAACTATAATTCTTGATAAACAACTCATGATAAACAAGTAAACTTGCTGTTTTTGCTTTTTATCAGCCTCCCCCATTTTGAAGTCTGGGGGAACACAATTCAAGTGCTTCTTGAATCTGTGTCTCCTGGGCTGCAGGCCTAACAAACCCCAGATAAACATCTTTTATTTCAATCAGTTCTCCATTTCTGACATTTTGTTTAACACTTCCAATCATCTTACCTCCTTCGTACTTCAAGGAAGTTTATCTCTTTGCTAACTAGTTGTTTGTTTTCAATTGAAAGCATAGGAAAAATTCTGGCAAGGTAGAAGAAAAGTGAGAAGAATTCTCGCTTGAATCAGAAAGGAAAAAAGTCAGAAAACATGGATCAATATGAAAAGAAAATTTCTGGCAGCACAGAATATCAGAAAGAGTTCTAGAAGTAGTTTGTTGAAGTGAAAGATTCTGGAGAGGTCTGGGAATCAAGGCACATAGAACAGCGATTTGTGAAAGCGTTGCTATACTTTACAGATTTGGTTATTTTAAATCATCTTCAAATGACCCAAGAAAACAGTATTCTTATTTAGTATATTTTGGATGCTAGCCTATACTGGCACAGACATGTCTGGATACTGAGACACAGGACATGAGGCCCTGGATTTATATGGGGTGAGCCTATATTAAATTTTCCATTTTTTAAGCTAAATTGAGTGAAGTCCCATTTCTTGTTTCTGAATCCTTCTTTAGATATCTTCTTAAAAATTTTAAGATTGAATCCCAAACTTATCTCATTTATCGAACCATCTCTCCACCCTTTGTTGTAATACAGGGCTAGGTGTCCTTGTTCTTATTTTAGAGAGAAAAAACGGAGCTCTGAAGTTCTCTTTGGAATGGAGAAATACGGAATTTGACTATCTTTTCCATCAGCCTGATCTCCTTATAATTTAGATGGCGTTTTAATATTTGTAGAAAATAAAAATAAATGGATAAATGTTAAATAATAAAACAAGTATTAAAACTTCTGTCTCTGGCTTTTAATTCCCAGTCTTCTAGCAGACTGCCCCACCTCCCCGCCACTATTCAATGTCACCTAAATTTAATGATATCAAGTTCAGTGTCATTTAAGTCTTTCTTCATCCACTAGCTGGAGAAGTTGTCTTTGGTAGGCAGGCTGGTCTCCGGCAAGGAACATTACTCTTTAATCTCCTAATTTTAATTGGTGTGTCATCACGCCGACTGGGGCTGCTAATAGCCTAGTTGTAGATTAAGACCAGCAGACCTGAACTGCAGTATGTCATTAGTTACAAATAAAAGGAGGAAAAACACTGAACAATGATAAAAGAGGCCATTCCTAATCAGAGAGAAGATGATTCTTCCTCATCTTCTCCAAGGTTCATGACACTATTTCAAAGTCCATTTGTAACAGGATTCAGATTAATGCTTTCTGCTTGGTCAGATAATTTCAGAACAGTTGGTAAATTGAAATGATTTGCTGTGTGTATACCGATGTTATTGGCTGGCCCAGGAAATGTTGATGAATCACGTGTTCACACATGCATTGTTTCAACTGATAGAGCTGTTCCTTTCACTAGGAAATAAATATTTTAAATAAAAAGAATCTTTCACTATTTAAAAAAAGCACATTTTTCTTCAACAGAATTAACTATCATTGTGACTTCTAGTGTCTTTTTACCCTCCAGTGAGTAGAGAATCTAATACATGCTAATCTTTCCCAGAGTTCATGCATATATCTGTCACCAGTGAAGAAAAGTTCCAAGTGAAAAAAGAAATGTACGTTTAGATAGATAATAGATACATGATACATAAACACATAGATAGATAGATAGATAGGTAGATACTTAAGATAAGGGAGACAGACAGACATCAGATACTATAAAACAGGAGTAGAGTAGTCTGGTTTCCTAACCTTGGCAGTCGTTCTTATTTACTTCTTCTGGGAAGTTAAATAAGAACCACTGCCAGGGTTAGGAAAGTAGACATAAAGAAAAGAAGGTCACATTACTCTGAAAACAAAACTAAGGAAATAAAATATAATAATATATTAATGCCTGTTAAGGGTTGAGTTGTGTCCCCTGAAAAGATATAATGAAGTTCTAACTCTCAGTACCTATAAACATGATCTTATTTGAACATAGAATCTTTGCAGATGGTCAAGCTATGATAAGGTCATTAGAGTGGGTCCTGATCCAAGATGACTGGTATCCTTATAAAAGAGGGAAATTTGGACGCAGAGATAGACACGCACAGTGGGAAGATGATGTAAAGACACATGGGAAGAAGACAGCCACGTGACTGGAGTGATGTATCTACAAGCTAAGGAACACTGAAGATTGTCAGCAAATACCAAAAATTAGAAGAAGCAAGGGAAGATACTCCCCTAGAGCCTTCAGAGACAGCACAGCCATGCTGACACCTTGATCTTGGACTTTTAACCTCCAGAACTGTGAAAAACTAAATGTCTGAGTTTACCCAGTTTGTGGTATTTCGTTACAACAGCCCTAGCAAATTAATACAACACCTATCTTGATTCTGCACAAGCATACCTCATTTTATTGTGCTTCGTAAATATTGCTCTTTTTTACGAATTGAAGGTTTGTGGCAACCCTGAGTTTTCAGATGATGGTTAGGATTTTTTAGCTACGAGGTATTTTTTAATTAAAGTACATGCATCGTTTTTCAGACATAAGCTCTTGCACACTTAATAGACTACTTAATAACTTGTATATGCACTGGGAAACCAAAAAAAATTATGTGACTTGCTTTAATGCAATATTTGCTGTATTGCAATAGTCACTTTATTGCCATGGTCTGGAGCCAAACGGGCAATCTCTTGGAGGTATGCCTGTACTCACTTCCCCACTGCCATTATTCTAGCCTTCCTGTGTTCCCTCCTTTTCTGAAGTACTTGGTTGTACAGGTCATAGAGAAATAGCAGAAAGTAACTAATATTTCTGAGAACCTTCATAAACTATGTTATTTAATCCTTAAACAATCCTGATAGCACATATTATCACTGGAGCTCTGAGATGTTGAGTACCTTGCTCAAGGAAACACAGCTAGAAAGAAATAGAGCTGGGATTTGAGCCAATGCCAAAGCATGCTACTATACTAAACATGCTACCATATCACACTGCAGCTACTAATTTTTTCAGGGTGAGTAAAACAAAACACAAAAATTTCTGGTCTCTGGCAAATAACTGCCTCATTTCAGAGCCAATGTTGCTACAAGTTAGAATGGAAGGTTCTGGGGACTGGAAAGGAGGGTAGGTGTGGGGAATTTGTGAGGTGAGGGGATGGGATTGTTCCCAAGGTCCTGTTCTTGCTTGCTCTCTGGAGCCGGGGCACAGGGTCCCTGGGCATTCACCCACCTGGTCTGGGGAAAAGCACAGGGAGGGCAGACTTGCTCCTCTGCTACAAAAGTCATGATATGCTTCACTCTACTCCAGAGATCCAGTTTTGCAATGAAAAAAAAAAAAAAAAGGCTGTTTTTTGCAGAGATTGGCCTCTAAGCAGATGTCTGGGCCCATTTTTGGAGCTGGCATTAAAAATAGAGCAGGATGTCCAGAAACCATCCCCTGAGTGTGCAAAGTGGCTGAAGGCATCTGGGGAGGACAAAGGTAGTGTGGGGAGAACAGAGGCCAGGAAGCCTACTCCTTTCCTTTGTCAGATGAGAGAAGCTTTCTGCCCTTAAGGGGTGGGGAGCGGAGCAACCTGCGACTCCTCCTGTCACAGGAGGCTATTTGTAGCACTTCAATTGCACCGGGATCCACAAGAGAATAAGGGTTCTGCTGGCCCCTCTCTCCCCTTTTCATAGCCACAGTGATTGAAAATAAGTATCAGCCTGGGAGCCTGCTGGGATGGTTTGCTGTTGTTTTGTTTTGTTTTGTGCCAATGATAATATTTTCAAGCCTGTGCCTCTGAGACACTCTACAAAAATAACTGACAACTAGCACAACAAAAACAACTAAACTTCCATACAAATAAAATAATAGTAACTTCTTAAATAATAATAATAACCATCATATAGTTCATGATTATTATATGCCAGGCTCTGAAGTAAGTGTTTTGCAAGCATTAAATCATTGAATCCTCTCAGCAATACAGGAAAGTAGTTGTTATTATCCCCAATTTATAGATGGAGAAACTGAGGCTCAAAGAGGACAAATTAACTAGCTCAAGGCCAAACAGCTAGAAAGTGACGAAGCCCAGGATACAATTCAAGGTTTACTTTGACCCTAAAGTTTGTGTTCCTTCCCCTAGGAATGAAGACTGGCCTTTGGATGGGGAGGTTCAACTGAAGGGGGCTAATTCACCCTGAATCAATCAAGGTCCCTATTCCAGCCAACATATTGCAGGCTCCTTGGTCTCCAGGCATGCATCAGAGCTGGGCAGGTAAGAACGGAGGACCAGTAAGCTGGATCATTAGCAGAAGAATCCTTATTTTTAGCATGGACTTAACAACTCCACAGCAGGGAGGCTCAGGGAGTCGCAATGTCTTCTTGCAACAAACAGGAGGCTCTTCATGTTGCTCCCCACAAAAGCCCCGCATCCAGCAGGGGCACACATGTGATTGCCTGGCCTGACCAAAAAAGGTGAGAGATTCCCCTCTCATCTTTCCCACTTGGGCCAAGGTAACAGATGATGAATGTAAGGCTCCCAGTCAGCAGGTCATGCATTTTCTGAAGGAGCATCACTACTGAAGACAAATGGTTCTCAGCCCTCTCTCCCAATCCAGACAAGAGCTATCGCACACCCCACTAGTGACAATGACTTCCAGAAAGTTATAGAGAGATGGTGGATTCAGTTCATTATCTGACAGGCACACTTATTAGCAGCCAAGGCTAAATCCAAGGCATCCACAGGAAATGAGCTTGAAGAAGGAAACTGTTTCTTACTCACTTTAGACTCTTAGCACAGTTCAGTACACAAAGATACGCCCAGAAAATATTTGTTGTAGAGCTGGATAAATGAATGGATGGTGAAGAGAAATTATTAAACTTTTGGTAAGAGAAAAATTACCAAACGTCATAGTTGGAGGGAAAGCATTGGAGGAAAGCAAGAAATTGGAGAGGGGGTGAACTGTCAAGAGGACAGGAAACAGGAGCACCATTCATTCATTCAACAAATATAGAATCAACTATACTGCAGTTAAAACTTTTTTACTGGGCTCCTACGATATGCCAGGCACTGTCTAGGCATTGAGGGCACAGCGTCAAAAATCTCTGCCCTCATGGAGCCTATATTCTAGTGGGTGAAAGATAGTGAATAATATTAAAAAAAATAGTAAATATAGTACATTGCTATGGAAGCAAAGACAAGCAAGGAAGATCAGAAATGTTGTAATGTTATAAAGTATGGTAACAAAAGGCTTTACTGAAATGATATTTGAGCAAAGTCTGGAAAAGGTGAGGGAGCAAGTCATGCGATATTGGAGGAAGATAACTAATGTCAAGGAGAACGGCTGTGAAAACACCTGGAGCACGGAGGAACAAAGAGGGGGCAAGTATATTTGAAAGAGTGACAGAGGGAGAAAGATTCGGGAAATGAGATTGGAAAGGTTAAGATGAAGGGGCAGATCATAGGGCTTCGGCAATTCTACTGAGTAAAGAGGAAAACCAAGGGAAGGTTTTGAGCAGAAGATTGGTTTGGTGTGATTTCCACACCCTTACTTCTTTGTCCAGACATGAGGTAGGAAAAAAGGATGGGATCTAGAGGCCACCTAGAAGACTACTGTAACTTATTGTTGAAAGGTGAAAGATGATGTTGGTTTGGTGAGGGCAGCACACATAGTAATAATTGTCATATTCCTGGTGCATTTTCCACAAAAAGCCTCCAGAATTTCCCAACCAGCTGGATATGGCTATGAAAACATAAAAGGAGTCACAGAGGATTCTTTATATTATTGGCGTAAGCAATCAGAGTTACCATAAACTCAGATGGGAAGACTGGCAATGGATCGATTGTGGAGGGAAGAGGAGGAGTCAGGTATAGACAGGTAATGTTTGAGGTGTCTTTTCAATGGTGATGCAAAGTGGTGGAGTTGTATGCATGAATATGGAACACAAGGAAGAAGTCTGGGTTAGAGATAGAAACTTAGGAGTCACCATTTATATGTGCTATTTAAAGTCTTGAGACGGGATAAGATCATCAAGGAAGTGGGTGTAGATGGAGAAGAGAAGAGGACGAAGAACTGAGTCCTGGCATGCTCCAACATTTGGAAACCAAGAAGAAAAGATTTTGTTGAAGAGAGCCCAGTGAGGGCCTCCCAAGTTGGGATGGTGCCCAGAAACTAAGAGAAGCAAGAGTTTCCAGGAGGAAGAGGTGAGCAGGAGTGATAAACGTTGCTGACAGGTCAAATAAAACAAGAACTGACAATCAACAGTCAGAACCAGCAGCTGCAAGGTGACCTCGACGTGAGCTAATTGGATGAAGTGGTTGGAGCTGAAGTCCGGCTGGTGGAGCCTTCAGAGAGAATGGGAAGAGAGATGAAGAAGACAGTGAGAATAAACCAATACTGTAAAGGAAGGAGAATGAGAAAAGAAGAAAGGAGGAAGAGAATGAGTGGCATACCAAGGAGTAGGGGACATAGGAGAAGCCCACCTTGGTACAAGCAATAAGGTGGTTCACTATTTACAGAGAATTTTAAAACAATTTTTTAAACTGACTAAAAGTCAGTCTGCTTTGTATTATTACCATGGGACAGGTGCTCTAAACAATACTAGCATAAAATTCTCCTACTCATTAAAGCAGGCTTCTCTCTCTTGCCACCTTCACCCTTTGGGTTAACCACTACAAGGAAGAAGGGAAGGAAAAGAGTGCTTTTGAAAAAACCTGACTTTGACTACCACATAAAATTCCTCTCTATAAATTGTGGTTGGTGGGTTAAATGTAACATAACAACAGTCGTTAGCCCCTTCCTGGCAACAGGTACAATGGCACATTGGATCATTTCCCAACCTCTTGATTCGGGGTCTTGAATCATTCCCTTTTGTCTCATGACGGCTATAAATTCCCCAGACATGACTCTAACAGAGTAGAACAGACCTTCAGCAGCGTCTTTTTTATATTGTGTTGAGGAAGGCATCATCGGGCAGGTGCCATCAGTGGATCTTTACATGTCACCATAAGTAAATGAGATAGCCCTCAAGCCTCATCCCGGGTGTATCAATCTATTAGTCAATTAATGAGCCAACAATTATTGATGGAATGCCTACCACATAGACAGCTCTGTGCTAGATGCTACAGAGAATACTAAAAAAAATATCAGCATTTTCTTTCTAAAACATATACCTGATTATTTTCCTGTTATGGTAGACATGACTAGGTGTCCACAAAAGTCACCCTAATAATAGAATTGCAGCAAGATCTTGGCTATTCAGCCCAACTGCAGTTAGCTGTGGCCACAAGACTACGTTATTGTCAAAGGAAAGTGAGTAGCACTGACATGTGCCACTTCTATGCCTGGGACTTCAGTCAACAGGCATACTTTCTCTACATTCTCTTTCCTCTTCCCTGGAACCCGGAAGGCAACAGCGATGCAGCTTTGAGGATGCAAAAGACAATGCTCAGGGGATGAAAAAGAAATGACTTAGCAAGAGCTGAGATGATCACATAGAACAAGCTGCCCTCCTAGATGTGAAAAACGAGAAGAAATAAACTCTTGTAAACTTTAAGTCACTACTCTCAGGGCCTATTTTGGATGGAACTTTGCATCTGCCCTGACTAATATGCTTGCCCATCCCCAAAACTGTCCACAGCTCTTCAATGCCTAGAACACAGAGTGCTGGTTACTCAATACAGCACACAGGGCCCTTCACTGTGCAGCCCCACCTTACATCATCCTGCATTCCCAGCCTCATTGTGAGTGACATTGAATGAGTTAATGCTCTCGGAGACCCAGCACAGAGCTGGTACATTAAAAAAAAAACGTTTAATTGATACTAATCTGAAGAAGCTGAGACCCTAAAAGGACGAAAGAATGATGTCTTTTTTTTTTTTCTGACTCCTTCAGTGAGTAAAAGAGAACACAATTTCAAGATTGCATCCCTTCTCCTTAATGGAAGGGAAGAAAAAAATAATTCTGAACTGTGTAGAATAGGGGCGACCAAGTTTGCAGGCATTTTGAACACATGGATTTTTAAAATGTGACCAACACATTTCTCCCTTTTTCCTCAAGAGAAATTCATTCCTGAACTATTCATTCATTCTAGAAGCAGCCAGAGTTGCAGCAATTTTTTCAGTTCTGATTATGAACTAAAAGATGTACATGGACCCGTAATTAAGAATATATTTCTATCTCTTTAACAACTAGAAAGTCTGCAGCTACATGAAGTTAGGGAAAATTCATAACATCTTAGAGTCATGTTTCATAGTTTCTGAAATTCTTCCACATCCATAGATTCATTTGCTTTTGTACATGTCTTCCTACCCCCCCCCCACCCACTAGAGTTTTTGCTCCATGTGAGGAGGAACATGGTAGTGTTTATTTCTGTGTCTCTATTTTTATATCAATTTATCGTTAAGTCCTAAGCAAATCTTCTATACATTTAATTGAACTTGATCCTTATAGCAACTTGGGAAAGGCGAGCAAATGGTAGCATGACTATCAGACTGGTGAGGAAACTAAGGCTCAAAGAAGTAAAAGGACCTTCTCATATAAGGTCACTTCTTAGACACATCTTATACAAGTTGCAGTTTGCTTATTCCTCTCTTGTCATTGAACTTCTTTCAGGAGAAAACTTTAAGCCAAATCAGAATCTTAACACATCATTTCCATTTATATCTCATTTATCTAAGTCCTTGCTGGATTTCTTTAAGCATCAAAGTATTACAATGACTAGAGGGGAGAAGTACTTTTAATGATAACCTTATAAAGTATCACAGGTACTTGATTTTTACAAATGCAAGCAATAACCAGCACACAGAGTGAAGGGTACATTGTCCCTCCATTTTTCATCCAGGGCCCCCAGAGTAGCACTTTGAGCTTTCAGTTCTTCCTTTAGCAAATTAGACCTCAGTCCTTGGTTTTCTCAGCCTCAGCAAAAATGCCCATGTCCTTGCATGACATAAAAATGAGCAAATGCCTGACATCAAGGGACCACAATGATTTGTTGACTGAGGCAAGTGGGGAATCCTCGGAAATCAGCTTTGTGTGAAACCCCCATGATCTCTGTGTTATTCAAAAAGGCTAATCTAATGATAAAAGAAAATTATGGTATTTGAGGCCAAAAAAAAATAGAAATATATTGCTTGCTCAAGTCTATCTGGATGGTCCCAATCAGCCTTCCCCCAACCCAAGCTCCTTCCCTCTTATGGCAGCACTCTCCTCTCAGACCTCAGTGGCCTCTTGATTCAAACAGAAGAGAGGGAAGAGGATTGGGAGACTCTGGCCTGGAAGCAGCACACATCACCTCCACTCATTTTCCAAAAGCCAAAACTCAGTGACTCAGCCATAACCACTTGCCAGGGAGCCTGGGAAATTCTATGTGTCCCAGGGGAAGAGGAAGCAGACTTGGCCGATACTTTAACTACACGGGAGGAGGGGGGAGAGGGAAATCTCTCAGTCTAACTGTCATTGAATTCTTACCAAATTGGCAGCATAGATATTGTAGTTTGATTTCATTAGATTCGAAGAAAGAAATGGGGCATTTCTCACACACTAGGATTTTTGGAATATGACTCATACTTGCTACACGCTACTGCCTTTATTTTGTGATTTATCAACCCTGGATAGCACCTGTTAGCTCCTTGCTGTGAGGGTTGAAGAATTCAGTTCATCTACACTGCCTTCCACCTTCCCTCCCTGCCTTGCTCTTCAAATTTTGTTGGTTATGTTGTTATATTTGTTTCTTTTATGACTTGAAATATGACAAATAAACTCTGTTTTCTGGATTTTCAAATTTAACCAGTATCTGTTGACTGCTTGCTATGAAATATGAGAAAATCACTTTCTTTGCTTCTTTTTTTTAACCTCTCTTTTCTTCTCTATTTCTCTTCTTTAATTGTTGTTATTTTAAATTGTCTACGTTTATGACCTTTACATTCTGTTCTATAATTCTAATATCAAGTGTACCAGCTTTTACCTATACATTAATGCACAAACTAAAAATTACAAAACAACATTTTCACTACTATGCTTATGTATTATTTAATGTAGAACCATATAGTGTGGTTCCAAGCACAGAGAAGGAAATGTACCCCTATGCTACCGAAGCATTGTTGGTAAAGGGAAAATCTTTTTAATATCTTACTTTAAAGCGATGTTTCTCAAACCTGAATTTGTACCAAATCACCCAGAATTTTGTGAAAACGCAGTTGGTCTCAGGTGAGGCCCAAGACTGTGCATTTTTAACAAGCTCCCAGGTGATGCCAACAGTGCTGGTCCAGGGATCACTCTCGGATATCAAGACCCTCTTTTAATACCTTTTCAACTTTCATCATTTCTTCTGGGTCACAGTGAACCCCTAGTGTTTTGAAATCTATTATTGTCTTCCTTTCTTGAATTCCTATTTCCACCCCTCTAATTCCATATCATCTCTGTTTTCCATTTTCAAGTCCCTACAAAAGAATGTTAATCACTTATCCGGGGCCCATTTTTAAGTCAACAGTATGTTTTGAGGTTTTTAGGTGAACGCATTTTGACTCAGTTTAGTACTCTGTGATCAATTCACACCCAACGCTGAATCCATTCACTCCTATTTCCCTGCTTAGAACTTCAGAATTAAAAGATTCCAACCGAGTTCCAATGAAACCAGTTCCAAACAAGTGACCAGAAGCTTTTTGAAACATGTTCATCAACCAAGTCAACCACCTCCAAATCACCATCTCTATCAAAATATACCAATTTGAGGTTTTATTTCAAACTATTTCCTCCTTGAAATTTGGTAATTAGACTTGGCCGCTTGAAAGCATAATCCACATCCTTTCCAAGAATATATCTTAGTTTCTTACCCAGAAAAATCATTTTAAAGTTTTCTTCATCCCCGTGACACTAACAAATGGCACAGGGGAGAAATCATCATCTAGTCATTTTAAAAAGTCCCTCTGAAAAGGTCTATAATTCATTCTCATATCACAAACTACAACATTTAGACAAAAGTGATAAATAAATCTATTCTAATGAGAAATACTGTTACGAGAAAGAAGAAAAGCATGCAGTAAATACATTTTTAAATAATCCTAAAATAATGCTGAAGTATACTTTGGATTCCACATCTTGAGATATGATTAGTTATTTTTTTCTTTATCCCACAAACCCTGCTTACACAAAAGCAATTATGAGAAAATATGTAATAAAACAGCAGGTGATAACAAATGGAATTCAGAAAACTGTCTAAGGGGAGAAAAAAAGAGATTCATTCGTTGCTAAGCATCCCTAAACACTACACTTTAGGAAGAGTAGTGAATGTTAGTTTCAAATATTTAGAAACTCAGGGTATGTTGAATACAGATCACCCCCTCCCCTCCATTCTCAGCTTGGGAAAACTGAGTCAGTAATCCTCAATGGCCCCAAACTTCTGCAGGATTTAACCTCAGAAGGGCACTCAGAGTACAATTTGATTTAGAAGAGTAATTAGGAACTCTTCTCTTACTTAGCTGAGTCACCTGGTGTCTTATTGCACACTTCCACTCAAATTAAATGCATTAATTTTTCAAAATTGAGTCAGGGAGAGTCCCATCTGCAGTGTAATCAAGGTAAATTATATTATTATATTATTAAGTGTCAGAAGGTCCAAGACACAAAATAAAATAAAATAAATATGTATAAAAGACTAACAGAGCCCTAGGCAAAGAGCTAGGAAACTGTTCATCATATTATTTGAAGCTATTCCCAGCACTAGACTATAAAGGCTGAGGCAAAGGCTGCAAATACTATTTTTTCTAGTAGATCATTTTCTCCAGTGAGAAAGAAAACATACTAAAAATAAAACTGCTGGTTGGCTATTTGCTGAGATCCTGAAATAAGTACTTAACTCTTTAAACTATAATTTAAGTCTCGTGGGGATCATTTGTAAGACTCTACATTGTCACCAGGTGGCTTTTGGCTTCAGGAAACTTCACATTCTTGGGTCTGCTCCCCTAATGGGGTAAAGCGCTCCACTAGCCTTGCTCCCTAAATTCTGTTTATATCAATAAAGATATCTTGTAAGACAAGAATAAAGACACAGACCTACTAGAGAACGGACTTGAGGATATGGGGAGGGGGAAGGGGGAGCTGTGACAAAGCGAGAGAGAGGCACGGACATATATACACTACCAAACGTAAGGTAGATAGCTAGTGGGAAGCAGCCGCAAAGCACAGGGAGATCAGCTCGGTGCTTTGTGACCACCTGGAGGGGTGGGATAGGGAGGGTGGGAGGGAGGGAGATGCAAGAGGGAAGAGATATGGGAACATATGTATATGTATAACTGATTCACTTTGTTATAAAGCAGAAACTAACGCACCATTGTGAAGCAATTATACCCCAATAAAGATGTTAAAATAAAAATAGAGACATCTTCCAAAATTAGAGCTCACTGGGGTCCAGGGCTCACTCTTAATTTTAGGAAAGTTTCATGATGATCCCTTGCCTAGGGGGTTTCCTGGAGTTTGCATGCATTCTGTTCAGAAATGGGGGAACTTATGACTTTATGGAATTCCCAGGAACCATGGGCCCCTTCCATCTAAGGGAACGTAATGGATATTATGCAAAGTTGTCAACAACCTGAAAAATGCTGGGCCTAGGGCAAGGAAGTTGATAAGAACAGGAAAGGACTCAGGCAGAAAACAGAAACTTCAAGCCAGAATACAACAGGATGAAAGTCCAAAGGGAAATGCAAGGAAGCATTCCTTCCACCAAGTACAAAAAAGTTGTCCAAGGCACAAGGAGTGACGATGGCTGAACACATTCAAGAGGTATCTTCGGGGCATGAGGACCCTGGAAAAATATATCAACCTTTGCTGCTTCTATTGCTTCAAAATGGCTTTTGCTCCATCTTTTGGTTCAGTGACTTATGAGATCCCAAAAAAGCAAGTAACTCTAACTTTTATAAAATTAAGAATTCCTTGGTACATCTGTGGGCCCACAGTGATTCAGGCCAGGAGTTAGCAAACAATATCACGTAGGCTAAATCCAGCCTACTGCCTGTTTCTGTAAATAAAATTGTATTGGAACACAGCCATGCCCATTCATTTAACTCTTACCTATGGCTACTTTTATGCTACAGCAGCAGAGTTGAATCGCTGCAAAAGAGACCACGTGGCCCACAATATTTAAAGTACTCCATGGCTCCTCACAGAAAGTGTTCTGCTGACCCCAATATAGACAGCAGACCCCTCAGCCCCCAAAGCACGTAACTGACTTTTAGGTAGGGCAGTGTGACTCTGGATTTGGCCCATCATCTCTAGTCCAAAGAGGCTTTAAGACATAGTTGCTGATAACATTTTATCTGCTATGCATAGTGAGCACGGTTGCATAAATCTTAAAAGCACAGGCCCTGGAGTTGACTAGCCATGTTCTAATCCTAACTCTGCCACTTACTAGCTGTGTGGCTTTGGGAAAGTTGTCTACCTTTTCCATGCTTCTGTTTGCTCATCTGTGGTAGACAGCCACTACTCTCACCTTCTGGTATTCATATCCTTCTGTAATCCCTTCCTGTCAAGTATGGGCCAGACCTAGTGACTCGCATCTAATCAACAGGACATGCAAGTGATGGGACATCACCTCTGAAATTGGATTATAAAGATAGACTTCTGTCTTGCTCTCCCCTCTATTCTCTCTTGCTTGCTCGGATGAAAGCCAGCTGCCATGTGGAGAGATGCCACATGAGAGCTGCACATGGCAAGGAACTGAGGGAGGCCTCTAGCCAACACCCAACAAGGACCTGGGACCCTCAGTACAATAAGCTAAATCTTCCCAACAACCATTTGAGTGAGCTTGATCTCAGAGAGACAGCAGTGAGCAGTCCTGAAGAGAGATCTTAGTTCCCAGGAACTGAATCTGTGTAGCCTGGGTGAAAACCAGGAATCCTAGCCACTAGACCACCAGCGGCTAGAGGCTAGAAGCAAAGTGGCCCTGGCTCTTGCCCCTGTTTGAAAGCAAGAATGTTTAAAGAAGTCAAAAACTGTAAAAACAGGTACAAAGTTTATTATAAGAGACAGCACAACAAGTGGGAGCACACAGAGAAACAGTTTGTTTATTTAAGACTGAAACAAGGCAGAAATACAATGAGGAAAGAAAGGGTGTGGGCGTCCTTTCAAATGAGAAGTGCAGTAAAGAGGTAATTTAAATCACTTATATAAGACAGTCCTTCCGCTTGTTGGTTTACCTTTGGCCAGTTATCTTGTTTCTTTTTCCACATCTGACCTGTCCTATGACCCTCCCCAGCATTCATGCGCAACATTTTGCTAAGATGGATTCCACCACAGAAACCTATGGGGGTCTTGGCATCACCTATTATGGGGTAGCGCCCCCTTCTTTTTGACCTCCAAGGAGCCTTCCCATACATGTGCAGACAGGGAAGTTTTCCTTGACTCAGAAGTGGTCATCTTATCTCTTTACTCCAGCAGAGCTCAGCTTCTGCCACTAGCTTTGTCCTTGGAGTGTCTGGGGGAAAGCAAAGCTTCAATTTTACTCCACTTCATAAACAGTAGCATCCAGCCCAGGGGCCCATCTGTCTCCTGCCTCAAGCTTGGACTCAGTCAGGCCCTGTGATGACCACAGTTACAGCTGACACCTTGAATGCAGCTTTGTGAGAGACAGTGAGTCAGAGGGTCCCCAGCCACGATGTGACTGGATTCCTGGACCACAAAAACTGTGAGATATTTAATGTTTTGTTGTAGTAAGCAGCTATATTTCACGATAATTTGTTACACAGAAATAGCTGACAACTACTGTTAAAAAAAATGCACACATATAAAGTGTACACAATTGTGCCTGCCAAATGTCCTACAACTGTTACCTATTATTAGGTGAAAGCCTTGTTTTCTTACTTCATTTCTACTTTCATTGCTTCAATTAAAGTACCATGAGCTAAATGTATCAATGTGGTAACTCACTTCACCTCACTGAAATCAGTATCCTCCCCTATAAATGTGGAAAAGAAAATAGTACCAAACTCATAGGATTTTCATATGCTTTACATGATGCATTAGTTTGCTAGGGCTGTCATTAACTATATACCACAGGTTGAGTGGCTTATTAGACAACATAAATATATTTTCTCACAGTTTTGGAGGATAGAGGTCCAAGATTAAGGTGTCAGCAGGTTTGGTCTCTTCCTGAGGCCTCTCTTCTTGGCTTTCAGGTGGCCGCCTTCTCACTGTGTCCTCACATGGTCATTTCTGTATGTATACATGTGTCTAGCATCTCTCCTCTCTTTCTCTCTATCCTAATCTCTTGTTATAAGGACACTAGTCATATTGGATTAAGATTCACCCCAACATACCCATTTTAACTAATTATCTTTTTAAAGGCCTTCCCTCAAAATATATAGTCACATTCTGAGGTACTGGGGGTTAGGGCTTTAACACATGAATTTGGGGTAGGGGGACACAAATTGGCCCATAACAAATGGATAATCCAAAGAAATAACTTGGAAAAGTAGGAAGCCCATAAAAGGCACAAAATCCAAGTTAGCTCTTATTAGTGTTCTTTTCAGCATATGCTGAATTTTAAGCTATGAAGGGGGCTTCCCTGGTGGCGCAGTGGTTGAGAGTCCGCCTGCCGATGCAGGGGACACAGGTTCATGCCCCGGTACGGGAAGATCCCACATGCCGCTGAGCAGCTGGGCCCGTGAGCCATGGCCGCTGAGCCTGCACGTCCGGAGCCTGTGCTCCGCAACGGGAGAGGCCACAGCAGTGAGAGGCACGTGTACCGCAAAAAAAAAAAAAGGCTATGAAGGGCTGTAGAGGCCTAAAAGTCAAAACCCCTTACTTCAGAGATGAAGAACCACCTATAGAATTCCGTGTTAATCATAGCAGGGAAAGAGAAATGCAGAGCATTTTTCAAACTTCCCTAGAAATGTGCTCAATATTTTCTCTGTCTCAGCTCTCTTCTTTTGCTCATGTTAATCCTTTCAACCTTGAGCATGGTCATTGCCAGATCATGACCCTGCCAGCCTTCAGATTTTAGTTCTAGAGCCCCCTGCCCAGAGAAGGAAAGAAGAGGGGGTAGAAATCAGGAATGCTGTACTGTTCGTTAACTATTTCTGACTGTCTTCCCAGCCCCTTGTGATTGGTGGGGTCACATGACTAGTTCTGGCCAATGAGTTGTAAGGAAAAGCATATGTCATTTCTGAGCCAATGTGAGATTCTCCTGCATTCTGTTTAACTGTGCCAGTTTCTGACAACATTTAAGATAGTAATCTCTTAAGAGACCAAGATGGGCAGATCTCCCACTTTCCCTCCCATCCAGAAACCCACAATAGACATGTGTCCTGAATGAGAAATAAGCCTTTATATTTTAAGACACCGAGTTTTGGAGATGTTACCACAGCAAACGTGGTCTATCCCACCAATAAAAAGAGCGATTTTTTTCTGGACTACTCAAGTATTGTTCAACGTGTTTCTTTGTTTACTTTTGCAAAAAAAATTTTTAAACCTAATTTAACAGAGAAAAAAACAGTTGACAACAGTACTGTAAGCCTGACCTTAATTTGTACAATTGTTAATATTAGCATCTGTTCCTTTTTTTTTTTTTTTTTTTTGCAGGACGCGGGCCTCTCACTGCTGTGGCCTCTCCCGTTGAGGAGCACAGGCTCAATGGCCGTGGCTCACTGGCCTAGCCGCTCCGCAGCATGTGGGATCTTCCCGGACCGGGGCACAAACCCGTGTCCCCTGCATCGGCAGGCAGACTCCCAACGACTGCACCACCAGGGAAGCCCTGTTCATTTTTAATAATTACAACAATGCTACTTTCATCTATAAGAGGGTTTTATTCTCTTATTAACACTCCTTTCTAATTCTGAAAGTAAAATGTTTATTGAAGAAAATATGAAAATATAAAAAGCATAATTATATAAAGCTAAGTCATTCATAATGATATAAAACTAATAGATAACCATTATTAGTTTTGCACATATATCTTTCCTGTCCTTAAAGTAGGGACAACATTTTCTGTTTAGCTTTCTGACCTTCTACTTTACCTAACAATGTGCTGTCAGCACTCCTCCTTACCATTAAATATTCTCCATCATTTTTATGGCTGAATAGTATTCCATCACATGGCTGCATAAAGATTTATTTGATTGACCCCTTATTGATAAATTGCTTCAAGTCATTTTCTACAAAATCAACATTTTCCTACATCTATAAAAATTTTCTAAGACCAGTTTCTAGAAATTAAACTGCTGCACCAAATACTATGTAAATTGTGAAACCTTTTGATCTATTTTTGCCAAACTGCACTTTAGCAATGTAAGTACATTTCACAATCCATCCAGCAATATATGAGAGTATCTATTTCTTACATGCTCACCAAACTAGAAATTCACCATCATTGTCTCAAACATGAAAATCAGTTTCAAATTTCTTTCATTAAGTGCTAAATGCCTTTCTTACCCCACCATCAAAAATATATTTACCTATATTTTCTTCTAGATCTTTTATTGTTTCATTTGTTAACATTTCTTTAGATAAGCCAACTGGGTTTTGGTTTGGTTTTGGTGTGGCTTTTTTGTTTGTTTTTAGTGTAGAATGTGAAAGATAGATTTAACTTACTTGTTCTAACAGATAGCCATTTTTTTCCAAGACATCTATGAAATAAACTATCCATACTCTATATATTTAGATCTGTTTCTTAGCTTGTATGAGTTATATAGTATTTTAATTACAGAGACTTTTGTAATATTTTCTTAACATCTAAAAATGCATACATACACATGCATACACCCTAAGTACAGTCATTATTTTTCTTTCTCAAATTCATCTTTCAGTTCTTCAGAGTACTTTGATTTTTATTCTCCTCTTTCGATCCTCACATGAGGTGGGAAAACAAAGACATAGGGCTTTTATGTTAGGGGCAACCCCTGAGCTGGTGCAAGAAGAACTATCAGTGCACGAAGCTTCAGACAAGGTCTGCAGGGCAGCTGACGGCATGATCAGGGCTATCATATAGAGCTTCTTCTTCCCAAATGATGTTTCATTCTTTCAGTTTGAAAGATATTTGTTTAGTTCCCTAATATTAGCCTGTACAGTGGACAGCATGCTGTCCCTTTCATTCCCATGACAGAGTAGGAGAAACAGAAAAATAAAGAGGCAATTGCTACCTACTGTGTTCAACTGCTACAATAGAGGTGAGCACATGACTTCCTGAGAGCAGGTACTTTTAACAAGCAAAAAGACTGACTTGACTAATCACAAATAGCCAGGCCACACTTTGGGAAGCCACAAACAAATGTAATGAAAGTCTCTGTCCCTTCCACAGGAGAGTCAGGATTTTTCATCCACCAAGTCCCACAACAGGGCAGCAGGTCTAGACTCTAGGTGATGCCAATAACATACTATAATTATTTGTTTTCACCACTGATTTTATTAGGCATGCACCACTACCAAATATAAATACTAAATAATTTACTTAAAGCACTTTTTTTCCACTGGAAATACCATGCATGACTAATTTTGTCCTTGAGAGTGAGATGCAAGCTAAATTGTTTCTATCTAATTGGCAGTTCCTTTCAACAGCTTATTTTCATTAGTAAGCACTTGTCATTGCTTTTCTTGATGCAAAGTAAACATCATAATGATTCCAAATGTTTTTAGGAATGAGATGAGATTTGCTGCCTCTGACTCCATAGAAAGGCAATTTCATAGAGGGCCCCTTGAGGAATATGAACTAGGACCTTGCTATTCATAAAATGGTCAGCTTCCCTCAAGAACTTGTTAGAAATACAGAAACTCAGACCCCATACCGGACCTATTATATCAGAATCTTTAACAAAAACCCCAGTGATTGTGTACACATTGAATATGAGAAGTTCTGACCTAGAAGACATAGGAAAAACTCACGGCCCCAGATATCTTCCCCCCCCCATTATTCCATCACAATAGATTGCTGGCTTAGCCACTGGATTATAGTATTCAACACAGAGAAAGGATTTGACCAAAAAATGAAGATACCCACTCTCAGTTTTGCCTGAACGTATACTGCTCTGAGAAGCTGTCCTTGAAGTTCCACCAGTCCACTGTTGTTAGCATGTCTCCCTAGGAAAGGGACCAACTCAGGTCTAATGTTTTTTAATGTAGAAAATTTAAATACCCAACATTAGGTATTTGATAAAAATTTTTTGGATTCTCCCACATAATGGAATACTCTCCAGCTATGAAAAAATATTATAGTAGATGATATAAAATAAATGGTCATCACACTGTAGTAAGATACTTTATTAGAGACACTCTTGCTTCCTCTCATGTTTGTAGAATTCTAAAATTTCAGGGTTGAAAGAGACCTCATAGGTCTTCTGGGCCTTCCACTAACTACTCATCCAGTCTTTGCTTGAGCACCTTTGATGATGGTGAGCTCACTACCTAAGCAAGGTGGCCCATTCATATTATGAAAGTGCGAATGGTCAGAGAGCACCTTCTTCCTTTTGCTTAATAAGCATGTCTCTCTATAGCTCCTTTCCTGTGAGTTGGTGTTCTAGTCTTTGGAATCCATGAGTAACTTCACCTCCTACTTCCACAAAGTAGTCCTTCAAATATCTGAAGCCACTCGCTCTGTCTTGTCTTCTGCAGACTCAGCATCCACATATGTTATAAGTTGTAAGGGGAAAATTGACTACAATTAGAATCAACAATAATTTCTTATGGTTTGGAATTCTCTGATCTGGCTACTTTCCCCTGAGTACACCTCAGTTTATATCCAGCAGCATCCATGTGTTAATACTTTCATTCATTTATTCTGCCAATATTTATTGAGTGACTGCATGCTTATCGGCAGCTAGGCACTGTTCTAGGCACTAGAGATACAGTAGTGAATGTAATCAACAAAATTGTAGCCCTCATGGAGCTTACATTCTAGCTGTGGAAGTTAACAACTAAATAATATAACAATAACAATAATAGTAAAATGTTAGACTAGAGAATAATAATATATGTTAAACTAAGCAATGATAATTGCTATGGAAAAAACTAAAGCTGTGTAGGAGGGGTAGAGAATTGCTATTTTATACAGGGTAGCCAGAAAAGCCAATATTTGAGCTGAGACCAGAAGGAAGTGAGAAAGTAAACCACATGGTTATAGTAAAGAGCATTCCCAGAGAGAGGAAAGAGCAAGTACAAACCTCTGAGGAGGGAGAACACTTGGTGTGGTCGTGGAACAGCAAAACAGCCGGTATGGCTGGAATTGAGTGACCACAGAGGTGTGGAGTCAGGGGCTGATTGCAGAGACCTGTAAATATTGAAAAGACTTTGGCTTTTTTTCCTTTGCAATAGAAAGCCAGTGGTAGGTTATAAGCAAATGAAGGATATAATCTGATTTAGTATTAGATGGACCCCTCTGACTGCTCTTTAGAGAATAACTGGGCAAGTTGAGGAGGCCAGTCAGGGAGAAAAGAGCATAGAAGAAAGCAGGGAGACCCTAAGAGGATATAGCAATACCCCAGAAGAAAGATAATGGATCAGATGAGAGTGGTAATGGTGAGGCTTTGAGCAAAAGTCATTCAGCAAATAATCTTTTAAGGTGGTGGGAAGGGGAGTACATGAATAAACCTTTTGTCAGCCATTGAAGTTATCATCTTAAAATAGATTGTTATAACCATAAGAAGTTTTATGTAAAGTTCATGGTAACCACAAATAAAATACCTATAGAAGACACGAAAGAAAATAAGAAAGGAATCAGAGAACCATGTCACTATAAAAAAAAAATCAACAAAACACAAATAAGACATCAGAAGAGGAAAAGAGTAACAAAAAAGCTATAAGAAACCAGAAAATAATTAACAAAATGAAAATAGTAAGTAATTCCCTATCAGTAATTACTTTAAAAGTAAATGGATTAATCTCTCCTATCAAAATAAGTAGAATGGATGAATGGATTTTTTAAAAACCTAGTTATAAGAATTTAGATCCAAAATTCTCAACAAAAAACTGGCAAACTAAATTCAACAACACATTAAAAGGGTTATACAGCATGGCCAAGTGGGATTTATCCCTGAGATGCAAAGATGTTTCATATGAAAATCAATGTGATGCACTTCATTAACAGAATAAAGGATAAAAATTATGTGATCATCTCAATAAATGCAAAAAAAGCAATTGAGAAAATTCAACACACTTTCATAATTTAAAAAAAAAAAACTCAACAAATTGGGTAAAAAGGAATGTACCTCAACATAATAAAGGCCATATATGAGACTCCCACAGCTAATATCAATTCTCAATGGTGAAAAGTTGAAGGATTTTCCCCTAAGATCAGGAACAGGGCAGGGATGCTCACTCTCATAACTTGTATTCAATATAGTACTGGAAATCATAGATAAAGAAATAGACGGCTTCCCTGGTGGTTCAGTGGTTGAGAGTCTGCCTGCCGATGCAGGGGATACAGGTTCGTGCCCCGGTCCGGGAGGATACAGCGTGCCGTGGAGCAGCTGGGCCCGTGGGCCGTGGCCGCTGGGAGAGGCCGCAGCAGTGAGAGTCCTGCGTACCGCAAAAAAAAAAAAAAAAGAAAGAAATAGAACAAGAAAAGGAAATGAAAGTCATCCTAATCAGAAAGGAAGAAGTAAAATTGTCCATATTCATACATGCCATGAACTCATATGCAGAAATCTAAAGGGTCTACATAGAACTAATAAATTTAGCAAAGTAGATACAAAGACAACAAAACTACAGTAATCAAAAAAGTATGACTGTAGTTGTTCTACAGAAAGTGGAGATACAGAACCTATTCTAATTACAAAAAAAAAGCTAATGATAAAAAATGAAAGCAGGGATTTATTGTCTCTCTTTAGAGTTTATGAACTACTGATTATGTTAAAAATAGAAAATGTCCTCAATTTTCAATTTAAAAACTTATTTTGAAACAGACATTTGGTGTGGTTGTCTTCAAATAAAATGGGAATGGGGAAAAAAAAAAAGTATGGTACTGGCATAAAGACAAACGTATAGACCAATGAAACAGAATAGAGTCCAGAAATAAACCCACGCATACATGGTCAACTGATCTTTGACAAGGGTGCCAAGAATATACAATGGGGAAAGGACAGTGTTCAACAATTGCTGTTGACAAAACTGGGTATCCACATGCAAAAGAAAACAAATCAGACCTTCATCTTACACCATATACAAAATCAACTCAAAATGATTAAAGACTGAAACATAAGACCTGAAACTACAATATCCCTAAAAGAAAACACAGAAGAAAGCCTCATAACATTGATCTCGGCAATGATTTCTTGGGTATAATACCAAAAGCACAGGCAGAAAAAGCAAATATAGATAAATGGGACTACCTCAAACTAAAAACTTCTGCGCAGCAAAGGAACCAATCAACAGAGCAAAAAGGCAACCTGTGGAATAGGTGAAAACATTTGCAAACAATATATCTGATAAGGGGTTAATCTCCAAAATTTACAAGGAACTATTACAATCAACAGCCAAAAAAAAAAAAAAAAAAAATGAAATAACCCAATTAAGAAATGGGCAAAAGGCTTGAATAGACATTTCTCTAAAGAAGAAATACAAATGGCCAATAGGTATATGTAAATATGCTCAACATCACTAATCATCAGGGACATACAAAACAAAACCACAATGAGTATCACCTCATATATGTTAGGATGGCCATTATACATATGGCAAGTGTTGGCAAGGATGTGAAGAAACTGGAACACTTGTGCACCGTTAGTGGGAATGTAAAATGGTGCAATTGCTATGGAAAACAATAGGGATGATCCTCAAAAAATTAAAAATAGAACAACCATATGATCCAGCAATCCCACTTCTGGGTATTTACCCAAAAGAATTGAAAACAGGATCTAGAAGAGGTATTTGTACTCCCATGTTCAGTGCAGCCTTAATTACAATAGCTAAGGCTTAGCAACAACCTAAATGTCCATTGACAGTTGAATGGATAAAGAAACTGTACATACATACTATGGAATGTTATTCAGTCTGAAAAAGGAAGGAAATTTTGACACGTGTTACAACAAGAATGAACCCTGAGGTCATTATGCCCAGTGAAATAAGTCAGCTACGGGACAAATACTTCATGATTCTATTTATATGAGGTATCTAAAGTAGTCAAACTCATAGAAGCAGAAAGTAGAATGGTGGTCACAAGGGATTAGAGGGAGCGGGGACTGGGGAGGTGGTGTTCAATGGGCATAGAGTTTTAATCATGCAAGATGAAAAAGTTCTAGAGATCTGCTGTCCAACAATATTCATAGAGTTAATAATACTATACACTTAAAATTTTGATAAGGGACTAGATCTCATGCTATGTGTTTTTCACCACAATTAAAAATAAGCAAAAACAAGGTAAAAAAAAAAAAAAGACAAAACATGCCAGCAGCAGTCACAAACGCATATGCATGAAATATCTTTATAAAATTGGATAAACCGTTTTGGATGAAGCTTGCACCCTCTATCTGGAATGCCTATTCCTTTCTTCTAGTTTTATTATCGATGAGTTTCATAACCATGAGCAAGTCTCTTACCTTCTCTGAGCCTCAGTTTCCTCAGTAAAATGATTAAAATAAATGAACTCTAAAGTTCATCCTATGTCTGTGGGTCTATGGGTACCAAAGGGGGAAGGGGGGATAAATTAGGAGTTTGGGATTAACATATACACACTACTATATATAAAATAGATAACCGACCAGGTCCTACTCTATAGCATAGGGAACTATACTCAGTAACCCATAAGAGAAAATAATCTGAAAAAGAATATATATATATATGTGTGTATGTGTGTATAAATATAACTGAATCACTGTTCTGTACACCTGAAACCAACATGACATTGTAAATCAAATATACTTCAATTTAAAAAACTATATAATTAAGTTCATCCTAACTTAAAGTCTTAGGATTCTGAGTTTCTCATTTACTCAGTGTAATCTTAATGATAAAAGCCACAAATGATCAAGTAACTAATTTCATATTTTCAAGAAGCTCATGGAGGCAATTTCTTTCCTAGCCTATTCTGTGCTGAATTTTATAAGTTTGGATCTCTATATTTGCCTCAAGCAAAATGGTGGACAGAAACCCATGAACCTATCATGGCCTGAGTCATATGATGTAATTGCCGATAATCCTAATTCTGGTTCATAGTTGATTGTCCATAATTATGGCTGCAGTCAAATGCTTTTAGCATTAGCATCAGACTGGAGTTGCCAAGCTCCCTCCCTATCTTAGGGAAATGGAACCGTGAGTACATTTCAAAGCAAGGCTTGCTGCTTTTTTGCCTGGAACACTTTAATTGGGTATCATTTGGAGATTTTTAAATCCCATTTTGGAGCTTCTGGTCACTGCGTTAGTTAGCAAAGCCCAAAAAGCTGGTTATGAGACATGCCTAAACTGTGCAAATGTCAAAACAAACATTATTATCATCCTTGATTTCTTCACAAAATGAAAAGAGGCATCATCTTGACCCTTTTTAATATACACTGATAGACACCAAAGATAGCAAAGCTGTAAGAGAAAGCACTCATGAATTTGGAATGGAAATTGCATTTCTAATTTAAGAGTTTTTTCCCTCTAGTTAGCAGGGTTTAAAATCATTGGGTGTTTCAGAAACCCACAGACTCTGTAAATGTGCAATTTGAGTATATTCACCCAAGGGCCTACCTAGAAACCTCAGTCATCTTTACCTTCGCCCTCTCCTCCCTACCCACATCTAGTGAGTCAACAAACTCTACCCTTTACCTCTCTAGTGATTTTGAAATCTACTCCCCTGCCTCCAGCCCCCATTACTGCTGAAAAGGCAATTAAGGATTTAATTACCTCTTAAATGGGTAAAGTGGTTGGCTTGACCTCAGGCCTTCCCCACTTCTAAACTCTCCTCCACAGAGACCCAAGAGATGGTTTTACCAAAGCACAAATTGGAGCCTGCTCTATTACTTTAAAAAACATTATGGCTCCCTGTAGCACAAGATAATCTAAAGCCTTAGCTTGGTACTTCCCACCTCTTTAGTTCATCTCTCAGACTTCCCCCTCATCCCTTCCAGCCTTCTAGAGCTCACTCCAAGGCCCATTATTTGTGAGCCTCTAAATCCCCAAATGCTCCGCGCTTTCACAAACATTCCTCTTGTTAGCTCTCTTCTCTTCCAGGACCTCCCAACTTTATACACTGACATCTTACTCATCTTTTAGTATGAAGCTCAACCATCACTTCCTACAAAACCTTCCCTAACCTTTTTAGAATAGTTCTTTCTAACATGCTTCCCTAGAACGATGATTTATTCATTAGTTCATTTTTCTTTTTCATTCAGCAAATCTAAGAGACAACTAAGTTCTGGGGATACGGCCATAAATAATATAATCATGCTTCCCGTCCATGAAGTCTACCTTCTTGTGGGCTGTTTCTAACACATGTATGCCAGCCCATTGTCTTTTGGCCCATATTTTAATTAGTACCCTGTTTCTTTCATTAGACCACAGAGTCCTTGAGAGGGGGTTATGTTTCATTTAATGCCCAGCACAATGAGTGAGTCCCAGCTTATATTTATTGAATTTTATTTAAATTGAATTGTCTTATCACTTGAGTATATATGTATTTGTGTGTATCTGTACCCAAACCAAGTAACTTATAAAACCTTGTAATTTAGAAGCCTTACGCTGTCCTAAACATCCCCTAAGTGCCCCTATCTATCTCAAAACAAAACAGACACTAGCATAAACACCTCAAGCATTATCGCAGATAATGTACAGGAAGCACTTGCCACAGTGACTAGCATCGAAAAAATGCTTAATCAACACAAACTCCTCTTCAGCTTAATTTGAGTAGCCCTTCATTTTTCAGATTGATAATAAGCTAGTATTTGTTTAAGTTTGAGGGACTTTTCGAATAAGAATTTCCAACAAAGCAAGAATTTTCTTCAGACCCATCTCATCAAATGGTTACAATTCAATTAGTAATATTAGAGGAGCTTGCAAGCACTAGCAGAAAAGGTGAATGTTTGAATTCCTGGTCCTCATATAACACTTGGTAAACAAGGGCTGGGTGACGCAAGACCTGGGTCCTAGGACCAGCTCTGACCTGAATAAGTTCTGAAAAATCACCTCATTTCTCTGTTGCTCCATTTTCTTACCTGTCGAAGATGGGGATATTAATACCACTTTTACCTTCCTTGAAGAGCTTTGTGGATAAAAATATAATACCTGTGAAATTACCCTGAAAAAAAGGTAAAAGCTTATCAAATGTGAGGTGGTATTTGTAATAGTGAGAACTTAACAGCACACTCTTATGACAGGACCATCTCTCAGGGATGTCCCGAAGCAGATGTGAGGCTGCTTGGCAAATTGATTCACATATGGTCAGGGATTTAGTGGGAAGGGATAATAAATCCTTCCCGAGTCCTCCTGGGCAGATAAGGAACAAGTACAGCCAACCCTCAGTGACCTGTGGTAACAAGGCCAGAGATAATATGGATAAACGGATCTAACAGATTATACAAAAATATACCTTTCACCACTTACAACCTCTAAACTTTTGCAGAAATTCCTTAAAAGGAGCCAAATTACTTTAACCTAGATTCATAACCTATGTGAGTTTCACCGCCAGTTCCGACTTCTATTGGTGCCCAGATCCAACTGCAAAAAACAAAGAACAGCCAGTGGAAATACTGGAACAGCTGCCATAAAAATTGCTGATCTACCCGAAAGAGCTCAGTACCTTTTGTCCTGATACCTATGAGGTGCTGGCCGTGTCCACACTTTCCTGGGACAAGGAAGAAGCAACCAGGGTCTGCCAACCCAAAAAATTCTGAGAGTGACCTCAAACCATGGCGATTTCCCCAAGTCACCTGAAGGAACTTGTCCCTTCAACTGATCCCTCCCCAGGCAGCAATGAAATCAGGTCTTGGATAATTCCTAGTCCAGAGCTATTCTACAGATGTCTCCAAAGCTGGGATGGGAAATGGCTTAGAAATAAGTAAATCTGTTATTTGAATTATTCAACAGTTCTCTCCCTGACAACCCCTATGAGGGAGTTGCCTTCCTGTCACTTCTCATTATGATAGCTTTTCTTTCCCTTCTTTTTGCCACTTTTCCTGAAATATTGGCAAGATGATTCAAAATCATTGTGAAAAACACCTAGGGAAGAACCATCTGCAAAACAGCAGCCCTGTAGGTTACACACGGCTTCCTCTTACCAAGTAACTCAAGATAGAAATCTGGGCAAGTTAAAAAGCAGAAAATCCTTGATAGCTCTTGATAGGAATTAAAGTAACAATGAAAAAAAACAGACTAGTGATGCTCCTACTTCAAGGAGCTTGCATCCACTCATTCATTGATTGGACAAATGTCTGTTGAGAGCTTGCTCCATACCAGATAGCTCAAATAGAACTCTTGGGATCTGTCTATCTAGTGTCTAGAATACCACCAATAACTGCAATGTGTGATTCCCTTCGAGCTCTGTCCATTTTGTACTAACGCCAGTGAAATAAGTAACTGACACCTTGGAGAGAGCGGAAGGTAGGTGACCAGCTATCACCGTTAGCCCAGAACTACAGGGGGTTCTAGTACATAAGACTTTCTATTTTAAACCTGGGAAAGTCCTGGGCAAACAGGAATAAGTTCACCACTCTAGCACGCAACCCAGACCAAGACCTAAGACTGAGTTTCAAACTTCCTATTAATGGCTAGATTCGACCTTTGACAATCTTTGTATGAGCTTTGATGATTTTTAAAAAATATTTAGACCTCAGTTTCCACTTCTGTAGAATAAAGTTGCAAGACTACATTATTTCCAAGGATTACCTTCCAGCTTTAATATTCTAAGAGTGAATTTAACATCTTTTTAGGATTAAAATGGATCTCAGGGTGCTACAAAGCTATAGGGAGCTCCCTGAAAATCTCTGTCCACAAGTAAAGATAACAACAAGTTGAAATCCTGTTAGATTCCCAACAATTACAAGGATTTAATGTAAACCCAAGCCACTCCTCTAAATTAAGCATCAGAGTTCATTGCCTCAGTGCCTGGGTAAACAGCCCAGAGCGGAGAAAGCTCTATTCAGAAACTGGCAGAAAGCCTTAGAGTCTGTTTTGGAGAGATATAGTTCAGAATTATATTTAGCTGGGTTACTTTAGCAATTAGAGAGTCATGACCTCAGAGTATTTATGGTGAAACAGACCTTTGTTGCTATTAGGTGCCTTGGTTTCTTAAGATTGCAGGAGGAATAAAGGTGCACACAACACATGAAAAATCACTTCTTTGGAAGAATCGTAAGTAAAAAAAATATAAGTGTTGGGGGAAGCATGATCTCAACTTTAAGACTAGCTTGTAGAAGTAGCTTGCTTTACTTTAATAGCCTCATCTGTAAAATGGGCAGATGACATACTTCTCAGGGTCATGTGAAGGTAAACTTGAATGGATTTTATTTTATATATCCAGTCTTATACTTTATATATAGTGTATATATTTATATATAAAATATCTATATATTATATATAATATATATAATACATATATATACCTGCTATGTGCCTGTCACATTCTTAGATATAAAAAGCATTTCAAATGTCATAAATGCTAGGCAAATCTAGAGGAATATGTTGTGGAAAAGTGAGTTTCAGCTCCTTCAAATCCTATCCGATCACGTCTTTGGCTAACCCAACACAGTCACCCAGATTAAAGTAGGAAGTAAGTTGTCAATGAGATCACCTCTCTGTCTCTGAGTAGCATCTACCCTTAAATTGTTGTGAACAAAAAGCAATGTAAGAATATCCCATAATCCATAGAATGTCATGCTTTAAAAGGTCTCAAGAGTCCCCTTGTCTGAGGATGCCTTCTCCAAGCTGGACGAATGCTCACCCAGTCCCTGCTTGAGCATGGTCAGAAGCTGAGAATCATATACTCTGAAAACAGTCTTTGTGCCTTTAGTTAGTGCATCTTCACAGATTCAGCTCCTATCGATCCACCTGATTGCATCCTTTGGGACTCCTGAAGTTGTACAACTAACCCTCTCTTAATTATTAGCACACACACAATAGGCACTCAGTAAATGACAGCGAGTGTCCTTCCTCCCTTACTCTTTCTCCTTCCTAAATAATTGCTAGCTCAAGTTAGGTCATGTTTAGCATTCTTCAGAAAACAATTTTCCCGATGTCCCTGAAGACATGTTCTGGGCTGTTGACCAGGATGTTCCTCTGGGAATTACCCGTGAAAATTCACGAGCAAGACAGGCAAGGGAGGCAGCAGCCTGGTATGGGGAATATGCATTCTATTTGCAACCAAAAGAGGCTCTCTGGGGCTTCCCTGGTGGCACAGTGGTTGAGAGTCCGCCTGCCGATGCAGAGGACACGGGTTCGTCCCCCGGTCCGGGAAGATCCCACATGCCGCGGAGCGGCTGGGCCCGTGAGCCATGGCCGCTGAGACTGCGCGTCCGGAGCCTGTGCTCCTCAACGGGAGAGGCCACAACAGTGAGAGGCCCGTGTGAGTCTCTCTCGCCTTTAGATTGGCAAATAGTCAAGAACTGCTGAAATTCCCATTCAGTGGTGAAAGTCCATTGCTCTCCCAGTCCTTATACCAGTGGCAGCGCAATGCTGTCCTGAGTTTGATTTAACTTCTTTGCCGATACACGGGAACAGGTTGTTAGAAAACAATTATTGAACAATTATCTCAGGACCTCCCTCAAAACTGCGCTGTTTTTCAACCCCATTAGGTTGAGATAGAAGCGTACAATTGCAGGATGATTCATCTCTCAATACTGATCTGCTGCTACATTACTGGACATTTCCTCCACCGCCTATTCCATCAATCACTCAGTCGTCTGAGCGGTTCTGCGGCCCTTGCTCCTCTGACAGGGCCGCACTTGCTATTTATCTTACATGTCTTCTCTCACTCTTGTCAGTGTTAATTCTGCTCTGTCCTCATTCTCTTCTCCTGTCCCCTGAGGGCTCTGTCTGGGATATATTATTATTCAGTATTTACAGGAATGTCACTTGAAAAATGTCACCATTGCAAATGACAAAAATTCAGAGGTTTGCACAGAATCATCTGTGCCCCAGCCACCATTTTGAATTGTCATACCAGGATGTAAATTCCACAGCTATCCATGAATCTTTCAAACCACTGACCTGGTTCAAAGGAAGTCTTAAGGCAGGAGTATGACACTTGCTAAAATCCTTCTAATTTAATTGTAAAGTTTCCATTTTTGAGAAGGATGTATTCAGTTCTTTATTTTTAGAAAAAATATAATTTAAAAACACTCCCACCATTATTGACATTGTAACACAAGTCAAGGTGCAAGGTTTATCCTTAAGCCTCTATAGTTTATAATTATGAGTTGTCCCACCTCATTGTTAAATGTCTATCTCTTTTAATGATAAAATTGAAATGCTTATTTTAGCTAACACCCATGTAACATTTCTGATGTTCCACAATCTGTTCTAAGCATATATACTCACATATGTTAATCCTTAAATCAAACCTATGTTCCTCATTACTGTCAAAGAGGATATTTGGACAAACTATTTAAATAGAAGGGGAAATCAAATTTATTCAACACATACTATATGCTCAGCTTTTTTGCAGACATTGTCTTTCAAATGCTGAGCACAGTTCTGGAAGATGAATATAATTATCTACATATTCATAGATGAGAAATCTGAAGTGTCAAAATGTTTGCAGGCTCAGTGCAGTCACTAAGCCAGCATTTTAACCCGTATCTGTCTGATTCCAAATGTTCCACTTCTCAATGTTCCACAATGTCAATCGTTATCTCTGCTTTTAGAAAGACACCTGATGATATTCTAGGTTACTGTCAAAAATTCTTCTTTGAAGTTTGTACTCAGTCGTTGGACTGGTGTAACATCTTATTGGTCATAAGCCAGTCATCTTTTTATATCAGCCTTGGTGGTAATTCACTTTGTCCAGATTCATTATGAAGGAGACAGAAAATGTGCTTGCCTTTTCCCCAGATTGGACTAGAATGATCAAAATTCTGGAGTGGTCTGCAAATTGGGCCTGCCTTGGTGCCAGGCCACGTAAGCTGATCCAGTTTAAGAAAAAAGGCATCCACTTATTATGGACTGTGACCCACAGTGGAAAACACTAGTCCAAGCACTTGTTTTAACCTGTAAAACTTTTACAACAATCCCATGAGATAGTGTGTTAGCTGGTTGGCATTTGGTCGGGGAAACAAAAGCTACTTTGAATGTTCCAAGTATCAATAATTCCAATGCAGGACTTCCCTGGTGGCACAGTAGTTGAGAGTCCACCTGCCGACGCAGGGGACAAGGTTCGTGCCCCGGTCTGGGAAGATACCACATGCCGCAGAGCGGCTGGGCCCGTGAGCCATGGCCGCTGAGCCTGCGCGTCTGGAACCTGTGCTCCGCAACGGGAGAGGCCACAACAGTGAGAGGCCCGTGTACCGCAAAAAAAAAAAAAAAACTTCCAATGCAGGGAATTTTAGGGGCTTATACAGTCTTTTGGAAAAGCTGGGCAATGGATCTTAGGGAAGCCACTAAGACCTGATACATCTATGCAAATGAGCTCAACACCCATCCTGAGACCACTGCATGTCCTAAGGACCTCTGGGAAGCTCTCACTGTCTATCTTGGCTGGCAGCTGTGAGACAGATGATTCTCAGTAGCCCCACCTGAAAGTCACTCTGAACCTTACATCTTCCTACCCACACATCTGCCTGTAGCTACTGCCTTTGGGACATAATGGCCACTTCTCTTCTGCCAGGAAAATCTCACACCAGTGCCTCTCCTAGGCAGATGATACCCAAAGCCATACGTGAAAGGATATTCTGGGAACGACAGTTCCTGGCTTCTTCACTGTGCATGGGAGACTCAGAATGTGGTACAGATGCAGCAAGCTAATGACAGATAATCTGGTAGAGTTAGGTATAACTGTTATTCCCATTTTACAGTTGATGCAACTGAGGCACAAAGAGGTTAATTGATTTGTTCCAAATCACAAAACTAGTAAGTGATAGAGTCAAGATTCAAATCCAGAGTTTGGCTCTAGAACCCATGCTCTTGCCATTGCATGAAACTGAGTTCATGAAAGACTTAGCCCAGTAAAGCTTGGCAAAGATTATACATATTACATTAAGCTGTTGTTATTATTATTGTTATTATTATTATATGGTAGTACTATGTTTGTTTTTCTCATAATTATCACACTGGGATTGCCCAGCTACGAGCTAACTATGTTGACTACCCCCACCAACAGTCTATCCCCCATTAGCCATCTTCCAAGGCAACCTAGGTGGATTTTCTGGCCCTGATGAATGTACCATTATGATTTAGTCCCAGATTTCTATACAATTACTAACTCTTTATGAAACCAATGTCCTTAAAAAGAAACAAAACTGAGTGATTTGTAGTGAGGTGGATGGACCTAGAGTCTGTCATACAGAATGAAGTAAGTCAGAAAGAGAAAAACAAATACTGTATGCTAACACATATATATGGAATCTTAAAAAAAAAAAAAAAAAAGTGGTTCTGAAGAACCTAGGGCCAAGACAGGAATAAAGACGCAGTTGTAGAGAATGGACTTGAGGACACAGGGAGGGGGAAGGGTAAGCTGGGACGAAGTGAGAGAGTGGCATTGACATATATGCACTACCAGATGTAAAATATCTAGCTAGTGGGATGCAGCCTCATAGCACAGGGAGATCAGCTCGGTGCTCTGTGACCACCTAGAGGGGTGGGATAGGGAGTGTGGGAAGGAGACGCAAGAGGAAGGGGATAGGGGTATATTAGTATACGTATAGCTGATTCACTTTGTTATATAACAGAAACTAACACATTATAAAGCAATTATACTCCAATAAAGATGTTAAAAAAAACAGTGTCCTGAGTAGCTACAGATGTATGTATGTGGATACGAGCACACATGCACACACGTGCACACAAATGCATGCACGTGCATGTGTATACACACGCACACAGACTTTGTGAACAACAGCAACATAACGATTTCAATTGATGCAGCTGACGTTGGTGAGTTCCAGGAGCTTTACACGGGCAATCCCAGTCAGCCAATTATTGCAGGCAACCTACTCCCACATATTCACCACACAGAAAACATGTTAAATGAATTTGGAAACAACCCTAGACTGCCGCACACTGAGAGAGGCTGGGCATTGGACTTACCGGCTTTGGGCTGCCTGGTGCAGCCCAGAACACATGCATGGTCTCTGATTCCGTCTCCAGATACTGCAGGCAAGCCTGTGTAATTGGAAAAGTCTGCCCAAACAGAAAGTCTGCCTTGTTTAATAAACAGTGACCTCTGAAGAAGTTTAAAATTTACCAGAGGAGAAACGCAGCCTCTCGTGTTACTGTCAGTGTTTTAGAACTAGCTGAAATGGATGTTAGGTTTCAGCTGCGTTCTTTCTCTTACAGCTCATTTACCCACGCAGTTAAGCAGCTAAGCAGATGCAAAATATTTAGAATTACACATGCTTCTCATCAATCCAGTGGTCAGAACTTTTTGCTTTAAGGTAAATGATCAATTTGTTCTTTCTTTATCTCTTTTCCTTTATTACTACCATCTCCAATCATGCTTAGGAGAAAAAAAAAAAAGGAAGAAAGAAACAGACGGTGTTTATCTTAACTCAGCAATTTCATGATTTCTATCAGACGGTAGGAGCAAAAATAATACGTTGGAAGATTTCAAATGAAAAGGCTACAGAGCAGAGCCAGGGCAAGATCACGTGGCTGCTAATGTATTTTGTAAATGTAGGGGAGAAAATTATGCATGAATAACAAATTTCCATGACAGGAAGGTGAACAGCCCATTTAAGGACTGCAGATTCAATGCTGGAAAGCACCTCACTCTGAACAGGTATACAGTATTATATTCTGATTGAGAAGGGAATGCCATATGAATGCACTACCTTTTTAGGTAGCAGAGGAATATTGCATCTTTAATAGGATTTTTGATTCAAATGTGCTGAGCCAAATGATTTTAAATTGTGTTGGAAGAGTAAACAGATAACATCATCATTTAAAAAAAAAACAGCTGCACATTTGTGCCAGATCAACATAGAGCCCTCAAAATAAAGACAGGGAGAAGGAGGTAACAGCTCTGAATAGGAAATAAAATTAGATATGACTTCTCAGCCATTGAAAAGGTAAAGCAAGGTGAACACAATCCTTTGTCAGCACAACTCGAAGAAGATTTCAGAGTTGGCAAGTTCTTCCTCTTCAAAGTATCATTCTCAAAGGCGGATTTAATTTGGGTGGAGATTTATCTTGCTTCTTCCAACAAACTGATTTATTTTTATTTGTCAATTTGCACTATTGGTGTTGAGTATGGGATATCAGGGAAAAGGGAAGGAGAACGTGCAATCAGGAAGGGACTCCACAGCATTAAAATGCCCGTGATTCAAATACAGAAAACACCTGAGCGAGCCCAAGAACCCACAGGAACCACCACCCCTGCTAGCAAAGCCTCTGTTTCCTAGAATCCTCCCAAATGAATTCTTTTGTTTAGCCTAGTTTCTCCCTAACTGAAAGCTAGCCTTTTCGGTGTGCTGACTCTCCAACAGCCTAAACTTTCCAAAAATCTTTTTTAAAACATCATTTCCCCATATAGAATATACAGACCAATGCTCTGGGGCTTTCGTCTACTTGAATTAACATTCTTCAGGAGAAATTCATATAGAATAGAAAGAATTCCTTGCATACGTGAAAGCATAGATGGCTGTAAACGGAGAAATTCCTCAGATTTTTAACAGAATTTCTGAGCCCACCGTTTTCTGATCTGCCCACCAGCAATGTCATTTTTCTCTTCTCTGCTTAGAGTATCTCACCGGCCTGCCATCAAGGCTTCTGTCCTTGAGAAAAGCATCACCGTTAAGGGGTTGGAAATTTACACCTAGAAAGGCTGATTTGGAAGTCTCTTGTGTATCCCAGGCAGAAGAGCCAGACAGCTTCAGGAAACCTATGGCTTGCCCATGAAGCACACAGAATCATGATCAGAATTGACATAGCAGAAACACTAGGTCATGTTTTGCTTACATGACTGTAACAGGGAAGAACAAAACTGACTCCATATTGGATCTACTTCTTTTACTTTAATCTTTGTTTTTTATCGCTTTTGCTGCAAGTTGATCACTAAAGGGATAGTGCCTATTGCTTAAAGTATACATAATGGCCCATCTCTGGGAACCCTCTTCCCATGTCTGAGCATTAAGCTAAAATACCTTTGCTTAGCTCACAGAAAACATCCTGACTAGGCCCACCGGTGAATGGCTGTAGGAAAGAAGAAATTAATACATCCTCTCAGGAGTCTGGCTGGAACCAGGATATATTTGCAGCAACTTATCACCTTTTTACCTCCTTACTTCCCCCCTGTTTGTTCTATAAAAGAAACTAGCATCCAAACCAGGGCAAGATGGTTCTTTGAGACGCTAGTCCACCATCTTTTCAGGTTGCTGGCTCTCTTAATAAAGTCAGTATTCCTTGCCCCAACAACTAGTCTCTCGACTTATTGGCCTGCTGTGCAGGTGATATGATGACTTGATAACATGAAGGACTCGGTAACATGATGACTTAAAGGATTTTTCTGTCATAGACCAATAACTTTTAAATTTTTATTTATAAATTTTAAATAGTTAAGACTGACTGAAACATCAAAAATATAAAAAGGTATTCAAAAAAACTTTCTCACTGTTGTTCCTGTTGTTATCGCTTTAGATAGATGACCATCTCTTATTTTACTATTTATCTTTCCAGAGTTATTTTGTTTTGTTTTTTTTTTTTTGCTTTAAATCTTTATTTTCACAGAAATAAAATGGTATAGATACAATTAAAGTCCTTGTGTAAATTTCCCTGATTCATTTCTCTCTCACCCCAGAAGAAGCCACTGGCCTCAAGTTAACATTTATCATTCCTAAGCATATTATTTTCATGTTTTTACTATATATGTGTTAATAAGGAATATGTAATATTAGATTTTTTTTTTTACATTTACTTTTTTTTTTTTTTTGGCAGTACACGGGTCTCTCACTGTTGTGGCCTCTCCCATTGTGGAGCACAGGCTCCGGACATGCAGGCTCAGCAGCCATGGCTCACGGGCCCAGCCACTCCGCGGCATGTGGGATCTTCCCGGACTGGGGCACGAACCCATGTCCCCTGCATCAGCAGGCGGACTCTCAACCACTGCACCACCAGGGAAGCCCTACATTTACATTTTTTATATTTAAATACCAGACATTAGATGCTAGACAGTTTGTTATAAAAAGTTGTAGGTGAAATCCTCTAATCCAATTACAAAGAAAGTCTTCCCATCTACTTCAGATTCCAGAGTTTTTACTATGTGTCCAATTCATCCCTTCCTGGATTCATCCAGTGTCTTCTAAGATGTGACCTTCTTGACCTCTCAGATCCTGATTTGCTTTAAGTGTCAGGCTTCTCAAGTTTTACACTGTTCATCTTGCAAGAGGAGAAAGATCCTCTTCTCATTCTAACTCAGGAATCAGCAACAGAAGATGATAAAAATATTTTCAGACACAAACTCAGTTTGCTAGGGTAAGTTCAATCATTGTTTTAGAATAGGAAAATTTTGTTTTCCTCAGGTAAATCCATGATTCTGAAATTATCTTTCACTAATGACAATAAAAGGAGTTTAAAACCAGCCTTACCCACCCAGACATTAATAAATTCTCTTAGAATTAAAGGTAGATTTTATTATCTCAGAAAATTCACAGTTGATGATATTTATTACTATTTTAAGGTATCTATGGTGAACAACTACAGGATTTGTTTTCCCAGCAGTAATTTCCCCTACTTTTGGCAACTGTGCCCTATTTTCACTTGAAGAACTATCTCTGTTCTAAGCCCATGCATTTCAGGTTGAGCTGACACAAGCACCAACACAAGAACAGAGGTATGACTCTTGCCAGGCCAAAGTCAAATTATCCCTGGCTACAGTGATTTTCCCTGGAACCATCACATGACCTAAGCAGGCCATTGAGAACCTGCTCTGGCCCTTTCGTTGGCCTTCTAGAGAAGGGGAAACTCTCTGTGCCCTGGGGTTGCTGTCAGTAGGTTTGTCAAACCAGAGCTGCTGGAGGCCATCTTTCTCTACCTTTAGAGGACCCAGCCTAAGAAGAAAGCCATTGCTAAGGAAAACAGAACTGAAAATTAGAAAAATAATCTATGTTTGATACCTGGATCCAAAAGTCTCCTTTTCAAAAATGTGAACAAACTATTTTACATTTTCACCCCTTTTTGAGTAAGTCATTGGAATTAATTTTTTCACTAGTAACTAAACAAGTCCTTACATAGTATTTAACTGTAACAGTGGTTGACCTATACTTATTCTATTCAAAGCTGAGAATTGGGACTTCTCTGGTGGTCCAGTGAGTAAGACTCTGTGTTCCCAATGCAGAGTGCCTAGGTTCAATCCCTGGTCAGGGAACTAGATCCCGCATGCATGCCACAACTAAGAGTCCTCATGCCGCAATGAAGATCCCATGTGCCACAACTAAGGCCCAGCGCAGCTTAAATAAATAATAAATATATTTTTTAAAAGATCTTTCAGGCTTCCCTGGTGGCACAGTGGTTGAGAGTCCGCCTGCCGATGCAGGGGACGCGGGTTCGTGCCCCGGTCTGGGAAGATCCCACATGCCGCAGAACGGCTGGCCCGTGAGCCATGGCCACTGAGCCTACGCACCTGGAGCCTGTGCTCCACAATGGGAGAGGTCACAACAGTGAGAGGCCTGTGTACCGTAAATAAATAAATAAATAAATAAATAAATAAATAAATAAATAAATAAATAAAAAGATCTTTCAATACTTGTATATTAAAAAAAAAGCTGAGATTTTTTTCATACCACCTATACTTCTGTAACATGTAATACACACATAGAAAAAAACTCTCTCCAAATAGTATTGGTGGGACTTACCTGATGGTCCAGTGGTTAAGAATCTGCCTTCCAATGCACAGGGGCCCAGGTTCAATCCCTCGTCGGGGAACTAAGATCCCACATGCCACAGGGCCACTAAGCTCAGGCGCCACAACTAGAGAGAAGCCCTGTGCACTGCAGTGAAAGATCCTACATGCCTCAACGAAGATCCCACGTGCTGCAACTAAGCCCCAACATAGCCAAATAAATAAATAAATATTTTTAAAAATAGTATTGCTTACCGCATTTTACATACACTAAGCGTCAAAATGTGCTGGTGGGCATTATGCATACAGTTTGGCACTAGTCCTCTGATCTAGCCCATCTCCTAATTAACAAATAAACCCCAACAGTTGAACCCTAGCCTTGCTTTCATGAAGCCAAAAGATAATTCTTCCTAATATCTAAATTCCTACCGTTAGCATTTTACTGTTCTGTATCCTCTTGTTCTGTCCAACAAACATACAAGCTTCATTTGCAAGGAAGAACATATCACAGATGAACTGCTTCAGCCTACTAACCATCACCAATGATCAGTGAATTAGTAGATGCCTCCTACTTTTACCAATACTTCTATTTTCAGCATTTAAATGTTGGTTATTTTAAGCCGCTCATTAATAACTTTTACCAAACACCCAATGGTTAGACTGGAGGACCAGAAGAAGATTCTCAAGATCAAATTCATCACTGTGCTTGGTTTACGATGCAGTGTTTCATTGGTGTCGTGACCTAGCATTAGAGTAAGTTTCAATCAATATTTGTTGAGCACAAACACCTACCAGTTAAGTAAGGAAATTCACTAGATCATGACCAGGACACATCCTCAATTATTTCTTTTCTGAATTAAAAAGCACCCATCCTGCATTCACCTAAGGAAATAATTGAAGAAAATGGCCACTCCACAGCTCAACACAGAAGGCCATAGCTATCTAGCTCAGGTATCTCAGGCAAGTGGCCTGCTTTCAAAGCCCTTAGAGGTCTCAGAGATTATTTTTATTCCAAATAGATCAGAGACTGCAAACATAAATGTCCACATGGGCCAGGCACATAAAGGAGTAAAGAAGAGGTGGTATAGGATTATGCTGTTCCAATTTTGTCGTATATATTTTATTTTCAGTCCCACTAAACATATTGAGGCTCCGTGTTGAAGAACCATAGGGTTTAGAGCAGCATGTGTGTTCCACAAGGTGATATCATTCCCAAGGGGGCAAAAATTTGTTCCTAAGAACACAAAATCCTTAGATATTACAGCAGTTTGTGATCCTCCAAAGGGCCACAGTACCTAAACAGATACATAGCATACCCATAGTCTTAAAATTTTTATGGAGATGGGGAAGCAATTAGGAAGAAAAAGAATGTCTCCAAAGTCTTCTTAGAAGAGCAAAACGATTAAAATATTTTAAAATATCAGGAAACTGAAGAACTTGGGTAACAAAAAAGGCAGCCATTTCTTAATTCCAACTAAGTTGTGCCTATGTGAAAACATGGTATGGCCATATTTTTCAAGACAAGGCATAAATCTAGGTATTTAGTTACAATTTCCCAATTTTTAAATGTTGGTTTATTTTTTTAAAAATATCAACAAGAGCCCTTTGTAAGCCAAACAAAATATATCTCCAGAGCCATGTGGCCCACTAGCTGCCAGTGTACAGTCAACATCCTCAGGGGAAATTTGAAGGAATGGTTATATCCTTAGAGCACTTGGTGGTTACCAATCAGTTAAATTAGACAAAGAGCAAAAACATTATTCATGTCGCACTCTTTTAAGAAAAACATTCACCACTTAATCCAAAAGTAAAACCATTTGCCCATTGGCAAATTTGAGAAACACTTTTCTGGCTCTTCAATATTTACCAAGGTATCAATAATCCTTTGCCAAGGGGCCTCAGTCATCCAAAGCCCTTTTAAAATGAATAGAACAATTATCCTGTGGGAAGCATGCCTGTGATACATTCAGGCTTTGAAAGTTCTGCTTTTCAAACTAGCAAACCCAGCTCCTGCATAAGAAGAGATTTGTTTATTATGCTTATCTCAAGCCACAGAGAATACTGTCCCTGTCTTTAAATGGTCAGATTTCTGCCTACGGTATCTTAATTCTGCCTTAGAAAGATAACTCCAAAAAGTTAGAGACTGTTTACTGAAGTTGTTATATTACACAAAAGGATACTAAATATTTGATGATAATCTTCCCCTTTTTGAACTAATATGAGTGCCAATCTAAACAGCACATGCTGAACAAAAATGTTATTTTAATTGCATTTTCCCCTCCCTTCACATATATTCTCCGAATAAAAAGTATGCTCTATAAAGTATGTCTTTCCTCCTCTAAATGACACGAAGACATTAGTTTTGCCTTGATCACTCTTCATTTGAGCAGCTTACGAAGGCTCAGCATGAATTTTTTATGTGTCAGATATCTTCCTCTACCTCCTCAATCCCCTCCTGCTGTTTTCTGCGTTTCTCCCCCACCATCCTTTGACTTTGGATAATCTATTTCCTCCAACGTATTTGGTGGGTTTTATAAAGTACTTTTACCCCTAGTTAGTTGGGACAATACTGAGTATATAGGAATATTGGTAAACTCAGTAATTCAACAGGCAAAAATAGAAAGCAAGTGTCAAAGTCATGGAGGACTTGGGGGACTCCCCTGAGGCATTACTACTGGGCTCCAAGAGGCCCTAACAGGTCTGGGGAGCACTGTCATTCCCAAAATAAGAACTTCTTTGTCTTGTCCAAAGACAAGAACTTTGTTATTTCCTCTCTGTGCTCACCTAGAGGAGTTAAGTTTGAGAATTAAAATTTAATAAAGAATCAAGTTTGAAATTCTGTACCATGCCCAATGCTTATAAATACAGCACACAGATACTACCTGGGTATTATAAATAATACATGTAATGTTGATTAAAATTTTGATGTAAGTTTCTAAAAACTTTATTAAAGTTGTAAAATAACTGACATAGGTTGTTTACAGTTGGGTGACAACTTAATTAATCAACTGCTGTCTCCACTGCAATAAAGATGAGAAGTGCATATTCTCCAATTTATTTTTATCCCTGAAGAATGAGCCAGAAAACACAAAATTATCTCTGTTTCAAAACACCAAATTATCTTTCTTTCAAATCAGTCTGAGTATTGATTGTGAAGCATGACAGCACATAGTCTTTGCCTAGACTAATAATTAATCCAGAAATTACAAATCTCTGACATTAGATTGGTGAAGAACTGAAGTGCTAACCAGGGAACATTTATTCACACTCAGTCCAGAAATGATCCTTTTTTTCTGGATACAGAGAAAATTTTCAGGTCGCTAAACAATTTAATTCTGTGTTAGAGATAAAAATTAAGGGCACAAAGCATCACCACATGGAAGAATATATATATATATATATATATATATATATATACACACACACAAATACATTGCACACTGCTTGTTTTAAGATTCTTGCTTAATGAGACTTTTTCCTTTTTAAATGAGGACTCTTAGAGCAATATTGAAAATAAATAAGATGATGTCGAAACTAATATTTTAGATAGTCAGTTGTTTATTACTTTATTATTGCCCTTTTCCAAGAGTTTTGTTACAAATAAAATGCCAATTTAGAAATTACAAGATACTAGTTCTTAAGGGAAAGTGTAATTGTTGATACAGGCTCTATTCATTCATTCATTCATCCAACAAACTTACTACCTGCAAGACACAGTGGTAGGCATCACAGGGTTATCAGGGTCAACTAGATGCAATTCCACTGAAAGGGGTTTACACAGTGTCAGGCAAGATGCATCGTGGACACAGATAACTTTGTAGCATAGAGACTGAGCCAAATACACCTGAATTCAAATCCCCACTCCATTTGACCTCTCTGATGCTCAATTTCCTTATCTATGAAGTATGAATAGCAATATTACTTACATTGAAAATGTGTTATGAGGACTCAGTGAGATAATTCATGATAAGTATGTAGCTCAATGTCAAATATATATTAAGGGGCTCCCCGGTGGCACAGTGGTTGAGAGTCCGCCTGCCGACGCAGAGGACACGGGTTTGTGCCCCAGTCCGGGAAGATCTCACATGCCGCAGAGCAGCTGGGCCTGTGAGCCATGGCCGCTGAGCCTGCGCGTCTGGAGCCTGTGCTCTGCAATGGGAGAGGTCACAGCAGTGAGAGGCCCGCATACCGCAAAAAAAGAAAAAAAAAACAAAAAACTCTCAACAAACTGGGTATAGAGGGAGCATACTTTAACATAATAAAGGCTGTATATGACAAGCCCACAACTAATACCATGCTCAGTGGTCCACTAAGATCACAAATAAGAAAAGCGTGCTCACTCTCACCACTTTTATTCAACAATTACCAGAAGTCCTAGCCAGAGCAATTAGGCAAGAAAAAAAAAGAAAAAAAAGGTATCCAAACCAGAAAGAAAGAAAGAAAATTCTCTATTCGCAGACAACATGATATTCTATATAGAAAACCCTAAAGACTCCACTGAAAAAAACTATTAGAACTAATAAACAAACTTCAGTAAAGTTACAGGATTTGAAGTTAATATACAAAAATGAGTTGTGTTTCCACACTGCTTAGATACTGACAAATTTTCACGAACCCTAAACCCACCTGGTCCCAACTTCTACTTCTTTCTCGTCTGTCTGCTACTGAGTTCCCAGCAAGCTTTACAGCTGAAACTATCATTTCAGTTTGCTATGGACTGAATGTTTGATCCCGCCCACAAAATATCATACAGTGAAGCCTAAATTCCCAGTGTGATGATATTTGGAGATGGGATCTTTGGAAAATAATTAGGTCAAAAGGGTGGAGCCCAAATAAATGATATTGGTGCCCTTTTATGAAGAAACATGAGAAAGATGATGTCTCTCTCTCTTTCTTCTCCCTCCACCATGTGAGAACACAGTGAGAAGATGGCTCTCTGCAAACTAAGAAGAGGGCTCTCATCAGACACCATATCTACCATTGCCTTGATCTTTGACTTCTTAGCCTCCAAAGCTGTGAAAAATAAATTCCTGTTGTTTAAGCCACCCAGACTATGGTGTTGTGTTATAGCAGCCCAAACAGACTAACACACAGTTATGAGTTCTCACATAGCTTTATTAGAGATTTTCTAATTCCTCCCTCCTTTCAGGTTATTGTTGGTATCATTAGGCCCATGTTTGTCGCTCTCCTGATGTATGGTTTCTATTGTGTTGTGATTGGCACATAATACTAGGTCACTGCAGTTGTTAGAATTACATAAATGTAAATAAACTCCAAATCCCTGATGTAAGTAAAGAAACACTGTCAGAGGTTGCATAATAACTATAGTCCAACACAGTGCTAACTAGTGACAGAAAGATAAATAATTAACAATAGCAGATATTTATTGAGCTATGTCTACCATTTTAACTACAGCATCTCTTTTAGACATAGTATTATTCATTATACAGGTAATTTGCCCAAGGTCATTAAGCTAATAAGTGGTAGAACTGAAATTCAAATTTTGGGTAATCTAACTCGAAATCCTTTGCTCTTTCAACTGGGCCAAACCATACCACATGCTGCTCCCCTAGGAGATCAAGATGTGCTTACAGAGAACATTCCAGGTGAGGGAAACTGGTGGAAATGGACTAAAAATTGGAGTACAGGTGAGGAGTTGGCTGAGGGAGAGAACGGAGAATTAAAGAAGCAAGAGGAAGAAGAATGAACTAAGCAAGATTGGTTCAGACAAAGTAGGCAGTGGTGATCAGAACAGAGAGAGAGACCATCACAGTCCCCAAACTATAAATGCTCACTGAGAAAATTGTCTCCTGCCTTAGGCTATGTCCCTCAAATAAATATAATGTTGTCCATGATCAGATAGACCACAACTTTTTTTTAATCAAGATATAATTAACATATAACATTATATTAGTTTTACAACCTCTTAACCAGTGTGAAACCTAACAGAATCTTAATCTCTGGTCCTCAAGGGTGGAACCTGGGAGGCCAGAACCTCCAGCAAGATTAGTTCATTTATCCCCGTGTGCCTGAGCATTGCAAGTATTATCATGATGTGGAAGAGACTGGGAAGCCCGAGGTAGGCGATTCCCATCCCTTGCCATTCTCTTCTTACCTCCAGGGGCTCTGCTGCCTTCAGAGTATGGGACTTCTACAATCTGAACCCTGCAGCTGGCAAGAAAGCCCAAATTGGAGTGTCAAGAACTGAGAAAATATACATGAAATAAGATGACTCAAGCAGTTGCCAACATCTGAGAGGATCCAATAAGGTAGCAAGTAACAAAACAAATGCTTCCACTAAAAATAATGTTGGTGGTTAGAGCAGGTTCCTGATGATCTGTTGGTTCACAGGACTCCCAGTCAGAGGCCGGCAATACAACAAACAGGTCTGTCGGAGGGAGTGAGGGAGGGCTTATCCTTTATGCTTATGATCTGTGTCCAAAACAGCAAGTTGCATTCCAGATCCCACCAGGTAGAGAAGCTGAGGTTGCTGATACATTTCCTACCCAGGTCTGATGAGCTCAGAAATTGAGTGGGACTGAGGGTTGGGGAGGGAGATCACCTACTGAATCTGGTAGACTCTCAGGAAGCCTCAGGTGAACGTAATACTTCTTTCCATGGCCCAGTATCTTGAAACCTGTGACCCTGCTGAAAGAAGGTGGTATCTCCCTTGAAAGGAACACAGTTAGTACATGCAAACAGGGGACAACACTTCTCATCCCACTGGAGTGGGCATTTCTCCACTACACAGAGAAGAGAACAGAAGCATAACATTCACCTCTCTCTTCCACTAAACAAAACCCAAACCTGTATCTTAGTTTGAAGGTCCCTTCAAGACTAGAACCCTCTGTCGCTACAGGCATCTTCCTCACCATCACGGCGCTTTCCACTGCCTCTAATTTGCATTAATCCATCTTGGCCCCAGTGCGAGTCATGAAGCCACGAATTCCAGAGATTTTCACCACACTTTCAGGCTGGCAATCACCCTGCCTCTGTGGGTAATTCTACTTTTGTAATTCTGCAAACCTCATCTGTGCAGCCTTTTGCAGGAACCCACACCTCATTTGGTCCTCATTAATGGCAAATATAAAACCCAGAAGATGTGTTGGCAAGTCTCACTGGATTTCTGGCTCCATGCAAAACCACTCATTCCCACAGTGCTCAGGTATCGTCTGCAGGTGCCAACCACATTATCTCAATGGAACCCATCATGGACTCTAAGTCTAGGGGTAACAATGGCCAAGAACTGAGGCAGCATTTTGCAGCCCAGTGTTTATCTGACCCATTCTAAGGTATCATCTGTCTGCTCTTCCCTCCTATTCCGGGTCTCAGTTTATTTTTAAAAGAAGCCTCTTGTCCTCTGCCCTCCCTTCTTTATTAATAGCTGAGAATGTCACCCTTAAAACTTTTTTCCCATCCCTGCTTTGACCAAATAATGCACCCTCCCAACATCCTCCCTTGGCATGCAATATATCAAATTCAAATAAATCACAGTTGACTTTAAAACCCTCCAGCAATTCATGTCTGTCTACATCAACTCCCACACCCTTCAGTTGCTCTTGTTACATAAACCATCTCACGGCCTCTTTCCTCTACTACTTGCAATTCTTTCCCTTCCTTCCTTGCTCTCTCACCCACCTGAATCAACCTCCCATCATGAACTATTGAACTATTCATTTTAGAGGAAGCAGAATAGGCTGAATAAGGTATCTTGGATCATATTCTTACCCTGCTAATTCCTAACTATGTGACTTTGTCAAACAGCAATAATAGTAATGAGAACAGCACAAGCATTTATCCAACACTTTTAAGTGTTCATCCAATTAAACCTCACAACAACCCTATGAGGGAAAAGCTAGCATTATCCTCATTTTAAGGATGCAGAAAATCACCCAATTTTTCTAAGCACAAGTTTTCTCATTTAAAAACTAGAAATAATAATGTTTACTCTTCAAGAATAAAACATAAAGACAATTATGAAAAGCACAGCACACAATTTATGCCAATTTCCTTCTGTCCTGGCCCCATTGCCAAACTCACCTTATTCACTGTTTTCCACAATTTCTGTCTCTCAGGAATCTTCAGTCAGTCGAATAAAAGGAAGAATAGAGCTCTTCTCCAGCAACTCAATATTTATTGTCCCTTCCTTCTCTCCTTCACAATGCATAAGAGCTAAACACCAGGAAACAGAGGTTGTATCTGCTGTGCCGCAGAAACGTAATGACCTTCAACTCAGCACGCTGCTCCATGACACTTGCTTGGAACGAGAAATAGGACTTTACCTTTAAGAAGGGCAGGTAATTCCTACTACGTGTGAACTGAGGTTTTTTCCCTCTGCAGGCTCCCTCTGGAGAGAAAACACCATTCCCACCTGTTTACTGAAATTCCTTCATCAGTCCACAAAGCTTTTCATTCCACAAAGCCAAGCTTAAAATGCAAATACCACTGGATGAGCTAATACGTTGATGTGCCTCCAAGTTACTGGTTTCATATCTTTTCTTGCCAGCAGGAGTTGGCAGAGATGTTGAGAATACCAGAAAGAGAAAGAGGGCACAGAGACAATGGTGTCCACTTAGCTATTTGGCCCGAAATAACAGCCTTTGTCACCATGCCTAGTATATGAAGAAACTACGTAATAATCAAGCTGAAAGATACGAGTTTTCATGTGACTTCTGAACAAAGTGAAGATTGATAACCTATGATCACAAGCTACCTGTAGCCAACAAACAAGACTTAAGGGGGCCCATCTTTGCTTCTCCTTTATACCCTTGATATTTGGTAACTAATTTTCATACATCTACAGTCCTCTAAAGTCACTGAAATTACCAATATTTCACATATTTCAAGGTAGAGCTGGAATTTACCTACCCTAAATAAATGGCATCTACTGTGTAAAGATTATTGTTTTCCTCCAGTGAGAGACAGAGAATAATCACTTTCTATATCCATAACCATTGTCCTGAAGTAAACATATTTAATGTTGTGGTAGATCCTAGAATGACCTCAGTGATCCCCATCTCCTGGTTTAACAGCCTTACTCCTCTCCCATTAAGGGCAAATTGAAATTATTGACATGTTTCTAATTACTGTAGAAAAGTAATGGGATGTCCCTATTGAGATCAGGTTATAGAAAAACTGTAGCTGCTGTCCTGGATGTTCATTTTCTTTCACTCCCTCACTCACCCTGAGGAATTCAGCTGCCATGTTTTGAGCTGCCCTATGAAGTTCACAGTGCAAAGAATTGAGAAAGGAGACTTTCTTTTCTTTAAAAAAAAATCTTTATTGCAATATAATTGCTTTACAATGGTGTGTTAGTTTCTGCTTTATAACAAAGTGAATCAGCTATACATATACATATATCCCCATATCTCCTCCCTCTTGCTTCTCCCTCCCACCCTCCCTAACCCACCCCTTTAGGTGGACACAAAGCATGGAGATGATCTCCCTGTGCTATGTGGCTGCTTCCCACTAGCTATCTATTTTACATTTGGTAGTGTATATATGTCCATGTCACTCTCTCACTTTGTCCCAGCTTACCCTTCCCCCTCCCCGTGTCCTCAAGTCCATTCTCTATGTCTGTGTCTTTATTCCTGTCCTGCCCCTAGTTCTTCAGAACCACTTTTTTTTTTTTTTAGATTCCATATATATGTGTTAGCATATGGTATTTGTTTTTCTCTTTCTGACTTACTTCACTCTCTATGACACTCTCTAGGTCCATCCACCTCACTACAAATAACTCAATTTTGTTTCTTTTTATGGTTGAGTAATATTCCATTGTATATATGTGCCACATCTTCTTTCTCCATTCATCTGTCGATGGACACTTAGGTTGCTTCCATGTCCTGGCTATTGGAGATAGAGTTGCAATGAACATTGTGCTACATGACTTTTTTTGAATTATGGTTTTCTCAGGGTATATGCCCAGTAGTGGGATTGCTGGGTCATATGGTAGTTCTATTTTTAATTTTTTAAGGAACCTCCATACTGTTCTCTATAGTGGCTGTATCAATTTACATTCCCACCAACAGTGCAAGAGGGTTCCAAGAAAGGAGACTTTTAAACAGCAGGAAATTGAGGCCCTCGTTTCAACAGGCTACAATGTACTACATCTTCCTACAACCACATAAGAGGTCCTGGATGTGAACCTTCCACGGTTGAACCTTCACATGAGACTGTGGCTCCAGCAGGCAGCGTGACTGAAACCACACAACCTTGAACCAGAGACACTCAGATAAGTCTCATCCAGATTCCTGATCCACTCCGACTGTGAAATAATCAATGTTTGTACTTGAAGCCACTAAGTTTTGGGTTGATTTGTTACACAGGAATACATAATCAAACCAAGTATCTTTTACTAATAAGGCCCTACTGTATAGCACAGGGAACTCTACTCAATACTCTGTAATGGCCCATATGGGAAAATAATCTAAAAAAGAGTGGATATATGTGTACATATAACTGATTCACTTTGCTGTACACCTGAAACTAACACAACATTGTAAATCAACTATACTTTAATAAAAATTTAAAAATTAAAAATAAAAAAAGCAAGTACCTTCTGAACTCCTCTTCTTGTAAAGCTCCAGAGAATTTAACAGTAGCTTCCAGAATAATAAAAAAATAACCAATTTGATTTTAATATTTTATTTAATTTTTAATGGGATTCAAAGCATCAGACAAGCTATAGCTTCCTTGTCCTCCGATACTTCTTCTTATACTAAAATGAAAACAAGTATTTGAACATTCTGGTTTTTAGAGCAGAAACTTCAGGGATTTTTTTTTAATTAATGTTAGATTGTAAGGATTATGTGATATAGTGGATTTTAAAATATCAGTTTAACTATCTAGTAGGCACTCATAAGTTTTCTTTGAGAATCACAGCATTGTAGAGTATATAGATAGCATCTAGACCAGTTGAAATTTAAGCAAACTGACTTGAGACGGGTAGTGACTTTCATGTGGTCACAGAATTAGTGTGTGGCAGAGCTCAAACCAAAATCCACATTCTCTGACTCCGGATCATTACTCTCTCCTTCTCACTACTTTGAAAAACCAAGAAAGCATGGCCAGCTGTAATAATCTTGTCCATTTTACCCAAATAAAAATGGAACATCATTGGAGAAAAATTTAAATGCCCCACAGCATCACAGCACTGCCGGGTTTGTTGTCATTATTTTCAACTTGAAGTCTGCATCTCAACAGCAAATAGCTAATTGATTGACCAGTTTATAAACACTCTTGATTTCACAGGTAGATTTCAGGGGGCAAGAGCTCTCCTTGGGTTTAACTTGCTCTTCACCTAGGTTAATTTAAATAGCAGTGAAAATTTAGCTTGAAAGGATAATTACAATATTTCACCTCCTTTTATCTCAGGTTATGTAAATGAAGCTTTCATCTTCTCACAGTTCATATTATATTAATACAAGGAATAAAAAGATCTCAATATATTGTGTGCTGTCAATCACTTTAGAAGAATATGTTCCTACAGTCCTAGTGGGGACAAATTGAGCAAATGCCCATAATCATGAGCTGTGCCTATTATCAACAAGGATGAACTTATAGCTTTCGCAGAGTCCTCACTTGAGCAGTGTAAGGTGTCATTTTTATCAGATTGCAAAGTTTGGGGGGGGTGGTTTTGACATTTATCCAGTATCAAGCATATTTACTGGGTAACTAGGGATTGCCCTGAAGAAGCAAATTCAACTTCTACCCCCTTTTAACCTATAATTTTCACATCCTGCTGAAGGTGGTGAAAGCACTAACCCTGAGTGACAGCCTCTGAACTGGAGCCTTATCCACTCCTTTGCACCACAGCTCTTATGGGAGATGCTGTCGTTCACAGTATTAAATAGTGAAATGTGATGGTTAGAGAAATGCAGCATCATCAAGTTGAATAAATATCAACAGGAAGTTGGCATACAAGTTTTAACCCCAGGGCATTTTTTAAAAATCAAAATACTGTTCACTATCCTCATAACATTAACACAACACCATGTGTTTAAACTAGAGTTTAAAGAGAAATAATAACTAAAGTTTTTCTGTTATACCTTAAGGCCAGGCTCAAGGTCTAATTCCTCCAGGAAGCCTTCCATGAGTATCCCAACCCTAAATAATTACTCCAAGTACGGGACCATGGGACATGACTTGTTCCAGTGAAAGGTAATATATAATAGTGAAGAATATAAGTTCTATGACTAGACAACTTGGTTCAAATTTCAATGCCCCTGCTCACTAGCTATGGAGCTGGAGCAAACAACTTAACCTCCGTAAGTCAGTTTCATCAATAAAATGGGGATAGTATCTGTGCCATAGATTGCTTGAGATAATCATGTAGAGAGATTGGAACTGCATGGGCACTCTATAAACATTAGCTCTCAAGCAATTACTGTGTGCCAGCTAGAAACATTCACCTATTGTATTTTTGTATCTCTGCTGTAGTGTAAAAATCCTCTGAGTTAAATTTGGTTACCTCCATTTTACAGTGGGAAACTAAGGGTCACAGAGGTTAAGTAACCAGCTCACACACACACAGTAAGTTGTAGAGGTAGTATCTGAACCATGCATTTGGGGTCCAAAGCCCACCCTTATAAAATATCACAACTCTTGTACTTCTGGAAAGTACTATCTTTGGTCTTCAGTAATTTAGTACACCTGAATACATACATATCTATTTCCCTCACTGCATTATTGAGTTACCCTGGGGCAAGCATTGTTTCTTTTTCTTCTTGGGATTCCCAATACCTGGCAGAACTCTTAACACATAATAGAAGCTCATTACATTTTCTTGAAATAAAATAAGTTGGGAAAGTTGCAGCTTCCCTATAGGAACTGTAACCCTTCTTTAAGGAAAAAGTTTTACTGAAAAAGCAAGGCCACAAATTTCCTTGAGCCAAGAAAACTGTTGAAAGATGAACAGACACAGTCATGGGCCCTGAGCTATCAAAATCAAAATGGGACTGAGATTCTGCCAGAGGCATCTCTCCTCAAGCCCATCAATCAGTATATACTTATTGATTATTTTCTGGATGCTAAAATATCCCCATGATATCAGTGGCTTCCAAACAACCCAGTCAACCTTATTTCTGACATCTGAAGAAACTGTACAGGTGACTATCTAACCCTAAAGGACCTTGGAAAACCTCTACTTCAAGTTATCCATAAAAGTTTATAGTTCCAAAACAAAAAAAAAAGGTTATAGTTCCATAACAAGCTGTCTGTCACACGTTAGTCCCCTCAGAAAATAAAGTTGCAATTTTCAGGTCCTACTGAGAAAAAGCAGTCTGTGGATGCTGCTCCTCTCTAAACAATAAATGTCAGAAATGGAGTTAACCCTTAAAATGTGAGGTAATGAGAAGTTTATTTTGCCTTATTTTTATGGGATGGTTAAGATGAATTCTTAAACTTTTAAAGATATTGACAAGAAAGAAAAAACATTTGTGAGAGGAGTAAAGAATCAGTGATAGGGACAATTAGATTTCCACATGCAAAAGAATTAAGTTGAACCCCTACCTCACATCATATACAAAAATTAATTCAAAATGGATCAAAGAGCTAAATATAGAAGCTAAAACTATAAAACTCTTAGAAGACAACATAAGGGTAAATCTGTCTGACTTTGGATTTGGAAATGAATTCTTAGATATAAAAACAAAAGTAAGAGCAACAAAAGAAAAAGAAGATAAATTGGACTTCACAAAAATAAAAAACTTCAGTGCATCAGATGACATTATCAAAGAAGTGAAAAGAAAATATACAGAGTGGGGGAAAGTGTTTGCAAATAATATATTTCATAAAAGTTTAATTCCAGAATATGTAAAGAACTCCTACAACTCAAGAACAAAACCACAAATAACCTAATTAAAAATGGGCAAAATAGTTCAACAGACATTTCTCCAAAGAAAAAGATATACCAATGGCCAATAAGCACATGAAACGATGCTCAGCACTATTAGTCATTTGAGAAATGCAAATCAAAACCCAAAACCACAGTGAGATATCACTTCACATCTACTTTGGCTATAATCCAAGAAAAAACAAAAAACCAGAAAGTAACAAGCATTGGTAACGATGTGGAGAGATCAGAATCCTTGTACATTGCTGGTAGAACCTTCTGTGGAAACAGTTTGGCATTTCCTCAAAAAGCTAAACATAGAATTATATGATTTAGCAATTCTCACTCCTAGTTATATACCCAAAAGAATTGAAAAGAAAAACCCAATCATAGTTATTCACTAATGTTCACTGCAGCATTATTTTCAATAACCAAAAGGTAGAAACAACACAAATATCCATCAACAGATGAACAGATAAATCAAATGTGCTCTATAGATACAATGGGATATTATTCAGCCATCCAACGGAATGTAGTTCTAACAGATTTTAAAACTGGATGAACCTTGAAAACATAATGCTAAGTGAAATAAGCCAGTCACAGAAGGACAAATATTGTATGAATATACTTATATCAAATATCTAGAACAGGCATATTCATAGAGACAGGAAGAATATTAGAGGTTACCAGGGTCTAGGAAGAGGGGAAAATGGGGGATTATTGCTTAACAGAGTATCTGTGGCAGGTGTGGGACGGAATTTGACGAAAATGTTTTGGAAATGGTAGTGATGGCTGCGCAACATTGTGAATATAATTAATGTCATGAAGTTGTGCACATCACAAAAAAAATCTACAAACAATAAATGCTGTAGGGGGTATGGAGAAAAGGGAACCCTCTTACACTGTTGGTAGGAATGTAAATTGATACAGCCACTATGGAAAAGAGTATGGACGTTGCTTAAAAATCTAAAAATAGAACTACCATATGACCCAGCAATCACACTACTGGGCATATACCCTGAGAAAACCATAATTCAAAAGGACACATGTATGTGGCATGTGGGATCCTCCCAGACCGGGGCATGAACCTGTGTCCTCTGCATCGGCAGGCGGACTCTCAACCACTGCGCCACCAGGGAAGCCCCTGCCGTTCTTATCTTACATAAACTTTCCCCAAGTAATAAAGTGGCAACTGTAATAAGTAAAAGCATATATTTAGACTCTTGTGTCTTCTCAAAATGACAAAATCTTGACTTCCTCAAAAGAAAATAGTGAGTGATTAAAAATGGCTTGTCATCCATGATGAGACTTTTGAACCCAACATTTTACCTTACACATCCCACATGGCAGTGAACAAGTAATGGCTATAAAGTTAAACCCTGAAAACAACAGAGCATACATGGATGTTGGCAAGCATTTTGCTGAACATGTTGAAAGAAGCAATGACTTTGATTCTGCTGCCCCAGACTGGGTAAGCAGCACCCCTTAAACAAAGAACATTGAGTCAGAAAGACTTCCTTCTGATAAGTGAACTTTACACATAGATCTCAAAATCCGTATTTTAAAACAAAAAACAAGATTGACAACAACAGGCAAGTCAAACTGGTATTTATGTTTGCAGTTTTTACAAAGAAGCATTTTGAGAATCTTCTTGACCTCGCTTTTCATTTATCCTTGACCGTGATATTTAAAGCCTCTCAGGAGAGAGAATCTTTAATAAGAGTTCTCGAAGCCACCATTACCTGTGCAGCATACCTTCAATGGGATTGGGAAGCAGTGCAATGATACAAGCCTTGTGGGGAACATTTTTGGAGAGGAACCAATTCTTGACAAAATTTGTTTGTTTATTCAACAAATAATTTTTGAATGTCTGTTATATATGAGGCAGTTTGAAGGAAAGAGTGCCTTTTGGTGTCTCCATCTTTCCTTGCAACATCTGCCCTTTCTCTATGACACCATCCCCTCACCAGGCTCTCCATGTCCATCCTTTACCTCATCATGGTCACTTACTCTCTCTTCTCTCAAAGCTTGAGTTCAAGAAAAACTCTAACATCCACACATTCTTCACTCTATCTCCAGTACCTAGAACAGGGCATGGCTCACAGCTAAAAGTTTATAACTTATTTATTAAAATAGAGTGATCAATACATATTTTTCTGATGAGTGAGTAAATAAATGACTGAGTGAACTTTACTGGGTATATTTGATTAAACAAATAAACTTTATCCTGTCCATATGTTCTCAAAATTACTAGCAAGAATAGGCTCTTTCCTCTTTAGAAAGGAGTCATACATGAAGATGGAGAGATTCTGAGCATGTGAGATAAGAAAATCTAGAGCCAAACAAAATTATGTTTCTCTCATCTGTTTTCGGTTTGTCGTGGTGTGCTTTGCTTAACTTTGGCCATCTAAATTTCGTCTACTAAAAGCTGGAAGATATACATTGGAAGAAGTGCTTACTGCATAACACACTTGCTTAATAATAGATGATAGCATCATTGGTGGAGGAGGTCATTGGGAGGATGTGACCACCAGTTGACCTGCAAGCTGGACCCCGGCAATCAGAAGTCCCTCGCCCCTTTCTCTGACCTTAGAATGTACTTTCTGTTGTAGAGGAACAAAATTTGTCACCCCAAGATGTGTCTCTTTGGCATGAGAAGTAATTTAGGCTGATTATTTTTAAGAATCAGAAGACTCGGGAAGTCTTTCTTTTTACAGTACCTCCTCCTAAGTTACCTAAAGAATTTAGATAAAAGGCCTGTTCCCAGAATAGAGCCATCACCAGAGATAGTATATGGGCTGGATGTGGTGGTAGAGATCCGAGACCACCCTATGTCCATTGCCTGTGCTTGGCTAAGCAAACATTTATTTACCAAACATTTGCTTTTCCATCTCCATGTGAATTACCTTCCTCCCCTTTGAAGCCTCAAACTACTACCCTCAACATCCTCACTTGTCTTTAGCTGAAGATGGTATTCAAGGTGAGGGCTTTGGCCATTTTGGTGAGTTACTCAGTTTTCCTGGGTCTCTCCCATGTACACATGTTATAAAAAATTTGTTTGATTTTCTCCTATTAATCTGTCTTATGTCAACTTAATTCTTAGACCAGCCAGAAGAACCTAGAAGGGTAGAGGAAAATTTCTTCCTCCCTGACACTGCCCACTGTTGCCACAGTGGCAGCCATTTTCAAGGATGCAGGCTTGAGAGAGCATGTGTTGTTAAGACCATCTGTATGGTATAAGGGACTGGTCCCATTTAAGGCCACTACATAAACATTTAAGATTCTGGAGGATGGGTGTGGAGATTTACTTGTCTTGCACAGGACCAGCCTCGTATGTCAGTTCCCTGGCCTATCAAATGTGCCACCTACTAATCTGGAGAGGCTGCTCCTTTCTTCAGTCTCTCTTTGGTTCCAGGTCAGGAAGCCAGTTTGCAAACCAACAATCATACACTCACTAAACACGGAAGAATCCAGCACAGCCTTTTATCCTTACTTTTTAAAGTAATATTTAAAGAGAAGAGCTTATGCTAGTTACTATATAAACTAAGTACTAAAGCTTGGCTTGAATATAGTATAATTTGAACTCTCATCCTAATTGAGGCATTTTATGTTTATAACAGTTAATTTATGTGCCACTTTCTCAATAAAAAATTTAATCTCATAAGATGACATACCCTTTCTTCTTTCTGTAGTTTTCAGCAGAAAGGACTCAGCTGCGCCCCAAGACACACTGGCCCCAGCCAATCACGGGGCAGCTGCTCCCTAAATGCAGGCAAAATTCTTCAGAGAAATTGACCTGCAATTTCAGAACCTTTTTGGTAACCACTGTTTCAGAGAACTGAAGTCAATGGATTATTGCTACTAATGTGTTTGATGAAAGGTTCATATGCTTTGGAGTCAGACAGATGAACTTTTGCATTTCTGTTCTATTTCTTTCTAATTACATGTAGGAATAATAATTTCCCTAGGCAAGTTATTTAACCTCTCTAAACCCTGATGTCCTGATTGTCCAACAGATTGTTCGAGGAGATAAGAGTACAGTATCTGGCGCAGAGTAAACACTCAATAGATGTTAGCTACCAGGAAAATGATGGTGGAAGTAGCAGTCAGGGGAGGTGGAAGCGGTCAGGAAATTCAGGTGTTCACGTGTAACAAATGGTGGCCTGGAAAACAATGGGGGCAAGGAGGGAAGCCACGAGAAGTATGTGATTTCGAGCACTTATTCATGCCCAGGCGCACCCCAAATTCTATTCACACGTGTCTTCACAGCAGATAGCTACCTTCATCTCCATTTCAAAGATGAGAAAATGAGGCCCAGGAAGGTTTTATATAATTCACAAAAGTCACTTACCAGGGAAGGGGAAAAGTTGGAATTCAAATCTATGTCTTTGTGACTTCAAAGTCAAGGTGCGGGCTTCCCTGGTGGCACAGTTGTTGGGAGTCCGCCTGCTGATGCAGGGGACACAGGTTCGTGCCCCGGTCCGGGAAGATCCCACATGCCGCGGAGCCTGCGCGTCCGGAGCCTGTGCTCCGCAGCTGGAGAGGCCACAACACTGAGAGGCCCGCGTACCACAAAAAAAAAAAAAAAAAAAGAAATCTATTTCCTTAGCTGTATTAGCCATATTTTAGGTGCTCAATAGCCACATGTGGACAGCATAGGTCTAAATGAAAGAGCTTGTCTAGGTCTATCTAGAGGCGTAACACAGAGTACAGTGTCTTCAGCAATTGCCCTACAAAACTTTGATTTCTTCAGGACATCCCTCAATGTAAGCTGAGGGCACAAAGTCCAACTCAGTGTCAAGCAGAAAGTCAAAGCTAGGAGGTCCACTCACCACCCTCTCTGATGATTTGGAATGAAAGGACCTCTCAAATGCCCTTCAGTCTACTCTGTCTACATTACCTCCCTTGACTGAATTTTTGATTCACAGACCAAAGAAGATAATATTCATAGGCAAGAGTCCAAAGTTCAAGTAACGTGTTTCTTTTTTTTTTTAAGTACCTATTTTTTTTTAATTTTTATTATTTTGGGGGCCACTCCCCATGGCTTGCAGGACCTTAGTTCCTCGACCAGGGACTGAACCCGGGACCACTGCAGTGAAAGTGCCAAGTCCTAGCCGCAGGACCGCCAGGGAAGTTCCAAGTAATATTTTTCTTGATTAAGAATAATCCGTATTTTTAAAATAAATTTATAAGAAAGAATAATCCATATGTTTTGAAAGTACCATGGTGAAAAATTAGTAAGTACATCCAAGAACAAAATACACAAAGTTCTTTTCTTGTTTGTTTGTTTGTTTTTTTGTTTTTTGTTTTTTTTTTTTGCGGTACGCGGGCCTCTCACTGTTGTGGCCTCTCCCGTTGCGGAGCACAGGCTCCGGACGCACGGGCTCAGCGGCCATGGCTCACGGGCCCAGCTGCTCCGCGGCATGTGGGATCCTCCCGGACCGGGGCACGAACCCGCGTTCCCTGCGTCGGCAGGCGGACTCTCAACCACTGCGCCACCAGGGAAGCCCCACAAAGTTCTTTTGAGAATTAAAAAGATTACTTGTTAAAAGCTCACGAATCAAATGGAAATATGTAATTTTAATACTATTTAAGTACTGTTTAAAGAGAAAAGAATATAGAAAGCATCCTCATTTATTTTTGCCAAACCACCATAACCCTTATAACAAAGCCTAAATAAAAGAATTTCTTAGATTAAAAATGAACACAAATTAAATTTAAAATGCCTATTTCTTTTATGACTAGGTGCAGGGATTCACTGATGAAATTTGAAAATCCTTTTAAACTGTTTTACTCTTCTCAATTCCCTCATCTCACTAGTCCTGTTAAGGAAATAGATGAGTCCAAGTATATTTATGTCAAGGGTTAGGTGATAGAGAAATGACAAAATGTAGGCATAATAGTAAGCAAAAAAAAAAAAAAAAAAAGGGAGAAGAAGAAGACTTAATCAGAGTTCCTCAAGTGAAAATATAAAGAAAATTTCCCCATTTTTCTCATTTGCCTGTCTTGTCTACAAATCAGTTTTGTGAGGAACTTTCCATTTAAATCAACATATCCATCTCTTGAGAAGAATCCCATCAAGAAGGGGTCCTGAGGTTCCATATTGACTCTAGCAGGTCTCCTCCTCTGGCAGCCAGAGATGATTATATACACCACAGGGTGCACAGAATAAATAAAGATTAAATGATTATCAAAATGTGACCAACATCTGAGCAAACAGCATGTACCTTGGCAGGAGGGAGACCAGAATTAAGGCAAATCACATCCAACTGTGGAAATAAACTTGTCAGATGCAGGCTGCGGCTGCAGTCCAGGCTACAGACCTTCTCCTGAGCTGCCTGGCTCCTGAGAATGATTCCAAAGTGGTTCAACAGTACCGGGCCAGCCTCCCATGTCCACCTAGGTCTTCTCTCTGCTGGCTGCCTTGACTCCCTGTCAGTCAATTTCATGGTTCTAAGTGTTAGAGATCCTAATGTTTGAACTTGCAAGTCCTCACTGGAGGGAACTGGGCATAGGAAATGACAATATTTGTGTAATTTAGGTGTGAGGTCTAGGGAGGAAAGAAATTTTGATCTGCTGGTCTCCACAGTTAGGCCTGGTAAGAAATATATATCGGGCAGACAACCCTGAAAGGAATGAGATCTCTCTCAAAGGGAATTCAGGCACAGGCTTACTGGGTCCCAAGCACTGTGTGAAGAGCATTATCTCATTTAATCCATACCACGGCCCTATGGAGTAGGCTCTATTATTATCCCCATGTTTCCAATAAAGAAACTAAGATACAGGGAAAGTAAGCAACTTTCCCAAGGTCACACAGCTAGGAAATGGGGGAGCTGAGATGTTATCCCCGGGTGGTGACTCTGGAAACTTCCCTCTTAACAGCAATGCTACAGTGCCACCCCATGGGCCTCCTGGGAAAATCCACTTGCCAAAAAAATCCAGTCAGAGTTTCATCAGATAATAAATTTCAAGGATGGAAGAACACATTAGAAAGGACTGATGGTAGGTAGGGACTCCATTTAAAAGCAAATACTTGACAACTGCATGAATTACATATACAAAAGAAAAAGTAAACTGTGAACATTATTTAAAAAATAATATAAATTTAAAAATTGGGAAAGAGGGAATGCGAGAATACTAATCTTTTATGGTAGAAACTCAAATTCCAACTGTATTTTTTTAAAAATGATAGTGATTCCAACTTGTTAATATTTTGCATAATCTCTTTAATGGAATGTTTTAGGAAATAACCTCTCTTACAGTAAAAAAAATCCATTTAAAATTTCACCTTTTATCTTCATTTTTTTCTTCTGTTCAATTCAAATGAAATTAAAGTTAAAATTCTCTTAAAAGAGCACTGATAGTTGTATCCTATTTTAATAGAAGTATATGTAGAACAATATCTGAAATGAGATGGGTTCCTCATGTGAATGGTGTTTATTTCTGGATGAGAGTATTTGGGAAGTTTATCTTATTATTAATATTATTTCTATTATTAGTATTTCATTTATTCGATTTTTATATTTTTATTGAGCACTTACAATATACCAAGAATTGTTCCTGGCTCTGGGGATACAGCAGTGAACAGAACAAACCCAGTCCTTCTTCTGCTCCACGGGGGAAACAGATGATATACAAATAAGCACCTACCCTCATGCCAGTATTGAAGAAAAAGTTGATAGAGTGATGACAGAGATATTTTTAAGAGGGTGATGAAAGAACCTCCCCATGGTGGGAACACTTAAATCAAGAAGCAAAAGAAGTTCAAGAAGGAGTGACTGCAAACACCTGAAGAAAAACTTCAATGTAGAAAGAAAAGTTGATACAAATGTCCTGAGGCAGGAAGGATATAATAAGGTACAAAAGGATGTCAGTAAATTGTAATGCTGAAGTTTTCAAATTTGAGTCAAGTATTTGGTAAGTCAAACGGCATGCATAGTTTCATGCTATGTAATACACGAGTAATGTTCAAGTTCGATCTAGCTTTTATTCATTTTCACTTTTCTATCACCTCCTCCACTTTTCCCGGCCTCACAGAGTAACCTCTCTACATTTGGAACCAAGTTCTTGGCCCTGTGGAGCCCTGAATTTAGCAGATAGCCTGCCTGGGTCTTTTCCCAGAGCAATGATCCCCCAAGTGGAGTTGTTAAATGCTTTCCTAACTAAACTAATGGCATCATTGAAACTTTTATTGACATTAAACCCTTTCAAAGGTATCTGACAACCTGGCTAAAAGCGTTTGTACTATGTGAATCTCCCTCATTAATGAGGCAGTTAATCCTGAGAATTAGCCAACTTCATTGAGGACCAAGTGAGCTGCTGTAAAGATGCGATTCTGAGCATCTCCAGAAACCCCCAGTCAAGAAAGGCAGCCCCTCACAGGTGAGGAGGCCTGGGGTGATTGACAGCCCTGCTTATTGATTTTAGATTTTGAGAACAACTCCCAGCGGGCTGGTATCAGCCAGTCTGAGGCAGAATTTGATGAGGCAGATGGGACCCTGAGGGAAAACGCTGCAAGGCAGAGCAGCGAAGTGCCCCTTCCCTGACCCTCTCAAGCATGATAAGAGATGGTCTGGTTCTCATTTTTACAGGATTCATTCCCACCAGGCTGCATTTGAAGAAGATGACAGCCTGGAAGAGTCTTTCTCTTTGGAAAGAAAAAAAATTAAGCTTCTTAAGTACAAACTTTTAAACTGCCACCAACTGGCATGTGCTTCAGGGAAGAAGGTAGGAGCAAAACATCTGGTGCCCAAGCCCACCCTGCCTCCAATTTGGATTGTGTTGTAGGTATTAAAGCAAGTGTATGTACGCGTGTGTGTGTGTCCTCTCTTCCACTTGAGAACAGATTCTAGCAGTGTTTCTCTGGATATATCCTTGAAAGGGAGGCCCCTCACCTCGCACCCCCATATCACCTGCCATCAGAGGCAGTTGGTGGGTTTATTCTAAGCAAATGAAACAGCAGGTCGTTCGTGTCTTCTAAACAAACAGTTCTCAGACACACTCAAGTGGAGGAGTGCCTGGGAACCGCTAAGGTTTTGCCATACATGCAAAATAATGATGAGCTTCATTTCAGTTTACAGGATAGGAAACGCTTCCGCTGGCAGGAAACATGATTGCACGATGTGTATGCGGAGTGAAATCCCAAGTAGAAATAAAGTAAAATGTGAACCGAGAGGGTTGTGTCCTGCTGGGAAAGCTCTTCGCATCAACATCCTCTTGGTATGTCACATGTTCATTTACTTTCTCATCTCTTCACATTATCTGCATTTAAGCCTTAACAGGTGTCAAAGTTTTAATGAAAAATTACCAGAAGACAATTTTAAGTTGTAAACATTCCAATCTAACTGCTAACTTTGTTGTTTCTACAAATTAGAAAAAGTCTCCTTTTATCGTTTGACTCTAGAAGTAGAATGGCTCTGTCCAGTGTGGTCAGTGGGAACATACAGTGTGAGCATCACACCCCAGCATTGGATTCTGTGAAGGATCTTTTCTCCTCTTGCCTGCCACACACTCCTCCCTGCTCCCAGAAAGCCCACAGTCACTCCCAACAAACTTTAAAAGGAGTGGAGGAAATCACTGGGAAGGTAGCAAGACTGCAGGTCACCCAAAAAACCCATTCTCTCAACCTGCCAAGTTGAATGGAATGGAATTGAAGGTAAGCACGTGACAGCCCAGCTAGACTATGTGCCCAGCCTCATTTTGTCCCTTTGACCTGGGTTGTGAGACATGGGATGAGCCTCATCCATGTTCCCTGCACCCCTTTCCAATGGCTGGAACCTGAATGTGGCATCAAACCAGCTTCAACCATGCAGAAAATGGCAGTGCCCCAGGGGATGGCAGACCAACCAAACTGGACTGTTCACATCAGGACTGTTTCATAAGAGAGAAATAAACTTCTTTGTTCATTAGGTCATTGTATTGTTAGGTCTCTGGTGCAGCAGCTTAGTCTTATTCTCTCTATTACAGGAATTAATCACAAAACCTGTGCTGTGAATACACAAGAAATGCAACCATTAATGCTACATGGCTCTTAGCTCCTTGCTTAGCACTTTTCCTGGTTTGCTAATTTGTCCCTTCACCTATTTAAATCCCCCTCCTTCCAGGTTAATCTCAAATGCCACCTCCTCCAGGATGGGAGCCAGCCACACCAGCAGTCTGTTCCACAGAATCTCATGATCATATCACTTAAATGCCTCATACAGAGCCCAGCCCATGGAAAGAACACAATTGGTTTCCTTTCTGGCAATTGTTTGACATCTTCCAACACAACAAATCAAGTTCTTCTTGTGGATGTAAATATATCTTTGAGAATTCTGGCTTGAACCACCACCTGGCTGGTATACCAGCTAACTAAGATGAAGAACAAAACTACAGAGACAAAAAGAAGGTAGGCTGGAGAGGGAAGTTTGGTCACCTAAGCAGTCCTCCAGGAAACTAGCCAGTTCTAGGAGAGAAATTGAAAGATGTTCTAAAAGAAAAATCAAAAAGGAAAAAATGTAAATATCAAATATAACAACCAGGACTGATTGGGTCAAATAGTCAGAACTAGAAAGAAGAGATAAGGAGAAAGAGAGAGAGAGGCCACCAACCCCATCGCCTTTAATGTAATAATGCAACTTGTAGACAATTGTAATTGACTCTCTGAACAAAAGATTTAATTCCAAATACAACCACTCTCTCCTGGCCTGAGACCCCCAGCTGATCACCTTTACCTCTCTATATTTGCTTTTCATCTGAAAAATGAGATAACTAAATAGAATAATACACATGAAAGTAACACATAAAAAAGAAAGCACCATATATGTGTGAGTTATTATGCTTTACATTGCATTCAGAATGAGTGGGAATATGGGTAGTATCTCTGGAGACAGGATTGTGCAGGCTGGGGAATGGGTTAAAAATAAGTTTAGGATGTTGAATAGGATAGGGTGAGGTGCTAAAATAGGAACGTAGAAAAGTAGAACAGTAGGAAAGCAGGTATTTTTTATCAAGCACACCTCTTACTTCTTTTGTCCCCCACAGCTCTCCCCCCAGCTCTGCCCCACACACACACACACACACACACACACACACACACTCTCTCATGCATGCACGACCCAGTCTCACTTGTACACATGATGGGACTTAGAGAGAGACCCCGCAAGGAGTAGAAGTCAAGCTGACGAACTGCACACTTCAGACAGAAGGTGAACAGAGATGGTTTATGAGATCAGACAGCTTAGCAGGCGCTATGGGATCTAGAACAGATTTTCACAAATGGAGGACATAGGCTTGGCAAAAATGGAAAATTGTTGTTCAATGGACATAAAGCTTCAGTCACGCTAAATGAATAAGTCCTGGAGAGCTGCTCTACAACGCAGTGCCTGTAGTTAACAACACAGTATTGTGCACTCCAAAAGTAGTTAACAGAGGAGATCTCATATTAAGTATTCTTACCACCAGAAAAAAAAAATTTACTCAGGGAAAAAAGGACACAGAAAGCTTTGGGAGCTGTTAGATCTGTTTATGACCTTGATTGCAGTGATGATATCACAGGTATTTCATATGTCCAAACTTAACAAATTGTACATATTAAATATAGGCAGTTATTTATATATTGATTATACCTCAATAAATCAGTATTTTTTAAGTAAATTTTTATGAAATTAATGTTTTTCTTAATCATGCCACCTAGCCTACATACCAGATCCAGCTGTTGTAGATTTCAGACTCAGCGGCTTATTTGTTAATTCAGTTACTAAATATTTACGAAAACACAAATTATGTACCAGATACTGTGCTTGACATTAATATAGCTTAGTAGGTTTACTTTTAAATTCATGAAATTGGAAGTTTAGTCAGGGAAGGACAAAACAGACTTAAGTCCACCTATTTGAAAAACCTTCAGAAAATTACATTCTAATAACTCATTTATTCATTCACCAAATATTCAATATCTGTTGGATATGTCATTTCCAAAGCACAGTGCTAAGCGTTATAGGTAAGACAAAAGATATAGAATCTTACCTCTGAATCCCTTACATGTGGCTGATGGTTTAAATGAATTCATCAAATGCATACACTAATCCTATGTGATAGATATGAGTATCACTGGTGTGATGATGAGAAAACTGAGGTCTATGAGCATACAGCCGAGAAGGAAGGCAGAGGCCCAACTGATGCCAAAGCCTGACTCCCTGCACTTCATAGAATATACGCTTCTAGTTTATAAGGAGAACCACAGCTCAGAACATCAAGACAGACAGATACACACATACACACACACACACACACACACACACACACACACACACACAGTGGAATATTACTCAGCCTTTAAAAAGACACCTTGCCATTTGGATGGATGGATCCATCCATCCAAACAACATGGATGGATCAAGAGAGTATTATGCTAAGTGAAATAAGTCGGACAGAGAAAGGCAAATACCACACGTCTCACTTATATATGGAAATCTAAAAAACAAGACAAACAAAATAAAATGAAAACAGACTCATAGATACAGAGAAAAACTGGGTGGTTGCCAGAAGGAAGGGATGTGGGGAGTGGACAAAATAGATAAAGGGGATTAAGAGGTAAAAACCTCCAGTTCTATAATAAATAAAGTATGAGCATGTAATATACAGCATAAGAAATATGGTCAATAATATTGTAATAATTTTGAATGAGGACAGGTGGTTACTAGACTTGTGGTGATCATTTCATAATGTATGCAAATGTCAAATTATGATGTAGTATGCCTGAAACTAACGTAATACAGTACGTGAACTACATTCCAATACAATAAATAAACAATAAAAGTTATATCTAGCTGGGTTAAAAAAAAAACAAGAGCAACACAAAGAAAAACCATAAAGTCACAGGTCACCAGCAGTACTATAGTGTATCATAGATTTACTTGAATACAGATCATTTTAAAATTTTACTTACTTGTTCCATTTATTTGCAGAAATGCTATTAACATCTCGCTAAACAGTGCTCCACGGAGCACCGTTTGGAAAATGGAACTCCAAATAGTGTGTAATGACCACAGCTGCAAACGGGACGTCAGTGTGGCCCCGTACTGCTGGCGGGGCACAAAAAACCTGAGGGTTGTGGGTTGTCCTCTGTGTGCTCCCCCGACCCCCTTACTTTGTGCCCTGTTACAGGAGGATGCTGCAACTCCGTGGGTCCATGCATAGTCACGTGCTTGGCACACTGCGTGTTATAAAACAAATCGAGAACTTTTTTCTTGCTCCTGTGATGTTCCCAGTCCAGTGAGGGCATGGAGAGTGCACATACAACCCCAGTAAAGGGCATGATGGGGTAATAAACATACAAAGTGCTCTGGAAGTCCAAGGAAGGATGAAAGGCGAGCTCTTTTAGATTCTGTGCGTGCACAGGCATGCCCCCCCCCCACACACACACACACACACTACACTTCACCTGCGGTGGCTCCACGGCTCTCAGGATAACATTTGAGACACCACTGCAAGTCGGCAGAATTATGTGATTCTGTTGCCAGCATCCGTATTGATTTACTTCCTGACCTAAGAGAAGCTCTGTAACCTCCCAGGGACATAATCCCCCATTTTCACTAAAGGAAAGGCCCTTCTTGACAGAGGCCTGGGGAGAGCCTATTAGCTCACTGTCGCAAGCCAGGGCTTCAGACCAAACACAGACAGCTTAGTTTTCAGCCTTTAGTTCCCAACTAATGAGTCTGAAGCCTCAACCTCAGGCTTAAGTTCTTCACCTCTGGTTTAACAGGACCCAGACGGCTGAGCCCCTCCCCCAGGGCTTTAAGATGAAATGCAGTTCAGGTTCCTTGCAGCTTAGTTAACGCTTAACTTCTGTGAGTTTCTGTGCTGCTCTTTCACTGAGTCAGAAAAATATGGTGCTCTGTTATATATCCCTTTCCTTGTTCCAGAAGGAAACTCTACTTTGGATCAATAGACACACCCACTCTTGAATATTGTCTATTACAGAAGCCAAAACTCCTTGCCCAGTCTCTCTTCTCTCACAGCACTTATGCCTAATTTAGAGTCCCTTCCACACTCTGCTTTTGACTGAGGCTGTTTGGGAATTCCCTGCCTCCTCCGCCAGACTATCCTTCCTATCTGGGTCCAGGGAGGCTCCTGAATTTCAGTTGGCAGTGGGGACTAGGGTTGATAATCTGATTAAAAAGAGAGGCTAGGGGGCTTCCCTGGTGGCGCAGTGGTTGAGAGTCCACCTGCCGATGCAGCGGACGCGGGTTCGTGCCCCGGTCCGGGAGGATCCCACATGCCGCGGAGCAGCTGGGCCCGTGAGCCATGGCCGCTGAGCCTGCGCATCCAGAGCCTGTGCTCCGCAACGGGAGAGGCCACAACAGTGAGAGGCCCGCGTATCACAAAAAAAAAAAAAAAAAAAAGAGAGGCTAGGGATTTACTTGAAGCTCCATTTGTGCAGCAAGCGCACTGGCTCTCCTTCTGTTTTGTATATTCCTATGGAGTTGTATGAAGCTGATTGTGTGGCAAGCTCCCAGTTTTTACTACCACTCTGATGGTTGCTTTTATGTGTCAACTTAGCTGGCCATGGGATGCCCATATATAACACATTATTTCTGAATGTGCCTGTGAGGGTGTTTTCAGATGAGAATAGCATTGGAATCTGGACTCAGTAAATTGCCCTCCCCTGTGCAGGTAGGCATCATCCATTCTGTTGAGAGCCTGAACACAACAAAACATAGAGGACAGAGGACTTTGCCCTTTTTTGCTTCCTGCCTGTCTGCTTGAGCTCTCATCTCATCTTCTTAGCCTTCAGACTGGGGTTTAAACTGTTGGCTCCCCGAGTTCTCAGGCCTCCAGACTCAGACTGAATTACACCTCTTACTTTCCTGGGTTTCCAGCTTGTGGGTTTCTCAGCCTCCACAGTCCCATGAACCAATTTCTTGTAATAATCTTTTTTTTGATAGATTAGATAGATAGATAAATAGATAGATAGGAAGAAAGAAAGAAAGAGAGAGAGAAAGAAAGAAAGGAAGGAAGGAAGGAAGGAAGATAGGTAGATAGTTATCCACTTCTGTTTCTCTAAAGAACCCTAATACATTGTTTAGTTTGGATGGCTTTGGGATAGTGGTGAGAATTAGGGGGATAATAAGGCCCCTTCCCCAAAGTCACCCTTGAAGTTGCCTGTGGCTGCAACTAAGTCCTGTTCATTGTCATATTTCAAAGAACACCTCGCACGGTCCATGCAGGAGCTGCAACGTTTAGCTGTAGAATGACACCTGAGCTGGATGTATGATCCAGAGAAGGACACAGCAAAACAAAGCTGGAGAAGGCACAGGCCCACAAAGCTGGGCCTAGTGCAGGTTCAGTCCATACTATTACAATAGGGCCAAAGACAGCCACATGGCAACCTGCAGAGATACTTTAAAATAGAAAACTAGCCTAGTACCAATAATAATTCCACTGATCCTCAGGAAAAACACAGTGGGTCACCTCTAGGCAAGCGCTCTAAAAATTAAGGGAGAGGGACTTCCCTGGTGGCACAGTGGTTAAGAATCCACCTGCCAGGCTTCCCTGGTGGCGCAGTGGTTGAGGGTCCGCCTGCCGATGCAGGGGACACGGGTTCGTGCCCCGGTCCGGGAAGATTCCACATGCTGCGGAGCAGCTGGGCCCGTGAGCCATGGCCGCTGAGCCTGCGCGTCGGAGCCTGTGCTCCGCAACGGGAGAGGCCACAAGAGTGAGAGGCCCGCGCACTGCAAAAAAAAAAAAAAAGAATCCACCTGCCAATTCAGGGGACACAGTTTCGAGCCCTGGTCCAGGAAGATCCCACATGCCGCGGAGCAGCTAAGCCCGTGCGCCACAACTACTGAAGCCCATGCACCTAGAGCCCATGATCTGCAACAAGAGAAGCCACCGCAGTGAGAAACCCGCACACCGCAACGAAGAGCAGCCCCCGCTCGCCACAACTAGAGAAAGCCCGTGCGCAGCAACAAAGACCCGACCTAAAGTAAATAAATAAATAAATTTATAAAAAAATAATTAATTAATTAAAAATAAAAATTAAGGGAGAAATGTCAGTGCCACCAAGTGGTGCTCAGACTTTACAGCAAGCTCTAAAGCGCCAACCTCTCTCCAAAGGCACCTTGCCCATTAGCCTGCTGGTGTCTTGATCCAATACCCCTGAGGTCTCTAAATAGCAGTTTTACAAGGGTAATTGAAAGGGTATTACTGAATGTCTATCTATCATCTCTTGATCACCTAACACCATGGTACTTATTAGGATGAGCTAGTGGACTCTGTGCTAAAGGCACTCAGCTACAAGCTTTGCTGCTGCTTATCCAAGGAGGCAAAGCAAGATTCCCCTCAAATCCTCTCATTTTGGACCCATCTTATGTGCTACTTAATCATGACTACTCCATACAGTAAGCAAATTTGAGGAGATTAATCTTCAGTAGCGTCGGGTAGTGTCCTAATTAACAATATGCTGAAGCAGCGTTCTCCTTGTAAGTGTAAATACAGCTTTAACGCCATTTGCAAACAACAATATGACTGTTTATTAGGCAGCTGTGCTAATGGATGCTACGCTGATCTATTAAAAAACTTTCTGTCCTTTGACCTTTCTACCTCATCATCTTGGCTGGATAGTCTTATACTGTAGTAGAAGAATATGTGGCTCAACTTCTTAGGATGTCATTATCAAAAAAAAAAAAGAGTGTGGCCAGGAAAAGATAAAAGAGTTAGGAAATGTTAAAGAGCAATTATTCACCTTCTTCTACCAGATCTTAAGAGCTGAAACGTCATCATTGTCCAGAGTTGAGATAGATGTGATAGATAGTGCAGATTATAGATTCCTTCATCCATGTTTACTGGGTAAATGAAATAGAGGCATCTGTAGGAATGAATGACCACCGCCCACTTCCACCCAAGCTGCATTCGGCCTTGGCCTTCCTTTAGCACTCCCCCATTCCCAATCCTCCCTCTACATTTCACTTTCTCTACATGCCAGCAGTTTAATTTGATCTAGGAATCCCACATCGTGGAGAAAGAAGAGAAAAATCAGGGGGAGTAGAAATTCAATGTGACCTCTTTATTACACCTATCTCAGATTTGATTCAATTTTCCCACGGCTTCTGACCCTAATTCCATGAAAGAAGCGGACACTTTTCAAGGATTAAGCTGGAAAGAGGGAATAGGGCTGATAGTGACTTATGATTAATATTCGTAGGTAAAGACCAGAAAGCTGATAATGGAAGAAAGCATCCGCCTCCTGACTCCTCAAAAGCAAATGAGTAGAAGGGATGTGGAATAAAAGAATACATTCCAGAGAAGTCAGGATCTATGGAAGGGAAGAAAGGAAAGAGAATTCAGCAGAGAAGAAAAAGTTGGTTTATGATAAAGTCTCAACCAAGGTCTCAGCCAACCCCATGGGGAACTTTGGGGCTGAGACGGTCCTTCAGATTAGCAAATAGAGGAGGAGAAAATTATGGCATTTTTATGTTTTAAAAAGATTCTTCATATATGTGTGTGCACGTTGTTTCAGAGCAAGTTCCCAGGAAAGCAAACCCTGAGATAGGGTGAGCAGGCAGGAATTTCACTGGGAAGTGCTCTCAGGAACAACATGGGGGCAAGGAAAGGGAAGGGAGCATCGCTTTCTAGGCCAATATTATAGATTCACCCATGGGAAGAAATTCACTGAAGACCTATTATGTGCCAGGGACTAGCCACCGAGGATGCAAAAGTGAACACACTCTCCTAAGTCCCTGCTCTCACGGAGATTTCATTCTAGTGGGGGAGAAAGACAATCAACCAACGAACACAGACACATAACACAAGGTCAGATACTTGTACGTCTTATTAAGAAAACTACAGCAAGACTAGGGGATAGAATGGTACAGACAGTGATTTTAGATGAAATGACCAAGAAAGGCCACTCTGACAGGGTAATAATTGAGTAAAGACTTGAAGGAAGTGAGAGAGTGAGCCATGTGATTATTCTATGGACAACATGCAAAATATGTTCGAGAAACACATGAGTTTTTTTGTCTTTTAAGATATTTTCTTTTCTTCCAGTTTTATCAAGATATAATTGATGCACAGCACTGTATAAGTTTAAGATATACGGACAGCATAATGATCTGACTTACATACGTCATGAAATGATTATCACAATAAGTTTAGTGAACATCCGTCATCTCACATAGATACAAAATTAAAGAAATAGAAAAAAAAGTTTTTCTTGTGATGAGAACTCCTAGAATTTACTCTCTTAACAATTTTCATATATAAAGACAGCAATGTTAATTATATTTATCACATTGTACATTACATCCCTAGTACTTATCTTATAACTGGAAGTTCGTACCTTTTGACCACCTTCATCCAATTCCTGCTCCCCCACTTCCACCTCTGGTAACCACAAATTCTCTCTCTTTTTCAGTGAGGTTTTGTTCATTTGTTTGTAAAGTATAATGGACCTACAGCACTATGCTAATTCCTATTACACAACATAGAGAAACACATAGTTATTTTTAATAACCCACTGAGCCTCCATAATATGGATGCCCCATAATTCATTCAACCACTCCCTAACTGATGAGTATTCAGGATGCTTCCAAGTTTTTCCATTGCAGAAATGTTGCAATAAACATCTTTGTTTATTTACTAAGGATATATGTATATCCTTAGTTAGTTTACTTTTGTTTTTGTGGGGTGAATTACCAGGAGATTGGGAAAGATTTCTGGGTCAAAGGATATACTCATTTTTTAAATAAATACTTTTTCAACAGTATATAAAAATTAATAAACCCGCTAGCAATATATAAGATGTCCCATTTCCCCAAATCCTCACCAGCACTGATTGTTACCAACTTTTTAAATGTCTGCCAATCTGCTGACCAATATGGTCTCTCATTCTTTTCCTTTGCATTTCCTTGATAACTAGAGAAGTTGGACACCTTTTCCTGTGAACTGTCCACATATCATTGCTTTTCTGAGTTGCTCATTCATGCCTTCTACCTAGTCTTCAGTTGACTTGTATGTCATTTCCTTATCAACTTGAGAGAGGTTTTTGTAGATAAGGGATATTAATCCTTGTCATTCATATGTGCTGCAAATATTCTCTCCCAGTCCATTGTTTGACTTTTTACTCCGTTCATGATGCATTTTTCTATGCAGAAGTTTGTAATTGTAAGTGATCAAATCTATCAATCTGGACTTCCCTGGTGGCGCAGTGGTTAAGAATCCGCCTGCCAATGCAGGGGACAAGGGTTCGAGCCCTGGTTCGGGAAGATCCCACATGCTGCGGAGCAACGAAGCCCGTGCGCCACAACTACCGAAGCCTGCGCGCCTAGAGCCTGTGCTCCGCAACAAGAGAAGCCACCACAATGAGAAGCCCGCGCACTGCGACCAAGAGTAGCCCCTGCTCGCCGCAACTAGAGAAAGCCTGCACGCAGCAACGAAGACCCAACACAGCCAAAAATAAAAAATAATTAAAAATAAATAAATAAATTTAAGAAAAAAAAAGAAATCATGAGGTTTTTTAAAAAAAAATCTATCAATCTTTCTTTTATGAACTCATGAGATGAAATTTAGGGGAGATAAATGTAAATATTGTCATCTCATCAAACACTGAATTGAAGTTCAGAAAATCCTCGTTGTCAGAGATTTTGAGGTTGGGAAATTAAGATAATATCAAAAACCAGAATTCAAGAAACAAATCAGAATTGAACCTATAAAAGCCCTTTAAAATATATTTTGCATTCATGAAAATAAAAGAATAAAGACATTATTAAATTAATAATAATGGATGCTATAATAATAATTTCCATTTAACTTTCTTGAAATTTTTGAGTTTCTTAAAATTTCAGTGAAGTTGAAACTTATTTTTTTTCTTTGCCTAGTTCTCCATTCAAATGATCAGTGCCTTCCTGACTGCGTGACTCAGAATATGCTTTCTACTCCCTCCTTGGATCAGATCTTCTCTTTCGCATCTCAGCTCTCAACTCCTCAACTCTTCCTCACAGATGTCACCTGAATATCCTTCTGAGTTTGCTGTGCTTCATTTTCCTTTGTGTTCCCCAAGGATTCACTGTAAAAATCTCTATCCTCCCTCTGCATCTGCTTTACCTCTCCTTTCTATTCCCAACTTCCAATTTCCTCTTTCTGATTATCCAGAAGAGAAGTGACTCACAATCCACACAATTCTGTTTTTCTGGAACCAAAATTCCACTGGTTACCAAACAGGTGTACAGAAGTAGATTTCATTCCATTTTAGTGTATTTTGAAGTTGAAGAAAGATTATATCGCACTTGAATTAAGTTCAAAAAAAATCGCAGACACTAGTATGGAAGAAATAATGTGGTCTAATAACTGTCCATGTAAAAATTATCTAGGGTTATTAATTTTATACAAGCTTGAGCTAACAAAATATTATAATAGCGACAGAAATGGAAAAATCAGTATACACAAATAGAAATATATATCCAGATCAGGATTCAGTCCTCGTGGTGGCGGCAGTGGATGGTGGGGAAATTATCTTTATCACTTTCCATCTTCCTAATCCAATCATAGCCAACTAGAATAGCACCAATGAGATGGGCTTAGACCAAACTGATTCTCCACCATGGGCTGGGGCTAGGGCTGAGATAGCATCTCCTGAAGCACCTGGTCATGGAGGAGAGTAGAGACTGAAAATTCAAAGTGTTGTTTGAAAATATAAGAAGGAATATTTGCTTTCCACTCCTCACGTTTCCTTCCGTGTTGTAGGGAGCTCCATCAGTATAAATCTCCTGGGTCCTCTCTACCTCAAAATCCATTCAATTCAAAATGATGGGAAGGGAAATGAGATGATGTATCTGACTGGCAAGTTTAGGAGGATAAACTGGCCAACAGATTCCAACATCCCTTCCCCCAACCTCTCCTTGTGATTTGAGAAGCATGCAATCTCCTCCATGCCTTCCTACTCTATATCTGACAGCAGCGGGACCCCATGCAGGAAAGTCCTATATTTCGGTGGGAGGATACATTCAATTCAGGGGACAGCTAACTTCTGGTGCATGAGTCAGGAACACTGGGAAATAGATAAGGGATGAGATATGGGGCAACAAAGTCTTCATGGACTTGTTGAAGCTTCTGATGTACAAGGGCACCCAATTTGGGGCCTTGGATGTGAGTGTGCAGACAGGGTGTTATGGTCTTTTTGGTGCCTAAATGTTTACTTTGATCCATGCAATTGTTTTTTACAGATGTGCAGTAGGCTTTAACCACTGAGGCCAGACAAAGAGGCATTAATCATCTTGGCGGCAGTGCAGATCACTTTGCTCAGAGCTGCTTCTTCTTCCACGTGGCAGATTCAACAAGAAAGTCTAAAGCAAAGGCTTCTGGGTCTCATCAAAGGACTGGGAGTCAAGGGCCTCAGCAAAGGCAGAGGCCATGGGGCTCCATCCAGGAGGGGGGCCTCACCCAGCACAGGCCACACAGGGTTTGGGAAAAGAGAACCCTGCCCTTCTCCCCTCAGCAAATGCCTGTGTCTTCACCAGGCATAGAAACTGCCTTAGGATGCAGGTGACTCATGCTTGATCTTGAACCTCGCCTCAGCTTTTCCTAAGCAGGCATTATCTTAGGTCAGGTTCCCCAGAAGCAAACCCGAACACAAGGATTCACACGCAAGCAATTTATCAAGAAAGTGCTTCCAGGAGAAACGGATAAGGGCTTAGGAGGGGAGAAGCCAAGTAAAGATGCCATTTCAGGTCAAGTCCCAGCCTCAGTCTGAACCCTCAGTGCTGTTCTGGAGTATAAATTATCCCACAGAATTTGTCCAGGCTCAAGGCAAGGATGCTAGGTAATCATACTACCCAGCACAAGAATGAAAGCTAGCACTCTTGTAATTCTGTGAAGATGAGACTTGTCTTCCTGAGGATCTGGTCTTGATTCTGTACAACTTTTGAAACCCAAGTTGAAACTCTGCTCTACCTAGACACTGAAAACTCCTCTAGGTAAAACTGAGCAGAATAAAAAGCTGACAATATGAAGCTTGGATATGATGCAGACATACTAGCAGGATCTCCAGCAGCCCCTGGGAACCTTGACAATGGAAGCCACACACTAAGGATGGATTGGACAGAAAAAGAGAAAAAGTTTCAGTCCCTGACAATTTCATGACACTGCTCCACCTGCTTATGAATTCCCTAACTTTGGATTTTATTTTACAGGAGAAAACTAACTCCCAATTCATTTAAGTTCCTACAGTCGGCTCTCAGTTCCTAGCAATCAAACAAAATTCCTTCCTAACACAATCGATGAACTACTTAAGGAATCTTTAATGCAAACTTACAAAACTGTTAGAAATCAAAGTATTGTTTTGCATTTTGGTTTTGGTGTTCAGGGATTGTTGTATTTTTAATTCCCAAAATTATGTTCAACGTGTTATGTGTATATTAGTTATTTCATCATACATTTATTTACTCATTCTGCCAGCAAATATTTATTGAGCATCTGTAGCCTGCCAAGTACGGTGCTAGGCTCTGGGGATGTTTCACAAACAAGACAGAGTCCCTTCCTCTAAAAAGTGCAGATTTAGTGGGAGAGGCAAAGCAGGGAGAAAGATAATACAATGCAAAGTGCCAAAAACTATGATAAATAGCTGAACAAAGAGGCTGTGGTATCCCAGAGGAGATGGGTTGCTTCAAAGTGCAAATAGCAGCATACTTGGCAAAAAGCCATGAAGAAAAAGACTATGCCTGTCTTCAGTCAGTTCTAAGAGGCCCCTGAGTCATCAGCTTTGTGTTACAGCTGCCCCTCCTGTTAGTAAAGGAACTCCTGGAGAAACCACATCTGTACCCACAAGGATGAATAAACTGGAGGCTGGAGGTGAGTATGTGATGTGACAAAGCCACCTGCCATCAGCCACACATACGATCCTTTCTTTTAGCTTCAGCTTCGAGTCCATTAAAGGAACTGCAGACAAAAGTTGTCCTTGAGAAACCTTTGTAGTCTCCTTTTTCCTCTGTCCTGTTTTACTGCATCATTGTGGTTTAGGCTTTTTATTTTCTCCCATGAAGATGCCCTCGTGAAATTTACCTCCCAGGATTAAATCTTACCTTCTAGTCATATTTAATGTTTTCAAACCCACAGTGAGTTTGTATTTCAATGACAGTACAGTTATTCCCTAAGATGAAGATTTTTCTCTGAATCACTTCAGAAGGTTATTCTCTTGCAAAATTTTCTCTTTAAGTTTTTTGTTACAAGAACCAGTTATGGATGGTGCAGTTGGGGGAATAGACTCTTGGAGTAGACATATCCAGGACCCAAGGAGGGGAGGAGAGGGAATGAACCATGCTGTTTTCCCAACCAGATATTCTCCCCAAGTGGGTCCACTCACCCACCTGTAGGTGGAAGATGGACTTGTAGGGGTGTTGGCTGCGGATCACGCCATTCTTTTCATCAGTTACCATCTTGATCATTACCCCCGAGGAATGACCACACAGAGAGCTCAAGCAGCTTTTTACTCAATAATAAAACATAATTCTAAGAATAGAGAGAGACAGCAGTAGAAACTGAAATTCATCTCTTTTACATGATTAAAAAGACAGGAAACGCAGGCTCTCATACCTGTGTTTCAGAATGTCCCCTCTTGGTCATTCGCTATACCAGCCAGTGCAGACCCCTCCCCAACCTCATATTTCCTTTTCCCTTATCCTGTTCCCGCTACCCTTTTAGCTCTTCCTCTCCTATGAATTTTCCTGCTTTCATTCATGTGAGATTGGTGTTAAGTCCAAGCAAAGGGAACAGCAGCAAGAAGTGAGATTCAAAGGCTAGAGAGAATTCAGCAGAAACATGAAATGAGAGCAAGAGGTGAGTGGAAAACTGGTGTTTCCAAAGATTATGTTGGGTTATTAGGAGGCAATGTGAGTCTCCCATCATCTGGGCTACTGGGATCCTGAATAATTTAACTTAATGGAAAAGGGCTGTGTTAACCACACAGGCTGGGGAGCTTGGGAATACCCAGGTAATTCATAGTAGTGATTCTCATACAGAAAATTCATTGAAAAGACTACTGCTTCTTGTTAGGGTGTAGAAAGTTGCAAGAGAGTATCATGCCCACTCTAAGCAACAAAAAGGGGCAAAATAAGCTACATACAAAATAGTCTTTTAAAAAATTCTAAGAGCTGAAGATTCCAAGAAACCTAAATGAACTAAATTTCACAAAGTGGAAAGTCCTTCCTCAGAGAAAAGACACCACAGTTGCTTTCACCCCAGTTAGAGCAATGAGAGTGTGTGTGTGGCGGGGTGTCAGAGGGGTGAGTTGGCAATAGATGGAGATAAAGAGAAACCAGATGAACTTTCTACAAACTTTTAATGGGCACACATGAGCCAGGGTTATAGATTAAAATCCTGAGGGGTCCCAGTAATGGAATAATTCTGCACCCATTTGCCAAACTTCCTCAAAGTCCTTCTCCGAGGGCACAAAGGTACACACCAAAATCACAGAGCAGAGCAAGAGACATCCCTTGTAGGTGCAATGAGTCTTTGGGGAATGCAAGGGAAGCTGCAGGCAGGGTTCACCTACTGCACTGCAGCTGCCCAATAAAGACTGGGGACAGGGCAGTTGTCAAAAGTGGGGCAGAGAGATTTTTCTAGATGGATAGAGCCAGAGGGCAGGGATGGAAAGCACAGAGAACTCCACAGTGACTCAAACAAGTTGGCAGCCAAGTCGTAAAGCAGAGAGAGCTTCCCCGTCATTCAGAAAGCTGGTGGCTGAGCTGTAAAGCATCAAAAATATTCCCAGAGTCGTTCTGGTGTTAACATCTTAAGCCCTGCTGAAGGGACATCCTCAAAATGTTTGAAACCAGGGTGTACTGGCTCTAAAGGAAACTGGAGCAAGCATGAGACCCAGACCAACTACAGATGTGATTGACTCAGCCTCATACACCATCAACCTGAAAGAAGGATAAGGAGATACTTTTTCTAGAGACGAGTCATTTACTTTAGTATCTACTGTTTCTTACACACAATTATGAGCATACAATCAAAAACTGAAGGACCCCTGATGATGTAAGAAAATATGATTGGGACCTCCCTGGTGGCACAGTGGTTAAGAATCCGCCTGCCAGTGCAGAGGACACAGGTTCGATCCCTGGTCCAGGAAGATCCCACATGCCGCAGAACAACTAAGCCCGTGCACCACAACTACTGAGCCTGCGCTCTAGGGCCTGCGTGCTGCAACTACTGAGCCTGCGCGCTGCAACTACTGAAGCCCGCACGCCTAGCGCCCGTGCTCCGCAACAAGAGAAGCCACCGCAATGAGAAGCCTGCGCACCGCAACGAACAGTAGTCCCCGCTCGCTGCAACTAGAGAAAGCTCGCGCGCAGCAACGAAGACCCAGCGCAGCCAAAATAAATAAATAACCTCTAAAAAATCTTTTAAAATTCTCACAATCGGGAATTCCCTGGCAGTCCAGTGGTTAGGAGGGGGCATGGGTTTGATCCCTGGTCGGGGAACTAAGATCCTGCATGCTGGCCGGCCAAACAAAACAAAAAACAAACAAACAAAGAGAAAATATGATCCCCATCACCATCTTGATCTTATAAAAATGAAGTCATCTCAGCAAGTGAGAAGGGACGAGACACCTTTCCTTCTCCCTTCTGCCATCCCACCGCCACAACCCACCCTAACACTATCATAGTGGCTAGAGCCCTCTTACCTCTCAGGTCACAATTTACATAAAACATCTTCAAAGAGGACATCCCTGCATGTAAAATATACACTCCCCACATATCCCATGAGTATTCTCTCTCAGCAATAAAAACCATTTATAATCACTAAATAATTTACTTAGCTGATTTTTTTCCCTCTTGCTCCCCTGGACAGTAAGATGCATAAAGGCTGAGGCCGTATCTCTCTTGTTCACTCCATCCAGTTTGAGGAATGGAAATCCAAGGCTCAGGGAAATCGTATTGTTTGCCTAGCATCACACATCTAGAAAATAACAAAACCAGGAGTCACACACTGGTCATTTCACTACTGCTCCTTCTCCAGCATTTGACCTAATGCACGAACCTCTACATGCTTGCGTGAGTGTTAAATTGTTCAAAATTTAACAAAACTGAAATATGAAAATCTATAATCATGGATACTTTAATACTCAGTAGAGATGAAGAGAAAGGAGTATGGTCAGTAAATTCTAAGTAATTGGCTTAAAAGACAACCCCAAACTAAGTAAGAGTTTCCTACATAAAAAGTGACTCACTCATGTTACCTGAATAAGTCATTTTCCCTTCCATCACTGTAACAGTTTAGGTTAACATGAGCTACTCTCAAATTAAATGCCACAATCTTAGTGATTTTACTGAAGAGGTGTTTATTTTTTATTCTTGGGAAATCCAAAATGGTGTTCCTAATTGATGAGCAAACTTTTCTGCAAATGATGATGCAGCAATCCATCTGCATCAAGCCAGGAAAGAGAAAAAACCTGAAGTATCACAGAGAAGTCTTTAAGGAGCAGATCTGGATGTGGTTTACGTTAGAGCTTCTTAAACTGTAACATACTTGGAGAGCAGGTTTGCAGATTTCTGGGCCCCACCCCCAGAGATCCTGAGTCAGGAAGTCTGGGATGGGGATCAAGCATCTGCACTTCCAACAAGCTCCCAAGTGATGCTGACCCTGCTGGTGTTTGGACCACACATGGAGTGGCACTGGCATGTATCACCTCTGCTGATAACTTATTGGCTAGAACTCAGAAATGTGGCTACACTTAACTGTGAGAGAGTATGGTATATATGGTATAAACATATGCTAAGAAAGAAGACAAAATGGGTTTGATGGACAGCTGGACAGTCTCTTCCATATCTCACTTTAAAAAAGAAAAAAATTACTAGCTTCCCATCCAGGTAACCAAGGAGCCAGGAACTCAAAAGAGAGAGATTTATAAACTGAAATTACAAATCCTTCTTCTAGTCAATCCTCTACCCAAGTAAGATTTCTCATTTAAGGAATTGCAGTCAATTAAGAAAAGATCAATGGCTATATTCTGAAACTCTGTAACTATAGCTTAACAAATTGAGGCTAACAATGAGAAAGGGAAAGAAAAGCCCAAGAAACACACACACACACACACACACACACAATATTAGCCAAAGACACCACTTTTGACCAGGATCTAAGCAAACCTGCTCTTGCAAGTGGAAATTCTAATGGGTCCTTAACTCTTGATAAAATATTAGCAATGCTGTAAGTACACTCACTCATCTCCAGGAGACCACACTTAATGGATATAACTCCCTGACCTTTCAGGTTTTACTTATATTTTTCAAGATGCCCCTGAGAGTCCTTATTCTGTTCCCTTTTAGCCATTGGTCATGGGATAACAATGCTCTGTGATACAAGTAATTGCTCAGAACAGTCATTGCCCTCCAGGGTTTCTTTCCTTCTCTAGAAAGATTGTGTCTCTGAGTTCAGAGGGACTTAGAGAAGCCGTTTAGTCTCTTCTGGCCTTCAGGCTGGAATGTACTTAAAAGCTGTCCCAAAGACATAGAAATTTGAACTTCACTGAGTAACCCTTTCCAATTTTCATCCACTCTCCCTAGAAAAGAACTCTGCTTTCATTTAATCGAAGGATGTCTCGCGGCAGTTAATTTACTTTCCTCTTATTTTGTCCTCAGGGAAACAAGAGATATTTAGCTTCCAGTATTCTAAGTTCAAGAGCCTTTTGAAAATGTGGAGATCCAACACATAAATTCACTTTACTGAGCACCACATGTATGACTGAAAATCTACTTAGCACTGGGAGTATAAAGGTGAACAAGTCTATTGGCTGGAAAGTAGAAAATTACTTGTTAGTAATAATAAAATACCAATGTTTTCAAACAATATTTCTTGAAAAGAAATGTAGTCCATAGTTCCTTTTTTACTGAAGTATAGTTGATTTACAATGTTGTACCAATCTCTGCTGTACAGCAAAGCGACTCAGTTATACGCATACAGACTTTTTTTTATATTCTTTTCCATTATGGTTTATCACAGGATATTGAATATAGCTCCCTGTGCCACACAGTAGGACCTTGTTGTTTATCCATCCTATATATAATAGCTTACCATAATTCCTTTTAAACAATGAACCTCAGAATAGTATAGACACAAGGTGCAAAAGTGAAGTCCTTCCTGCTAGAAATCAACTAAAATGGAACCATCAGGGTCTGGAGGGACAACCTCACAGCTGTCTGTGAACTGGCTGTGATTGGCTGCACTAGGCAATTGGGAAGCCATCCTCAGCCCTCTCCCAACGCAGTGCCATTCACAACAAATCACTGAGCAGCACCTTGAGTCAATAATTAAGCTAAGTGCTAGAGCAGAAACCGATAAGAGCAAGACTTGGTTTCTGCCTTCTGGAAACTGAAAGAGAGGCAGTCTATTTCAGGAATGGTAATTACATTTCCCCTGCATGTCAAATCTTATTGACCGGGCTTCCCTGGTGGCGCAGTGGTTGAGAGTCCGCCTGTCGATGCTACGGCACACGGGTTCGTGCCCCGGTCCGGGAAGATCCCACATGCCGCGGAGCGGCTGAGCCTGTGAGCCATGGCCGCTGAGCCTGTGCATCCGGAGCCTGTGCTCCGCATTGGGAGAGGCCACAACAGTGAGAGGCCCGCGTACTGCAAAAAAACAAAATCTCATTGACCGATGGTGGTTGTGCTGAGTGCTGTGTTGAGAATAATAAAGCTTGATCTAAAGCCAGTGAGGAAGTACAAAGACAATAGCAATATCTGCCAGGACATGGACTAGGGGCAGGGGGATACCAGCATGTTTTCCAGGTGTTTTCTTTCCCCATTTCGTATATTAGACTGGGACTCTACCCAGATGGAGGAAAATTACTTCCCCTGCCTACCACTTGCCACTATCGAAGTTTCCTCCAGGTGCTGCGGACAAAGATAAAGTCCCAAGAGGAGGTCACTGGGGCCTCAGGAACTTCATTGGTTGTTCCTTATATTCCTCCTATCACCCTCAGGAGAGAAGCAAGCATTTCTGTTGCTTTTCTTTCTTCTCCCAAACGAACACTTGAATCGCACAGAATCTAATCTTCCCCCATATATGTTTGGTGTGATAATGCCTCAAAGCAAAAGCATGTACAAGGTGGAATTACAGAAACAAACATTCTCAGTTGCCAAAACTGGATTTTTTTTTTCCTTACAGTTTTCTCACTTTGACTCTGCTCCCACAGAAGAAGCCTCAGTGGCTCTCCCTTGAAAATTGTGACCTGAAAATGTACAAACACGTCAATCCTGAGACAGCCTGACATTTTCATAAAGAGCTTTATTAAAATCTAACAGAGAAAGACAGAAGTAATTGCAGAAATGCAAATGGTATTAAAATAGTTGGGTCTCCAAAGCACAGGTCTGTGATCCTAAGTGTACCAGCAAATCACAACTAAGAAAAACGAGCCTCAAAATCGCTCATCCTCAATTAACTACCCACCCCACCAGCCCCCGTCCTGTGTGGACTGGCAAAACCAAGAGGGGCCTTTGCTGGCTCCCTTCTCAATGCTCAGAAAGTGACTTCAGGTGACTTTTGTCATCCTGATCCCTGAGACCTAGTCTGAGTTCAAATTCCAACTCTCTTTTCCTAGTTCCCCACTCCCACTCAGGGCCCTCCTCCCCAATTTCAGATTTTAGTCACACATCCAATACCAAGAAATATTCATGGCAGCAGTAACTAGCGCTCTCTGAGATCTAACGAGGGATATTGCTCTTACCTTTACCTGCTTTCAATGCATACTGGCAAGATGTTGTTGGGTCATTCTCTATCTCACCACCTGTGCCCATGAAGGAAATGCCTTACAAAAGTCCACCCACTAGAGTGTTAATAGTTCTAACTCATTCACCACAGCTTGGAAAGGGGACTCTGGCCCTGAATTGAGGAATCTGGAGCTGGTCCAGGCTCAGTGGGAAAGAATACAGACATCAATTAGCAATGTCTGCCATGCGTGTGCGCAGCTCATTAGTATTATCCACAGACATATTTACCAACCCCAACTTTAATTGCATAGTAACCATAACACCAATCCAGAGTTAGCAAATAAGAAAGGCCCTTCTTTCCTGGTTGGCTGGGCCAAGAAGCATTTATTTAGTCTGTAGGAGAGAGCAGCTACAGAAACCATGGAGGGGTATAATGCTAGGTTTCAAGACTGATGACTCATCCACTTTTCTAATTAGCTCAAGATCTTTTCCATCACTCCTATTCTATTTCAACCAAAACGTAGGTCTTAAAGAAAACTCACATTTGTCCACATGATGCTTATATTCATCCTCTGTTGCATGAATATGTTGGAAATGCTGCTGTGAGAGCTTTCTTTAACATAATCAGGTTGAAACTGCTGATGCTAGGCAGCTTCCTGGGTCATTTAGCCCTCCAGATTCTGAGTAAGATTTTAGAAGGTCACTTGGTTGCAAAATCAAATGGAGTCCACCACAAATTACTCTTCTCCTGACCGAAAGAGTTATGTGTCCAAGATCCAAACTGATCACAATTTTGTTGATCAAAAACAAAAGGACAAGTGATTTCACTCCACCAACAAATATCCAGGATTTTAAATGCAAACATTCTCACAGGAAGTAGAAAATAAAAACCAAGGATCCTATTTCTAGTGCGGACTTCTGCTCCTAACTCTGGCTCCTACATAGTATGAAGCAGGAGAAAACAGTAGTCTTGGTATGTTTTAATGCCAGAGGCAACTATATCAAAAAGGCTATAAGAAATAAGGAAAAAATTAGAAGAGAGAAAAAGGCAAAATTATCCTACATGTTAAAAACACTCAGGTAGGGCTTCCCTGGTGGCGCAGTGGTTGAGAGTCCGCCTGCCAATGCAGCGGACGCGGGTTCGTGCCCCGGTCCGGGAAGATCCCACATGCTGCAGAGCGGCTGGGCCCGTGAGCCATGGCCGCTGAGCCTGCACGTCCGGAGCCTGTGCTCCGCAACGGGAGAGGCCACAACAGTGAGAGGCCTGCGTACCCCCCCCCCCCCCCCACACACACACAAAAAACACTCAGGTAGAAAAAGAGATGAAAAAAGTGAAGAAAGCATATATTCTCCACTACTTCTAGTGTATATCAATACCTTGTTAAGAATCTCAAGATTTTTAGAATATGAAAAAATGCCCATTAAATCTGCATGGTGGAAAATGAGCCAGGAAAAAAGTAATGGAGGAAGCATCTACAAGGTCGAAGAAGTTTGTCTCACTACTGAGGCAAATTCTTGATACATTTAGTACTTAAGGTTCTGGTGAGGAATCATTGAAGAATTTAGAAATAATTAGGAAAATAAGATTGGAGTTATGACTTTAAGACTAATAAAAGGGGATTAGAGAAGAGATAAGCAGAGTCAACCTAAGGAAATAGAATAACTCATGCAACTAATTCCCTTTATTCAGAGTCCATGTTAAACAAGCAACATTTTGATTGTGATGGGATTTCCCATGCAGTCTCTAGTGGGTTGAATTATGTCCCCCGAAAAGATAATGTCCTAGTACTAACTTCCAGTACCTGTAAATGTGACCTTATTTGGAAACAGGGTTTCTGCCGATGTAATTAAATTAAAGGGCTCAAGATGAAATCATCCTGGATTTAGAGTCAGTGGATTTAGTGCCTAGAATTCTGGATTCTAGTGACTAATGTCATTGGATTTATAATGGAAAGGAGAGAGAAAGAAATTTGAGACACTGAAACACAAAAAAGAAGGCTATATAAAGATGGGGGCAGAGATTGGAGCTATGCTGTCATGAACCCAGAAGCCACCAAAGCTGGAAGAGATAAGAAAGGATGTCCCCTAGAGCCTTCAGAGTAGTCGATGTGGTTCGGCCATGACTTTGATTTTGGACTTCTGGTCTCCAGAACTGTGAGAGAAGAAATTTCTGTTGTTTTAAGCCATCAATCTTGTGCTAATTTGTTGCAGCAGCCCTAGGAAACTAACACATGATCTGCTTTAAGGAAAGAAAGCACTGACCTAAGGACTCAGATGTGCAGTCCTTTAACACTTACATTTACCATTGCACATTTTAAAATTAGCCTTTGATTTCTGTACAGTGATCTCATACACTTGGTACATTAGGCAGAATGATGCTGCAGTGATAACCCCAAAGTCTAAGTGCCTTAACATGCTACATGTCCATCGGGGTGCAGTGGTGGGGGGATAGGGCTCTTACATATTCAATCAAGAGCTAAAAATCCACCCTGTTGAGCTGAACCATGTGGAACACAAGGCCTTCTGAATTGCAGCAGCGAATGAGATTGCACGGGAATTTCACATCTACTCTTCTATGTCTTAACCCAGAAGAGGAAAATACAACTTTTGCTCAGAGACCACAGCAAAAACTAGTCATATGGCCTTACTTTACTGCAAGGGCAATGGAAAAGGTAGGCAAATAAATGAAATACTTTGTGAATATTACTTTTACTGCCACATTTTTTAATGCAAATCCACATGGGTAAAAGAAAGACTCTTCTCTTAGTAGACTCAAAAAGGGAAGCTACTACGTTTATGAGATTGAAGGTTAGTTCTTAAACCGTAGCAAATTTCTCTTATGCTTCTTAGAGGTAAACCATGTGGCTTTCTCTGGCCACATACCATCCTACTATTTCAGCACTACGTGCAAAGAAAATATTTTTAAAATATTTTTAATTTTCATGGAGCAAAAATACTGGAGAAGCTCCGCAAGAGTCATCCCGAATCTAGCATTCTGTGGCTTTAATTCCCTACATCCTACAGATTCTGGCACCCTGGTGCATATGTGCAAGCCATCCCACCCCCTCCTCCTGCCAGGTACTATAAAATTTGGATTCCCTGGGATTCTCCAGAAAGAAGGTATGCAGGGATGCTGAAATTCTTGTCAACTGCAGGACCAAGACCAAGAAAATTTTTATGCCAAAAATTTACTACAAATTCTTTATGAAGTACCTAGAGACCATTGTGACTTACTAAATGGAGTCAAATAAGCATAAAAGAATCTTTGATATTCTGAATTATGTAGTACCTAAGGGTCATCCTTCTTAAGAAACACTACTCAGAGAGGGGGTTACCCCTCCCAAAGCAAGAGGGAAAGACTTTATTCTGAGGGGCTCAAACCACAGGAACTCTTCCAGATCTGTTCTCTCCTTCCAGAAATCACTTGGAATCACACCTTTCTTATTTCATCCACGTCTCAAGAGCCTGAACCCAGTCCAAGTTTACTTCCCACCATTTTCAAGCAAGAACAACAAAATCTGGATCCCAATAATTACCACTGAGTATGATTTAGAGGAAACAAAGTAAACACTCTTCAAATTGCGACGTGCTCTAATTTCCAGCTGAAGTAAACAAGCTACACAAACACAAACGTTTGCAGAAAATTCTTCCTGTGCTGTAAAAACCATTTTTAAATTGATGCAGGTGGTCCTGGTGAGACTCCAGTATAGCATTCGGGTATTCCCTTAAGGGCACACTTCCTTCTTGCTACTTAACTGTTATTTTTGTCTACAAATTAATAGGCACAGTTAACCTGGAGTTGGGATTTAACTGGTGAATGGCAAATTGGGACCTCAGAGACTGCTACACAAAGGAGGGAAGTTAGGTCTCCCCAGAAGGCACTGTCAGTTCCCTGTGATGACGCCATAAGTCGGAAATAAATGTCTTCCCTTGCAAGGAAATTGGCCTAAAGGAAGAGCAAAGCAGATCTCATTTAATTTACAGAAAACCATCCCAAAGTGGTGCAATATATTAGAAGAAATGTCGTGTCCTATCACCAGTCTTGCACTGTTCTGTTACCCATTTGAAAACAGGGACTCTAGAGACATCTACTTAACTACCCTCATTCAATAGCATCATTTGACACCACCATTATCCAGATTCCAAATACTATTGCACAAAGTAGAAGAAACCAGATCCAGAAAGCCTGGCTAAACAGGTGACACTGATCTAGATAACTGATTAAACAGAACCATGAATACTGCGTGCATCACGTGTAAATTTCTTATGATTAATTCAGACTTGAAAACAAGGCTGTTGATACTAAAGGTTCTGAACAGTCCTGTATTAGCAGGCATTCTTAGTGGATATTGACTTAATGAAAATAAATGTGTTTTTTTGTCTTCTCAGCAGTTTCTGATGAGGATTTGAGAAATCCAAATGATAGCCCAAACTTAAATGGTCCAGATTCATCTGTCAGTAAATGATTGACAACTATCTCTTCTGATAGACTAGCTAGCATCCCTCACTCTTATATAGGAACAATAGCTCAATTTTGTTCAGTGAAATACTCCTTCTTTCACTCTCATTTGATGGTGTTTAGATTCTATTAATTCCACACCTAGCCTGGCTAGTGAGAACATTACTTCCTCAGCTACCATTATGGGTCAGGGATGGATAAGCGGTTAAAACCAATGACTTCTGCTTGAAACACAGAGAGAGACAGAGACAGAGAAACAGAGAGAGAAGCTCTCTTACCTTCTCATCTTCTGGCCTGGATTAGTTGGAGCCAGGGTGCCACCAAGAGGAGAGACCTGAGCTAACAACCATTAAAACAAACCATAGGAAGTAGAATTGAAGTATGGAGAGATACCAGGACCTGACAATCATTTGTGACATCATTTGAGCCTGAAACCAGCCACACCTGAAGGAGACAACCCCTTAACTTTTCAGGTACTTAAGTCATTAAATTCCATTTTTGGTTTGTTTAAATGTTTTGTTAGGGATTTTTTTCTTACTGAAATAATAAGATTTACACAATTACGTTTCTAACATGGTGAAAGTATCTTTAAAATACAAAGCACATGGGCTAGTCCCCCAAGAAATTTACATGCTAGATAAAATAGCACATATGGTACCCAGGAGTAGACATTCATTGTTATGAATTAAACAACCTGCCACTCTAATAAGTTTTCTTGAAAATTAGGAAAATAGAGCCTGACCAGTTATCATAGTTCAGTAGGAAAAAGAACTGGGGTTACCCAAGGTCCCAATTTTAATTCTGGCTACTGCGTATAAAAAGGACCCATTTCAATGATGATTTGAGACTCTTGTTAGAGCAGATTTAGAGACCTTGAAACCTCCACCCACCACGATCATTTTTTGCTTTATTGTTCATAGTGCATGGAACTTTAGATTCTGAATCCTAGGCTCTTCAGGGTAAAGACCTAACACTGGAGTATCAGCTACACAAAGCACAGAGAATGTCAGAGATGCTATATAAATTATACACAGAGGCAGTGATGAGAGGAAAGGTGTTACAAAGAAATTGTGCTCCTTGGAGTTATATGAGCATAATATTTCAAATTGAAACCAGACAATCTGGTAAAATTGGTGAGTTAAAGTCTGTGTTTCTAATATGTTATGATTAACCGAGGAATAGAAATAGAAATTTTATGATCTGGATCATTCTCCCTCAGTGGAATAATACCTTGTACTTATTTTTGTAAACTATATAGAAACTAATCGTCAGAGTAAAAGCCCAAACCTTTTCATGGAGCCATTTCTTCTATGTTCTATATATTTAGAAAATTGGCATATAAACTAATAAGATAAAAACTATATAACATTTTCAAAAGTATTCAGAGTTTTGATGTTGTATTTCAGAAAAAATATGAAATTACAAAGAAGTCATGTTACTTTTCAAAGTTTGACAGAAAATGGTACAAGCAAAAACAGAAGATCATAAGAGATATGTACAAAAGATAAACAGATGGGAAGTATAGAAATAAATCAATTGACTTTGCTCTCCTCTAAAGTTTTCTCCATTTTCCCGCTCTACTTCCCCTACCAAAAAAAAAAAAAAAAGAGATTGAAATGGCCCATAATACAGATACTCAAAGGGCAGTTACCTTTACCCTATAAAATGTCCAAGTTACCACTCACTTTTGGTGGCATTTAAGAAAGCAAGAAGGAAAAATTGTGATCTGACTTTTTTTGATAACAGCTTTGTTGAAATATAATTCACACGTGATTCAAGTTCACCCTGTTAAAGTGTACAACTCAGTGGTTTACACTGCATTCACAAACTACTGAAAATCTGTGAAGACATTAGTACTTTGTCCAATTCATTTAAGTTATCTGATTTGTTAGCGTGCAAGTGTTCACAGTATTCCCTTATAAACTTTGCTATTTCTGTAAGTCAGAAGGGATTTTCTCTCTATTGTTCCTGATTTCAATAATTTGAGTCTTCTCTCTTTTTTCACTGTCAGTTAGCTTTAAGTTTTGTCAATTTGGCAGGACTTTCCAAATAATAAACTTTTTGTTTCAAGATTTTCTCTAGTGTCCTTGTATTCTTTCTTTTAGTTATTTATTTCCTAGTCCTTATTATTTCCTTCCTTCTATTTGCTTTGGGTTAGTTGCTCTCATTTTGCTAGTTTCTTAAGATTAGTAAATTGATTTGAGGTCTTTCTTCATTTTTAATATAGATGGTTTAATATAAGTGGTTTAATATAGATGGTTAAAGCTCTAAATCTAGTCACTGACTGAGTTGCATCTCAGAAGTTTTGCTATTGCTATTTTAATTTTCATTCATCTCAAAGTAGTTTCCAATTTTCCCCGTGGTTTCTTCTTTGGCCTATTGGTCATTTAGGAGTGTGTTGTTTAATTACCACATATTTGTAAACCTCCCAAATTTCTTTCTGTTATGGATTTCTAATTCCTTTCCACTGTGGTCAGAGAACAAATTTTTTATGATTTAAACCCTTTTAAATTTATTGAGTTTTGTTCTGTGGCCTAACACACAGTCTATTGTGGAGACTGCTTCATGTGCACTTGAGATGAATGTGTATTCTGCTATTGTTGGGTGCAGTGTTTTATAAATGTCTATTAGGTCTAGTTGGCTTATAGTGTTTTTCAAGTCTTCTATTTCTCTGTTGATCTTAAGTCTGATTGTTCTATCCATTATCAACATTACTATTGTTAGATTGTCTATTTATTCTTTCAATTCTGTCAGTGTTTGCTTCATGTATTTTGGGGCTTTGTTCTTAAGTATATATATATATATATGTGTGTGTGTGTGTGTGTGTATATATATATATATATATGTATAATTATTATGACTTCCTGATGGAGTTACCCTTTTATCATTATAAAATGTTCTTTTTTTCTCTAGCAACAGTTTTTGTCTTAAAGTTTATTTTATCTGATAATATACTACTCTAGCTCTTGTTTAAGTACTGCGTGAATGATATATAATTTCCACCCTTTACTTTCAACCTATTTGTGCCTTTGAACCTAAGTATGTCTCTTGTACCCAGCATATACTTGAATCATAGTTTTGTAATCCATTTTGCAAATCTGTCTTTTAATGGGAGAATGTAATCTATTTACATTTAAAGTAATTACTGATAAGGTAGGTTATATGTCCACCATTTTGCTGGGGTTTTTAACTGTGTATCTTATGTCTTTTTTGTCCCTCTAGTCCCTCCTTTTGTGTTAATAGATATTTTCTTGTATACTATTTTAATTCATTTGTTTTTTTACTATATGTTGTGAATTATTTCCTTAGTAGTTGTCATGAAGATTACAATTAACAACTTAATACAGTCTGCTTTCATTAATACCAATTTAATTTCAATAGTATATAAAAACTTTACTCCAATATAGTTCCATTCCCTCTGCCCTACTTTGTACTATTATTGTCACACAAACTACATCTTTATACATTATGAGTTTACCAACACAGTTTTATAATTATTGCTTTATGTCATTGTCTTTTAAATCAAATAAAAGCAGAAAATAGTTACCTAATATTTACCTAAATAATTACCTTTACCAGTGTTCTTTTTATTTCTTCATGTGGATTCAAGTAAATGTATAATGTCCTTTTATTTTAGCTCAAAGGACTTCCATTAATATTTCTTGTAGAGCAATTCTCCTGGTGATGAATTTCCTCAGTTTTTGTTTTTCTGGCTATGTCTTAATATCACCTTCATTCACAAAAGATAGTTTTGTTGGACATAGAATTCTTGGTTGACAAATCTTTTCTTTCAACATTTTTAATACGTCATCTCATCTGACCTCCATGGTGAAAAGGTAATTAATCTTATTGAGGACTCTTGTACATGATGAATCACTTCTCTCTCGCTGTTTTCAAGATTCTTTGTCTTTATCTTTAGACAGTTAGATTATCATGTGTTTGGTGTCGATCTCTTTGGAGTTCATTAAGCTTCTTGTATGTACAAATTAATGTTATCAAATTTGAGGGGTTGGAACATTATTACTTCCAATACTCTTTCTGCTTTTTTCCCTCTCCCCTCTGCTTTTAGGGCTCTCATTATTAATGTGTTGACACAATCATGTACCACAGGTCTGAGGCTCTGTCCCTTTTCTTTTTTCTTATTGTTCCTCATAATAGATAATCTCAACTTACCTGTCTTCAAGTTTACTCATTCTTTCTTCATCCAGTTCAAATCTAGCCCCTCTAATAAATTTATTTCAGTTACTTTACTTCTCAACTAGAATTTTTATTTGGTTCTTTTTTATCATTTCTATATTCTTCATTCTCCTACTTTCTTTTAGTTCTTTAGACATGATCTCCTTTACTTCTTTGGGCATGTGTACAATAGCTGATTTAAAGTATTTTTCTAGTAAGTTGAACACCTGGGGACAGTTCCTAGTTACTGCTTACTTCCTGTGTATGGGCCATACTTTCCTGTTTCTTTGTGTGTTTCATAACATTTTGTCAAAACTTGCAAATTTTAAATAATATAGTGTGTCAACTATGGTAATCAGATTCCCCTCTTCAAGATTTGTTGTTGTTGTTGCTGCTGCTGCTGTTGTTTGTTGACTCAGTGACTTCCCTGGCCTAATTCTGTAAAATCTGTGTTCTTTGTTCCATGCAGTCACTGATGTCTCTGCTTGGTGACATAGTGGTCAGCTAATTATTTCCTTAACTTCTTAGAACCAATAAGTCTCCCAGTCTTTGCCTGAGGGCTCTCTATGTATGTTGGAAAGGTATACAGTTCTGCTTCAGCCTTCATATCCTGTTTGTGCAGAGCTTCAATCTCAGCCATAAATTAGAGCAGCTTAGAGTTCCCTCAGGTCTTTCTCGAGCAGGCCTTCTAGATTCCTTCTAGATTTTAGGGATGTTTCAGAGCTTTCCAAAGCCCCCAGTGGACATCTCATTCCCCAGTTTTTGTGGTTAAGTTTTATGATCAGCCTCCCATTAGCCCCAACTGGTAACACCACCTCTGGCAGCTATGATGTTAAACAGTTGTCACTACCTGTTTTCAACAAATGCCTTGCAGATAGGACTGAGTCAAGTTAAACAATGCTCTGAGAAGGAATCTTTCAATAAGCTGCCAGATAGGTCAAATACTGACAGTGAGACTTTAGGGAAATCCAATTCCATTCTACCTTCTCCAGTGACTGCTAAGCTGCTGGTTTTCACAACAGTCATACTTGCAAGAGTGTTTGTTTTTTAAGCTACCACAAGGATGGGGAAAAGGGATGGAATTAGGGCAAGTGAAAAACACCACAAGGCTCATGGTTTTTACCAAGATTTAGCTGTTTTTCTTGAACAAACATGCCTTAGATTGTTGCAAGCACTTAGTTAATTTCCAGAGTTTTGAAAAATTGATTTTGACAGTATTCCCAGTGTTCTCATTGCTTTGACAGAGGAGCAGATTTTCAGAGGCCCTTACTCTGACATTCCCAAACTTAGATCTAGTAGACAGCTCCTGTAGCAAGTTTCTTTTAAGTAGAAAATAAAATTGTAGAAATAAATAACATATAATTGAATAGAAAAATAACAGAAGTCATATAACTTAACAAAACATAATAGAAGTAGATAAGTATTAGTATATTGTTACCATGATCTGCTTACTTCAACATTTCTAATTTTTTTATCTCTAGTGATGGGCCAAATATTCAGATGGTGCCTCATATCACATTCCACAGATATAATTCTATCATGCAAAAAGAGAGATTTTTTTTTTTTTTTTTTTTGCAATACGCAGCCTCTCACTGTTGTGGCCTCTCCCGTTGCGGAGCACAGGCTCCAGACGCGCAGGCTCAGTGGCCACGGCTCACGGGCCCAGCCACTCCGCGGCATGTGGGGTCTTCCCAGACCAGGGCACGAACCCTTGTCCCCTGAATCGGCAGGCGGACTCTCAACCACTGGGCCACCAGGGAAGCCCAAGAGAGATATTTTTACAACATAATAATAATAAAAAAATCTCAATGGCTTAACCTTAATCTCACTCACACTACATATCCAATACTGTGGTGGGGTGGGGGATATCTAGTCATCACACAGTGATCCAGGCTGATGGAAGCTTCATCTTGACAGGTGATTTCATGATCAATACCACATGGGAAGGTAAATCTCCCATTGGCTCTTAAAGTTTCTATGCAGAAGCAATATCCTTTCTACTCAGGTTTCATTGGCTAAAACAAGTAAGAAAGCCATGCCTAACTCTGAAGGGATCCGAGAGGTATAATCCTATCATATACATGAAGGAGAGAAGGGCCAAAATATTTGTGAACAGCTAGAATGCCTTCTGCAGTTGGTCTTATTATTTATTCTTTATCATTGTCATTCTTAATTTAACAGAGACTATTGAGAATGAAATATATATGTCAATTTCAGAAGCCTGCTTAACAAGTAATACAGGGAAAAACACCTGGGAATGTATTAAATTCTAGTCATCGTTAGATTTATTTCCCTAAAGAAATTCCAGTAAAATAAATTTCAGTAGGAGAATACTGGTTTCCTCTATTAGAGTTGACAGTGATGAAACCCTTGGGATATTGTGGCCTACAATATCATTTGGTAAAAAGGAGTTAAGAAGCAGAGACTCTGTCATTCTTAATATCTATTCCTTCATTCAACAGATGGTTATTGGCCAACATGCACAGATCATTTTCACTCAGCTAACAAGCAATCATTGGTAGTCTATTGACAGATTCAGTCCTACAAACATTTATCAGCACCTATAATGTACTAGGAACAAGAAATGTAAAGGTGAACTACATCCAATCTCTACCATAAAAAGAGTACACAGACCAGTGGAGGATGACAGACATGCAATTAACCAGTTATAATGCAGTGGTGGTATTTGAAGATCAGGAATTCTCTATTAGCAGCAAAACTGGCTTTGCATACTCATGGAAAGCCTCAGATTGTCTGCCCTCCCACTCTTACCAAAAGCAAAGTGGAGAAAATAGATACTTGGGTAAGATAAAGTAATGGCCCGTGTTCTAGGTAGTTGATTCTGAAATTTTGGTGTGTAACCAATTACAATTTGGCGTGTAACCAATTACCTAGAAACTCTGTTAGCAATGCAGATACCCAGGGCCTCTCCTCAAATGTTCTGATTCAGTTGGTACAGCCCATCCCATCAAACATCCACCCAAATATTCTCCCTGTTATGGGTTTTATTTTGCCTCCCAAAATTTGTATTTTGAAGTCCTAACCCTCAGTATCTCAGTATGTAAACTTATTTGGAAATAGGGCCATTGCAGATGTAATTAGTTAAGTTAAAATGAGATCATACTGAAGTAGAGAGGGCCCCTAATCCAACATGACTATTGTTTTTATTTATTAGTCTGCTTGGGCTGCCATTACAAAATACCATAGAAGTATATTTTATCACAGTTCTGAGGGTTGGAAGTCCAAGATAAAGGGGCCAGCAGGGTTGCTTTCTTCTGAGACCTCTCTCTTTGACTTGTAGATGACCACCCTCTCACTGTGTCCTCACATGGCCTTTCCTCTGTCACACACATCGCTGGGTATCTCCCTATTGTCCAAGTTTCTTCTTATAAGTCAGATTGGATTAGGGCCCACCCTGACAACCTCATTTTAATTTAATCATCTCTTTAAAGGCCCTATCTCCAACTACAGTCACATTCTGAGGTACATTTGGACTTAGGGAGGATACAATTCAGCCTATAACACCTCATAAAAGAAGTAATTTGAACACACAGGCACACAGGGACAATGCCACGTGAAGATGAAAGTAATACAGCAAAAGCCAAGGCCTACAAAAGACTGCCAGCTAACCACCAGAAACCCGGAGAGAGGAGTGAAAGAGACTCTCCCTCAGAGCCCTCAGAAGGAGCCAACCCTTGCAATACCTTGCTCTTAGACTTCTAACCTCCAGAACTGAGACAATATATTTCTGTTTTTTAGACCATCCAGTCATGGTACTTCGTCATGGCAGCCCTACGAAATGAATACACTCCTCTCTGCCACCACAGTGAATGCTGCCAGAAGTCCAAATTTCAGACCTGCACTTCTTTGTCTGGCTTTGCCTACATCAGCTTTCCTGGCTGCCAAGGTTTACTTTGCCCATCTGTGAATCAGGGCAGAAGTGCTGGGATATTAATGCCCCCCAGAAGCTACCTTTACCTAAGAAGTAATAGAAGTTGGTGACTAAATACTACAGGTCCCTCACCCCTCAGGGGTGAAAAGTGCACCCTGGCCACAGAGTTTCTCCCGGGTGTTAACCTCCAGTTGCTCAGAGTGGCAGGTGCCTTACTAAAACACTAATTATTGGCTGTCATGTCTTCCCTGTTTCCTTCCCCACTCTCCTCCAGGGTTGAATTCACCTCGCCTACTTTACTCAAATCCTGTCTCAGCCTCTGTTGGGGAGGATTCTACACTAATATTGATACATAGTTCTGTGCGGGGCCTGAGGATCTACGTTTTAACAACCACCCCCATCATTCAAATGCAGGTTCGTGGATTACCCTTGGAGACAGATTGTTTCAGGGATCTCTGAGACCAATTAGAACAACCCAAGTTGACAAGATTACCTCATAATAGTTCCTCTCTGGCACAAGCAATTTGCTGAGTTAGATTCTAATGTGACACTCTTGATCATTACAAGTGAAAGAGCTACTGAAAACTACTTTTAAACTCATCATAGAACTCTTATTATATACATAAAATCCCTCCCACTTTTTTTTCCCTAAAAATTTTATGCCAAGAAAAATTGTCTTTTCTAAGGAGCTAGAGTGCTTCTCTGTGATAATGAAAATATGCATTTGCTTTTTTTCCCTCTTTGCCTTGGTGACAAGGAAGCTCTTAGACAAATCAGATGCTCACATCATTATTGAGCCTGCATTCATATCATATTTGCTTCTCATCCTTTTCATGCTCTTACATTTCAATTATACCAGTATTTCCTTTTTGAGAGAGTACAGAGAAAGGAAATAAAGCAATATTAGAGTGTGAACAAGGAATAATAGATTCTCCAAGGTTACTGAAGAACTAAGTCAAACAGTGTCTCCTCTTTGACATTTTCTATGACGGACTTTCCCCAAGGAACTTTAAACGGAGCATTTCACTGGCAAAAGAAATCTGAGTGAAAGGGACTCTGAGTAAAATGATTAATGGCATTAGAATACAGAATGCACTTGACCTGAGCAGGTCACCCGACACTCACTTGGCCTCTAAATTGGAATATACCCTAAGCTAAAAAATACGTTCAGGGGAAGAAAAAGACTGATTCAGACAAGATCCCCAAAGGGAAGTTTTACCATTGCTGAAGAGTTATTGGTTGGGATAGAAAGTAACCGTGCACATTTCCTCTTGTTGAGAAGGCAAGAATTCTATTTTCATTTCAGTTCAGCTCCGGAGTGGGCCACTTCAGACAACTGCAGTTTTATATACTGAGTCAGACTCCCTGAGCCCAAATTCCTATCAGTCCCCTGGAGGCTTAAAAGAATCCCTTGGACTAGTTTCTGTATAAGAGAACATGCCCAGTGGTACCTTGAAAGTGATGACTCTGCTTAATAAAGGGAGATAAAGAGAAAAGGCACTCAGAGACAGAGGGGGCAAACACGTAAGCATCTTTTTTATCCTTTGTCTTGGCATAAAGTTCAGCACATCAAAAGCACTCAACATTTTTTTGACAAAATTATTTATGTAATAAATTTTTTAAATGACATCCTCGTGAGAAAGGTAGGAGGAAAATTCTTTTTATTTCAGAAGTAGGAAAAAAGAACACAGAGAGCTTATCTCTGCTTGGAGGTCAGAAAATGCAAACTACTTAAGATGAGTTATCCCCCATCTTCCCCTAACAACCTGCACCTTCTCTGGTGTTTGATATCTTAGGTAACATCACCACCCACACAATCCCTCTTGCTGAAATTGTCACAGTCAAGCAGAACGCCCTCTGATCCTTCCTCTCCTATACACGTTGTCACCGCTTGCTACTGAGTCTGCCCCAGAATCTGGCACCTCCTCTCTGTCCTCACAGCCATGACCTTGGTCCAACCTTGTCTCTCACCAGAACACTCAGCCAGTCAGTCAGTTACCAATCCATTATATTTTTGAGCACTGCATTGTGCCAGATTCTGAGCAAGGGGACTAAACAATTCTGTAAAAGAAATTACAGGAGCATTCCCTTCTCCAAAAAAAGGAAAAAAAAAAAACTTATATTCTCAAGGGGGAGACAGAAAAACTACAGTGTATGAAAGTCTACAATAGAGGTCAAAAGAGGGTGCCGTGGATGCACAGAGTTCAGGCATCCATTAATTCATTCATTGGCAAATATTTTAACATTGAACAAACTATGTGTAAGGCATTAGGCTAGCACAGCTAGACAGCAGCTGTGATCAAGACCATTAAGTTTACTCTACCCATGAAGCTTATACTTTCATGAAGGTGACAGACCAAAATTTGCATAGATGATAGACAATGAGATAGATGGTAGGTAGGCAGGTAGATAGATAGATGTGTGTGTGTGTGTGTGTGTGTGTGTGTGTGAGAGAGAGAGAGAGAGAGAGAGAGAGAGAGAGAATCAGTAATATTAGTGGCTCTAAGAAAAATGAAGCAGGGGAAGGGATCAGTGCAGGTGTTAGTATAAACAGGGTGATCAGAGAAGGCCTCTCTGAGGAGGTCCTGTTGGAGCTGAGACCTGGACGAAGTGAGGGAACATGCTAGACAAATACCTCTGCAAAAGCCTCCAGGCAGAGTGAACAGCAAGTACACAAACCCTGCAATGGAAACGTGCATTTCCCTCCAACCGGGACCCAGGCACAGTTTCAGGAAGATGAAGCACGAGCGGACTTGAAGAATGAATGAGTCGCCAGATGGAAATGGAGACAGAGAGCATCGTAGCCAAGGGCAGATGCGGGCAGGGCGCGCAGCCAGGAGAAAGGAATCGTTCATTCTGGAGCTCCAAGCTGTTAGAATTACCTAGCCACCAAATGATCTTGGTTCTGTGCCGCCACCTTCCTACCCCATGAACCCTCCAGGTTTCTTGCTTCATCTTTGTTCAATCTGAAGTGTCTTTCTACACAGGCATTTCACCCAGAAAAGCTCTCTCTGATCAGCTGCTCCTATCAAAACCTGCCCCAGCCAGGCACCACGGTTAAGGCTTTGGCTCTTTTCCACGTGCTCGATTGGCCTGAGGTTCTTGATGCAAGGTAAGGGTGTGGGCAAACCTCAGACCTGACTCGCAGGCCCCCAAGGAGGTGCTGAGCAGCTCCCTAAGGATGCCTGCCCTCCTTTCTGAGCGGTAACAGGGCGAGGAGTCAGGCCATGCTTTGCTTCACTGATTCTTTACAAAAATAAGCACAGCCTCAGTTTCTCCATCCATTGTACAAGGACCAATGGTTTGTGCCCTCCTCCAGCTTTCCAGCACCCTACAAGGTTAATTAAATGTAGCCTGTAAAGCTTGGTGAAATCCTCCAAGCATGGCTTCCTGTAAATACCAGACTAAGCCTTCAGCAGTAGGTAGAGGGCAGCTTTCCATTTCTACATCAGCTCTCTTTATTTTTTGCTACAGAAGCAATTCCATCACGCCAGAATTCACAACTGGAGGAAAAAAAAAAAAAAACATTCCCGATTTTACTTCCGTATAATCCAGAAACATACGGCCCACAGATCTATCCCAAAGGAAGACAGAAGGGACCAGAGGAAGTGTCACCAGGTGGAAGGAGCCCAGCAGGGGGGTGGGGAGGGTGCTCCTGAGACAGCATGAAAAAGAAGAAGTGATTCAGCCAGACCGCAAGAGGCGAAGGGAAAGTGGGGTCACAGCAGGATTAGGCAACCACCCTTTATTACATTCACATTCCCAGGAACAGGAGGCCAAGAGAAGCGCCCATAAAACCTCAAGCAGCTCACTCCTGTATGTCTTACACCAACTACTTCTCCTCTGTGACCCCCTTCAATCAACAGAACCACCCACGTCACTGTCACCTTGCTAAGAACTTGAGTGGCACCCTTGACTCTCCCTGGCCCCTCGGAATCTAATCAGCCACTAAATAAGGTTGCTGGTGATGCAGAAGGAAGGGCTTTAAAAACAACGTGTAACTGGGCAAACAGGACTGTTCCACCCAGAAAGTAGCAGGGTCAGACGGTGCCAGGCTTCTGGAAGGCACTTTCCCACCCTGAGTTTGCTCCTGTCTGCAATCACCTCATCTGTTCTCCAGATCCTGCTCTAGGCTCCCATCTTCCCATCTGATGTGGATGTCTGCTCTATGTGACCTTTGATTTCTCAACCAGGGGCCAAGCCTCCTGGATGCATTTCTGGCACTGACCCCTGCTTTCAGTCTCCTTGTGTCTCACCTTGAGGAAGGTACATCAGCTCCTCCCCCTGCAGTAATACTGAGTCCTTAATTCATTTCATCACATGCAGGTAACAACTAGGTACAGCACTCCTATGTGTGTCCCACACTATTCTGAGTACCAGGGACACAGGTGCACAAGATGGAGAAGGTTTCCACTCTCAGGGAGCACATGTGCTGTAAACAGCAGAAAAGTCCACAGGAGAGAGGTGGTCAAGGAAGACCTCTCAGAAGAGGTGACCTTTGAAAGATGAGAAAGAGCCAGCCAGGCAGCAGCGTGGGGGAAGAGAGTGAGAATGGCAGAGTTGGGGAGAACAGCCGGTCCAAAGACCCTGGGGCCGGATCGAGCTGTATGCAAAAAGCAGAGGGTACTTGTGTGGCTGGAGCAGAGGGAAAGGGGGGATTGGTAGGGGATGAGGTCAGAGAAGTTTCTCAGGCACCAGATGCGCTAGGGTCTCCTTGGCTATGGTAATGATTTAGGGTTTATATGTGAAATGGGAAGGCACTCAAAGGCTTAAAGCAAAGAGAGTCATTTGTTCTGACTTGGACATATGTATTTTCAAAGATTGCTATGGCTGCTGCGTAGAGGGCACGAATGAAAGCAGAGACCTGTCCGGAGGCAGCCACAGGGTCCAGAGGAGAGGAGGTGGGGGCTTGGGGGTGTCACCATGAAGATGACACCTTTAATTCGTCTATGCTGCCTTCACCCACTCTCAAGAACACTCTCCTCACTTTTGCCCAGACTATCACAGCAGCCTCGGAATTCTTTATCTGCACCCCACAATCACTCCCTCATCAGATCAGCTCTGAACACCACCCGGTAATACATCCTGAATTAAGCTGTGAAGACACTGCACTGCTCAATATCTATCCAACCTCAGGCTTGCTTCGCCCTTATTCACACATCCCCATGACCCAATTTGGGTTAACTCATTATGGTTTTCTCTGGGTATATGCACAGTAGTGGGATTGCTGGGTCATGTGGTAATTCTATTTTTAGTTTTCTAAGGAACCTCGATACTCTTCTCCACGGTGGCTGTATCGATTTACATTCCCACCAACAGTGCAAGAGGGTTCCCTTTTCTCCACACCCTCCCCAGCATTTGTTGCTTCTAGATTTTCTGATGATGCCCATTCTAACTGGTGTGAGGTGATACCTCACAGTTTTGATTTGCATTTCTCTAATGATTAGTGATGCTGAGCAGCTTTTCATGTGCTTCTTGGCCATCTGTATGTCTTCTTTGGAGAAAAGTCTAGACATCCATGAAGACCTCGCACTGTGCCAGCCCCTCTCAGGGAAGTGTGAGGTGTACAACCGATTAACAGGAAGTCCAGAAATCTTAAACCCCAGGGGTACCTCCACATTTTATCCCATCCATCAATCACTGAGCTCAGGTGGAAACAAAATAGCTCAGTGGTTAAGGGCATGCACTTTAGAATCAGATCTGAGCTTGAACCCCAACACTACCACCAACGAGTTTTGTGACCCCTCTGGGCCTCCATTTCAATATCTGTCAATGGAGGATGATAATAATATCTACCTCTTAGAGTTGATATAAGGAATAGATGAGCGAAAATATGTTTGGAACCAGGTCTAGCACATAGAAGTGCTCAATGTTGTTATTATTTCCTCACTGAAGTGTTGTGATGTTTAAAGGAGAAAGTGCATTTAGCGTTGTGCCCTGTGTACATAACAAATGCTCAATAAATAGTAGCTACTACGTTCTTTCCACCCACCTCCAGGCAAGGAGGTATGAGAATACGAGGGAAGCTGGGGCTGTTCTCTGGAAGCCTTACATTCTAACAGGGAAAGAGCTGTCAGGCAAGAAGGACTGGAGGATGCGTCATGGGGAGGCAGAGTATTATTCAGCATTCGGTCATTCAACAAAGATTTATGGAACAGCTGCTAAAGTGCAGGACGGTCGATATTTTAACAACAGCTAGAGAACACTCGGGAAATAACTGCTACCCAAGGCTCCAGGAAAGTGTCTCTGCCACCCCTGCTCTGGGATGTCTGCAGATTCCTGGGATGTCCCACCAACCCAGCCACTAAAGGGGCTTCCCCTGGCACAGCCGGAGCCTCCAGGACCTCAGGATCTGCTCCAGGGGTCCCATTCTGAAGGGCTGGTACCTCTGCCCTGCCGGTTGTTGGTGTTTTGAAAACACCCCCGTGTTCACCCTCCACAGACTGGTAGAGAAGATGAACAAGCAATGAGCTGCCAAACCGTGTGACAAAGAGCCAAAATAGTGCTACTCACAGAAATGAGGAGTACGGGGCCAACTCCACCTCACGGATGGGGCATCATAACCGGCTTTACCGAAGAGGTGATGCCGAAACCAGGTACGACTGGGACAAGCAGAGATACAGCATCCCAGGCAGAGGGTACATCAGCGGTAAGGCACAGGCTAGAAGGAGCGTCCTCTGAGGAAAAACGAGATCACAGAGCGCTTGTGAGATCTGTGGGTAAGGAGACTGGAAAGATGGGCAGTGGCTAAGTGTTGGCTGGGCTGGGATGCAATAAGGTCTCAAGGATGAACAGGAAGCTGGGGAGTGCCTTTGGTAAAATCACTCTTGCAATGAAAGCAGACCAGAGAGGCAGGAGGATGGAAGCAGAGATGCTGGTGCAGGAATCTGGGGTGAGGAAGATGAGGCTCCCAATCTAAGCAGGGACAGAGGCGATGAAGGCCAGCGGGGGAATTACAAAAGAGGCAGAGAGGATGGATGTGGTAGCTGAATGGATGAGGGTCAATGAGATGGGGCTGTCAAGGAGGACAGTAAGTTTTCTACCTGATCACATGGTGCCCGGGACACCATTCCCCAAGCCAGGGCAGCCAGATGTGAAGGATGACAGCCAGTGACATACACAGAGGGGGCTGGAGGTAACGCAGCCACACACCCCTCCTGAGATGTCAGCCACAAGGATTTTTTTTATAAATGTGGAAAAGGTTTCATCACTCCTATCTTAAAATCTGAAATCTTAAAATGGCCCCCAATCCACTCAGAATAAGATCTGAGCCCCTGATTTTCTTACCCACATAATCAGGCCCAGCACCTCTCCAAACTCAGTGCCTACCCGCAACCTCCCGGCTTCCTGATCTTCAGCTGCACTGACTTCTTTCTCATCTGGACCCAGAACAAGCTCATTCTTGCTCCTAGACACTTGAGCTTTGCTGTCCCTTCCACATCATTTGTGCTTTTCACCATTTTCCTTGTCATTGAGGACACCTCTCAATTGTCATCTTCCCGGAAATGCTTTCCCTGGCCATCCCACTGACACCCACCCAGTTAGGCTCTAGTACATTCCTTCCTTTTCTTTAAAGTATGAGATGACCTCAGGTATGTCTCCTTTTAGTCTCTCCCATTAGGATATAAAAGCCATGAGGCTAGAGGGAGGGTCTGTCATTCATTCCTGAGTTCCTAACGCCCAGAACAGTATTGGCTCATAAGATATCACCCATAACCATCTCTAAAGAAATGAAGGGGCCGATCTGGGTCATCTGCTTGTCCCTTGTGTTTGGTTTTAATTCTAGAGGGATTCTGAGGAGGAATGAGATATACTATGTACCTGTAAGGTGGCAATAAGAAACAGTGCACTCCATGGGAAAACTGAGGACAGTTAAATAAAGGGGCTGTTTATAAGGATGTGGGCAGGGGTGGGAAAATTGACAAGGGATGGCACCGTACCCCAGGCATAGCCAGAAGCTGTTGCTTCCCCAGGGGAAAAGGACATAAGAGAAGACATTACCAGGCTGTCTTACCAGAGTAAGCCGAGGGCACTGCAGGAGCAGAGCAGGGAGCTTTAGTGAGGCATGACCCCAGGAGGGAGGGAGCTGGAGGAATCACCTCACTCTCCCAGCTCCGATCCCCTCTCAGTGCCTCTCAATGGATGAATCCAACCAGAAGCCATGGGGAAGGGAGCCCCGGGCGATGAGGGACCTACAGCTCAGCCTCCCAGGCAAAGAGGCAGAGAAGGGTGGAACATGGATCTGGGGGAGCAAAGGGAAGTTATCTGTGCACTGTTCCCCCCCCGCCCCGCACCTTCAGAACCGTACAGTAGCGGAGGAGTCATTCACCAAAGTGATACAGGACAGACAAAAACAACACATTTCCACTGTGCATGTAGATGTACACGCGAGAGAGTCTTGCTTCCCATAACCTCCCTCTGGCCCCTTTGGAGTCTCGTCTTCCCTCTCTTCCCTGTACCCACCCCCTGCCCTCCCTTCCCCCCACTCACTCGGCACCCACCCTGCAGCTTCTCACTGCCCTTGGCTTGTCAGACATGGGAAACGGCATGGTGGCTACAATCTGTGGAATCATCCTTTACATGTCGATACTGCCTTGGGTTGTGGTGCAGAATAAACTGGAGGCATAAAATAGAATGGCCTTCTGAAATTCTTATGGAGCACAAAAGCAGCAGGAGATGGTAGGACAAGAGATGTGAATTTCATGCCCTCCACCAGGAGATGGTAGGACAAGAGATGTGAATTTCATGCCCTCCACCAGGAGATGGTAGGACAAGAGATGTGAATTTCATGCCCTCCACCACCTGGGCTGCAAGTTTTGAAAATGCAGAATTCCTAAAATGCTGACCTTGGAAATGACAGGACTCAGGCTCAGAACTTTCTAAAGGATTTGGGCTGCTCTGTGCTTTCCCCACAGATTTGGGTGTCTGCTTTTTTAGCACAGAGCCCGCAGATGTGGGTGCACATACGTCAACGAGTCATTGAAGTTTTCTGTGTATTTGTTTCTGTGACATCTAATTTAGTGTTTTGCCCCAGGCTTCATATCATGGGCACAATCAAGTATTATCTAATAAAACTTTAAATGTAGCCAGTGCTTAAAGTCCTTTTCTTAATATAATGGAAACTTGGGGTGGGGGGAGAAGAGAGGAAAAAAATTCATCTTCAACCTTCGTTGTGCTCCAGCGAGTGGCAACACCAAGCAAACCTGGCCCCCAAACTTCCAGGCATCCAGCAGTTGTCATTTGCTGCCGGCTTTCCCCACATCATTGGAGAGTTTTCCCCACTGCAGATCACCCCCATAGAAGGATTTCTCTTTTCTTCAATTTGCATCATTAAAATCAAAGATCAATGCTGGGTTCTGGGAGGGGTTTTACAGGGCCAACTCAGTGCCCCCGAGAAAATACATGGAAGCAACTTAGAATCTCAAAGGTTTCTCTTTGCAGAGTCCACCCTCAGACTTCAGAAATAGCCCTCGACATAGGGTCTGGAATAGCTGTCTACAGGAACTAGCCAGGTGCTGGGCTCTGTGATGGCCCTGCTAGTGGCTACCTGTGGACAGGTAACAAGCAAAGGTGGAAAGAGAGAGACACTGGGAATATGCGAGAAGCAAGGAAGGAGAAGAAGGCAGAGAATAAAGCAAGGATTTAAATGATTGGTCCATGGTCACTCATCTAGGAACCAGAAGAGGCAGAACCTAGATTCAACTCCAAAGTCCAAATTCCTTTCTTTATAACAGTTGGAGAGGAGTCACAGGTAGCTCCTAGCACACAGTGGGCACCCTCAGTAAGGAGAGTTCCCAGCTGATCTGTTTAACTCTAGTGATTTCCATAAAAGCATTTTTAATAGGCTTTAGAGTATGCCAAACAATGGGCTGGGTGTCTGGGATCCAAAGATAAACAAGACTGAGGAGCCCACAGTCTAGTAGGGGAGTAACTGTGAAAACAAATAACTATACCCCAAAACATTAGGGTAATAACATAAACAAGTATAAAATGCCACAAGATCAGAGATGAGGGAGGAACAATTGATCTAGAGAATCTGACAAAGATACATAAATACGGGGATATCTGATCTGGGTTTTGAGGGATGACTAGGAGTTCCAACAGCAAATGATGGCAAGAAAAGGTATTATAAGCAAAGAAACAGTTATTCCAAAACACAAATATGGGAACACTATGTGGAAGTGATGGGAGGGCAGATTTGGCTCAATAAAGCATAAAGAGCCCTGAAATAGAACACTGCCCCAGAAAGCAAAAATTCTCCATTGCTGGAGAGGTCTGACCAGGGCATACACAACCCTGCATCGACAAGAGAATAATCATGTTAAATTCTGCCTAGACTCCTTAGTGGTCCCTAAGGTGTTCCCAACTCAAGCTCAGCTCAAGTTGGAGTTGGAGCGAGGTGCAATGGTGGAAGCATGGCCTCAAAATCAGACCAGCCAGTGGAACCCTGGCTCTTCACCATAAGCGGGACAAGTTACTGAACCTCTCTGAGCCTCGGGCTCTATGCCTGTGGACACCTGCCTCACTTGCTAGAATTAAATGAATTACTGGTGTAGAGCACTTAGCTCAGTATCTGGAGTAGAAGATGAGTCCACAATATATAAACTTGAACAATGATGTCATGATTATCACAAAAGGTGGAAACTCCACTAAGGTAAGTTTGACCTGCTCTTATCACCAGGGCAACGTGGCAGTGCTAGGGCTGGTCGCCACTGGCAGAAAACATGGATGTATGTACAGTGGACCAGGGCTGGGACACCAGTAAGGAGAATGGGGTCATAAAGTGCAGGGTCGGATCCTGTCTCTATTTAAAATTTTGGTATTTTGTTCATCATAGATATTTTTGCCTTAATTTCTATTTAAAAAAAAAACCAATGCATTAATATATTAAGTATCTTGGTTGCTGAGGTTTTTAGCACCTTCTTAAATTTGGTGCCCAAAGCAAATTGCTCATTCCCCTCCCCCAACCCCTCCCCAGGCTGTTCCTGCAGCTTTCCACGTGGAGCCCCACATAAGCAGCCCTCGTGGGTTCCAGCTTTCACCTTCCTCTCCAGGACCCCCAGCCCATGCTGAGACCCTAAGATTCTAAACAGAACACAGCTCCTGGCTTGATGATACTTGATTTCACTTGATTTCTTTCTTTTTTTTTTTTTCTTTCTTTTTTGCCTGCCCAATTTTTTTATTTTTTTAAAATTTTTTTTTATTTTTTTGTGGTACGCGGGCCTCTCACTGCTGTGGCCTCTCCCGTTGTGGAGCACAGGCTCCGGACGCGCAGCCCCAGCGGCTATGGCTCACGGGCCCAGCCGCTCCGCAGCATGTGGGATCTTCCCGGACCGGGGCATGAACCCGTGTCCCCTGCATCGGCAGGCGGACTCTCAACCACGGCGCCACCAGGGAAGCCCTTGCCTGCCCTATTATGAATTTTATTAAAAAGAAAAAGAAAACTTTAGAATTGGAAGGCTGAGAGCTCGCCACTTGAAAATCAGCCTGAATTGTGTCATTACCCTGAGGAACCAGAGTGAACTGAAATGAATACAGAAAATTCACATCACCTCCAAATGAGTAGTCTTAATGCAAGAAGAACCTGTGCTCATAGGGCCTGTTTTCCCGGTATAAAGTGCAACGGCTCCCCTAAGCGACAACCAGGCCTGTTTTGCAAGGTGTCGAAGACTTAATCAGCCTTACCGTTAGTGACTTCTTCAAGTCCTGGTCCCACTGACTTCTCTCCCTCGACAGCAGCCCTAAACGATGCTGTTAAGTAATTCAGTTTGAAGAACTTTTAAGGAGACCAGTTTTACTAATGCACACACAGCATACTAGAGGCTGGGCTACCATAGAGGGAGAAATCTCTCTCTCTTCTTAAATCAGAGAACAAGAACAGGAATTACCGATCAGGTTGGAGCCTTGGCCTCGCCATGGCTTCCCTATGGATTAACAACTCCTGACTTGGCACTTTGCAGAAAGGTTACAACTATTTATGTCATGTGCAAGCCATGTACAGCAATTAGAACTGCTACACAGCTTAAACCAGGACATTTGTGGGTGTTTCAAAGCAGACATCAGAGTCCTTGGATTTCTGGTGACAGCTGTCACTCAGAACTGGCAGGAAGGGCCTAGATTTTGCATATATATATATTCCAAGTTATTTCTTATCATGCTCAGTGTTCTTGGTTCCTTTACCAATTAACCCTTCTCTTATAAATGTTTCTATTCGGAATGTAAATAGTTACAGTGTAAAGTCTGTAATTTAGCAACTATCCAGCAAGATGGAGATCTAGGGCTTCCCTGGCGGCGCAGTGGTTGGGAGTCCGCCTGCCGATGCAGGGGACACGGGTTCGTGCCCCGGTCCGGGAGGATCCCACATGCCGAGGAGCGGCTGGGCCCATGGGCCATGGCCGCTGAGCATGCGTGTCCGGAGACTGTGCTCCGTGACGGGAGGGGCCACAGCGGTGAGAAGCCCACATACCGCAAAAAAACAAAAAAAACAAAAAAGATGGAGATCTAGTTCAAAGACAAACTTCGTCTTGCGTGAAAACTTATTCAAACATGCAGTGTTAGTGGGAGTCAGGAATTAACAAATGGCAAACCGCATAGGAACAAAGAAAGCGTTTTAAAAGGTAGGGGGCTAGGATATTCTAGAAACTGGTCAGAGAGTCACTTTGGATAAAGATGAAGTACCTGTGAAGTTGATGCGTGTTAAATCCAACAGTCTCTGATTAGAGTGAGTAATCAAACTAAGATGCTATGTACCCCAGGTTTGGGATTCTCTATGAAAGCTATTCTCTTAAAACTATGATTTCCCAGTAACAGAACTCCCCATCCGTATGCCTCTGTGATTCAGATTTTCTCAATATCATTTTGATTATATATAAGTACAGACTCGGCTTGAGCCCATGGAAAAGTAGGACATCAGAGAAGCATTAGATCACCCAGGCTACCTCGTACCACTTAGAAGATTAGTAATCTAAAAGGGCACACAAAACCTGCTTTAAAACATCTTTTGCTTTCCAGCATCTAACTTGAAATAGGCTTCCAGGAAGAAAAGATAAGGCGATGGGAGGGAGGGGGAAATTAGCATTGGTGGGGACCCACTGTGCGTCAGACGCTATGCCGGGCACTTCACAGAAATTCTTGCTTAAGCTGGGTCATAATGATGTGAAATTACCAATCCTCTTGCCTTTTTCTATTAATTTTCAGAGAAGCCCATTCACTGCAAAGTACCTTATGTATCCAATTTTAATTACTCTTTTATTAGTTTGGATGTAAGTGACAGAATCACAATTCAAACCAGTTTTGGAAAAATCAGAGATTTATTGGCTCAACTCCAAAGAAAAACTGAGAAACCAGACTGTGGGATGGGCAGAGATGCAACCCAGTTTTATGACAGCTGGAGCTTGGAGAACAATTATCACCGGGATGATCTTCCTAAAAGTTGTCTCTTTCTTTCTGGGTGTTGGTTCATTCTTCTTCAATGCACCCCTGCTTTTCTCCACATTTGAGGGGAAACGTGGCCCTCCCCAAAGCACCTGAGCTTGACATCGTGTAGCTTCTAGATCAGGAGAGGAGCTGACAATGTTTCTTATCTCAAGACCAAAAATCCCAGCAAGAAGACCGTTTGTGGTGGACACCAGGTGCCAGTGGTAGCCATGGTGACGGGAGGCAAGCACTTCCTGGGAGAAGGGGACAGTCAGCAGCAGGCCCCTTAAGGCTCCCTACACCCATCCAGAAAGTATTTCTCTCCTTAGTGAATGCCTAGTTTAATTCCTAGCACATAACAGGCCTTTGGTAAATAGTTATGAATGTCAAGGATTTTTTAAAAAAAGGAAGTAAAAAAAAGGTAAGTGTGCAGAATAGACAAAAGGCTAGGCTGGCCATGATTCCAGTTCTAAGTGACATATCTTCCCTGCAGGTGAGCTCACTACCTCCAAAAGCATATTGAGAGCCCAAGGGAAAGTTGCTTGTGTGTGTTTAGAAGGGCAGACACCTTTACCCTGAGCTGACTCTCCGCTGACGCAGAGCTGTGACCACACGATAACGTGCTTGAGCTACCAGTGTTTCCAGGCTTCTTTTATCTTCCCCTGCAATAACATGATTCTTTCTCCTTTAGCAGCTGGCATGAGGATCTCTCCTCCAGGGAGAGACCCACTTTCCTCAGGCAAATGCTTTGATAAATCACTCAGGTCAGCTGGTGCTGGGATTAGAGAAGCAGGTGGGGCTGCTCTGTGTGAGATAAGAAAAGTGACTGCTGGGCTCCAGCTCCAGAGAGGGAGGGGAGGAGGGAGCGGAAGACGGAGGGTGGGAGCAGACTCCAAGGAGACTCCAAGTCAACGGCACATTCAAAGAAGCCTGGGAACAGGGCTTTCCTGGTGGCGCAGTGGTTGAGAGTCCGCCTGCCGATGCAGGGATGCAGGGGACACGGGTTCGTGCCCCGGTCTGGGAGGATCCCACATGCTGCGGAGCGGCTGGGCCCGTGAGCCATGGCCGCTGAGCCTGCGCGTCCGGAGCCTGTGCTCCTCGACAGGAGAGGCCACAACAGTGAGAGGTACCGCAAAAAAAAAAAAAGAAGCCTGGGAAGAAAAGAAGCACACGTCTAAGGGCGTGCAGTGCCCTGGGCTCTGCTGTATGAGCACCACGCCCACCCCCGACACCACGCACCCTTCACAAACAACAGCAATTCCCACTTACAGGGTGGCCTTCCTGGAGAAGCCTGGGAAGAGAAGAGATTTTGTGTCCAGGTCAGAGTGGGACACACCAAGAGCCTGAGCACCTGGGCAAAGGGGCAACGTCTGGCCTGGAGTCCCAACACCCACGTGTGAAATGACCCGTACGCCAGGCCTTAGTCCACACCTGCGGGAAGCCCGGCAGGGCACCAGCGCTGGTGTCCAAGGTGAGGACCGCTGGCCTTCCCTCCCGGCTCCCTAAGGCGACAAGTGAAAGTTCTAACAATTCCATCCGGTAAGAGTAGCCCTTGTTCACAGGTCCCAAGTTGCTGTCACTTTGCTGGATTTTCTGGCCCGAGGTTGTAACCACTCTCGGTCCGCTTCCTCCCTCCTCCAGGCCGTTGTGCTGTGCTTCCTCCCCAGCACCTCCCACCTGCATCTGGTGAGCTCCTCTTTACCTTCAGATCCAACCTTCCAAGTTCCGTTTTATAGGGAGGCTTCCCCTAGCCTCCAACGCTACATCCATGTCCTTTTATATGACATTGATTTCCTGACTTATCTCAAGCATCATCCTGATCATGTTGAATTAGACTTGTTTACTTGCCACTTATCTGCCTATCTCTCCCCCAGACATAAATTCAGTGTCTGTTTTATTCACCACTGCATCCCTAGTACAAAGTACAGTACCTGTCCCACATCAGGTGCTCAATACATACCTGTTGAATGTGTTGAATAAATGATCGAATGAATAAGGCTCTGGGAAAACCACTCACAGCCAATTCAATCTCAGCCTAATCACTCCAGATGGGTCCTCTCCCCTCCTCGGTCCCACACCCTCCTGCTGTTCCCCATCAAAGAATGGAGAGCCTGCAGCCACGGCTCTGCCATCAACAAGTCACTCTTCTGATGCACCTGATGGTAGCCACCAAGGAGCAGAACACCTGACCATAGAGTTTAAGATCCCAACCCCAGGCAAGTGAGACTGGGGAAAAGAACTACTGAGAAGAATCCTACCAATTTGCCACCTCCTACTGTCCACCTGCCCACTGTTACAATGTCCAGAAAACATATACGTGGATCCTGAGGGCATCAAACATGTCCTCTCCCTGGGTGACCATAGAGGCAAGAGCAGGGCCTTCTAGAAGACTCTCAGATGTCCTGGATCTCTGAACACATGAAGCAGAAACACCATGGTCCCCATTTTCACTGAGCCTCAACTCCAGCCCAGGAGACTGGACACCACAGAGAGCCAAGGTGCAACCGTGGAAGAGGACAACAGAGAGAAGGCAGCGAGTGGTTAAAGCCCACAGAGGAGAGGACCCTTCAGAGAAGGGCAGGGACCATCCCCCAGAGGACCTAGAAAATAGGTAGCATCTGAGTGGATGGGTAGAATTAGGAAGGTGTTGAAGACATGATGAAGCGAATCAGCAGAAAGGCAGAAGTAGGAAAACCAGAAAGACCTTTGGAGGCAGGGAGGGAACCATGGCAGCTGGAGTGGATGATTGATTCAGAAAGAGGAGAAGAACCAGAAGCCCAGTAAGGGCTCAGACTGCAGACGTCTGAGCTCCGGGTTGTAGAATTTGAACCCTGACTTCTAGGTAACAGGGACCCTTTGAAAGCTTTAGGCGCAAGTTCCCCTCAGAGCAGAGCTTGGAGACGGAAATCTGGTGACAGGAAGGCAGTGTTGGGAGAGCGAGGCTGTGAGGCAGAGGAACAGGCCGGGCAGCTGCGGCACTGGGCAAAGGGAGAAGGCCTCTCCTCTCTTCCAAGGACCGGGACGGTGGAGACAAACGCGGGGCGGGGAGGCGGGGAGGCCAGGCGTGGGGCTGGATTGTGAGCAAAGGAGAATTTAGCTTTATTCAAAATATTTTTATTTTTTACAAGGAAAATTATTTATGTAGTACTTGAGTGATAAGAGGTAATAAAATTATTGGAAAGGAAGGAAAAAAGGCAGAAATAAGAGAGAAAAGAAAGAAAAAAGAAAACATGAAAGGAAGAGAAAGATTGAGCAGAGAAGGAAGGGAGGAAGAGAGGAAAGAAGAAAAATAAGAAGAATATAATTTAGTAGATTCAGGAGTAGTGTCCATTCTAGAAATATTTACTGGGTGCCTATTCTGAGCCAAGCAGTCTTACTAGGATGAACAAATAGATAAGATAGAAAAGGTCCCCTCCTTCATGGAACTTCTATTTAAGGGAGCAGATAGAAAATAAACAACTTAAGAAATAAATAATTTTATCCCAAATAGTGAGCAATAAGAAAAATAAGAGGCTATCAGCCTACGCAGAGAGAGAATGTTCCAGTTATCTTTTGCTGTATAAAAACCAACCAGCAAACGATATCTTTAAGGAATAATAATCATTTGGTGTTGCACATGTATTCCCAGCTTGGGCAGGGCTCGGGGGGACAGCCCATCTCTGCTCCACTCAGCGTCACTGGGGCAGCTCACCGGTAGGCAGCTGGATCACCAGGGCTGTTCTCCCACATCTGGAGATGATGCTGGCTGGCAGCTGGCATCTTGGCTGGGCCGGTTGGCTGCAACAACTTCACGTGGCTTCTCCTCATGTCCTGGGCTCTCTCACAAAGTGGTGGGAAGGCTCCAAGAGCAACGGTTCTGAGAGAGAGAGAAAGAGAGCGTGACTAAGGCCGCCCAGGACTTGATGGGAGAGGAATTAGCCTCTGCCTTTCTATGAGAGGAACATCAAAGGATGTGTAGACATCACAGAGAATGATGTGGGAGGAAAGCCTCTTACACCAGATGGTTAGTAAAGGGGGCTCCAGAATCATCAGTGAGGGTTCTCCAGAGAAACAGAACCGAGAGGAGGTTTTCTTTTTTTATATATATTATATATACTGATATTACATATGCATTACACATGCACACACACACACATATATACACATACACATGGAGTGGCACATGCAGTTGTGTCAATTTTGCCATTTGTGGGAAGCAGCAAGTCTGCAATCCATAGGGCAGCTGGTAGCTGTAAACTCAGGCAGGCGTTAAACGACTGGAAACCGCTGGAAGATTCTGCACAGGGTGGTTGGTATGTGCTGACTCACACTCAGCCAGCACCAGCTGCAGTCGGAGGGCACAGGCTGGGGGAAGGGCCACCCAGAGTTAGCAGCTCCCCAGATCAGGGGTCTGGAGGGAGGGGACGAAGGGGGACAACGCAAGGCGGCCTGTGCTCTGCCAGCAGCATCAGCCGTGGAACAGAAATGAAGAAAGCAGAATTGTGCTCCCATTCTAGGAAAGTCAGGTCCGAGATGAAAACTGTTCAACTGTCTTGCATCAAAGCAGTAGGAGAGTCAGGGCTGCACCACCGTCTGGAAGGCTTGGCTCAGAGGTGATGGCTGAAATCATGGTGCGAGGGGCTGATCAAGGGGGAGAAGAGACAGCACAGCACTCTCTGGCGGCCAGCCCCTTCTTATTATCTAGTCAGGACCGCAAGAGGGGATCCAAGGAGCTGATGAAACAGAAAACAGTTTGAAGAGAATACTGCTCTGTTCTCTCTTTTTGTTCTCCCAAAAAGGCTACGTATGTGCTGAGATGTTAGGCCGTCCAGGAGAGAGCTGGGAGGCGGGCGGCATGCATTACTTATAAGACTCCACTGAAATGTAAATTGGGGTGAGTTTATTGGCTCCCTTGGTCTTAAATGGAATCATGAAGTATTCATTGGGGCCAGCCAAGACCTTTCAGATCTGGAGCTCCCCAAGAAATATGTGGCATGCTTAGCTTACATTAATAAAAAATAAATAAATCTGTGTCCAGGAAACTCGTGCTTGTGCATTCTAAAGTTGCCCATTCTGTAGATATTAATGTTTAATGTGTTTGTAAAAAGCAGTCGGCTTTGCCTAGCACAGCAACAAAAACATCCCGCAATCCTCCGTACTTAACATCTCAGCGAGGCGCCTAAGTGCCCGGGTGGAGGTGTTCTGAGCAGCGTCTCTCGTGGAGACACATTAAAAAGTGGCTTCGCTAAGACAAAACGTGCTCGCTCGCTGCTGATGTGTGTCAGACTCAAACTTTCACCCACGGCTCGCCCTGCTCAGGAGAAAGGCTGAGAAGTGGATGTTCTCAGAACTGAATCCATAACGACTGGACACTCTTTTAAGGAAAGATCATCGCATCCAAATCAACAAAGTTGGCTTTATGGAAAAAAAAAAAAAATCTGGTAAACACTCAACTTGGAGAAGCAAAAGTACTTTCTGGCTTCAGACCACTTGTACCATCCCAGATGTTTCCTAGGCATTTCTAGAAAGAGGACACTGATCGTTCTGACCCCTCGCTTTCCTAGGCCGTCAGGCAGCAGGCTGCACATTAGAGAGGCTGCGCTTGGAAACTGTTATGTTTTGCTTTGGGGTCTCAAGTCAGTGCAGAGAAGTCTCTTCTTCCCCTAAGCTGATTTGCAGTCAGAAAACAGCTCCTAGCCCTGCCGACCAAACCTCAGCCTCCCCACATGACTCTGGGTTACTTTTCATCTGGAGGCATCACTTGGAACCAAATAGTGAAATGAGAAAGGGCAGGTGCAGAGAACAGAGCTGACCACCCAGGAATGGGAATATATACTCCGACCCAGCATCGGGCACCCACCTCACCACTACCTGCTCTGCAAACTCAGCCCGGATCTGCATAAAACGAGTGTGGAGAGCAGAGAGAGACTCTCATTCTCTCTCGCCTTCACATCCTGACGGTCACCAGACCCATCTTCACTTCTGCCCAGACTGCAGGACCATCCACAGTGCCCCTGAAGTCAGAGACCAAGCTTGCAGAGAGAACGCAGGGGATTTAATAGCTTGAGAAATGCTGGGAGACACCTGGAGCTTGGCTTCTTATGCTGAGAAAGGGAGCCTGGCTTATGACCCTCCCAAGGAAGCTTTGCGTGTCACAGCCCATATTGTGGGTTGATCTGTGTCCCCCAAAAAGGTACATTGAAGCTCTAGTCCCTGGTACTTGGATTTACTGACAATTTTGACTTGAGGATTAGAAGAATGATGTTACGATAGTAATCATAGTCTCATCTGTTTTAACGTGGACACTTTGCTTACTGCAGTGTTTTAGTGCAACTAAGTATTTGAAGCTGATACTCAGAAATTTACGTTTAAGAAACGGTTTTTCTCAGGAAGACATTAAGAACATATTGGAGAGCATCAATGTGGAGATAGCCAGTCCCTGCTGCAGGATTAAAGGGAGACTTTCTGCAGAGGAGAGGGGAAGGTCAGCAGGTGCATCAGGGCCTGAGTTCTGGACTTGGCCTCGTTCTATCCAGTGATGTGACCTTGAGAATGTCACTGCCACTCTTTGGACCTCAATATCCTAATTCGTAAAATGGCAGTATTGCACTAGGAGACATTTAAGATCTCTTTCTGATCGAACATGCTGTAAGAATTTCCCAAGCTGTCTCCTTTGGCTCGATTGTTCACACTGCATTTCTCCTGAACTTTGGCATTAAAACACCACCAAAGGCAGATCTTGGGAGAAAAAAAAACAGAGAGACAGAGGATAAGGGTGTGAGTCCCGGTTCTGTACCCGCTGGCCACCCTTGAGAGGTGAGTGGATTAAATTATGTCTCACCAAATGATGTTGAAGTCCTAACCCCCCAGTACCTGTGAATGAAGGCAGTGCTGTGACTGTGACCTTATTTGGAAATAGGGTCTTTGCAGATGTAATCAAGCTAAGATGAGGTCATCCTGGATTAGAGTGGGCCTTAATCCAATGACCAGTGTCCGTATAAAGACAGAAAGATTTGAAGACACACGGAGAAGAAGACAACAGGAAGACAGAGGTAGAGTTGTCATTATGCTGCCAGAAGTTGAAGGACACCAGAGACTGGAAGAGGCGAGGAAAAATTCCCCCCCAGGACCTTCAAGAAGTCATGGCCTGCCCACACCTTGATTTCAGACTTCTGGCCTCCAGAATGGTGAGAAAATACATTTCTGTTGTATTAATCCACACAGTCTGTGGTAATTTATGCAGCAGCCCTACGAAACTAATACACCCCAGGACGCATGGAGGTAGCTGAGGAATGAGCAAGAGAAATCTTGGAGGCCAGTGCTGGTAGGAACTCTCTGGTGAGGATGCGGATATCCACAGCTGGCCCCAAAGAGGCTTCGCAACAGGGATGCGCTGAGGTTGCCAAGAGAATCCCACCTGGGCAGCATATGGTCAGGGCACACCTATCCTGCTGCAGTGTCCAGGAAATGTCCACTTTAACAAAGGCATCTCCAAGAGCATCATCAAGGCACCAAAGGGACTGAGACAAGGGGAGGGCGTCATGGTCCAGGAGGAGGCAGGCACTGCTGTGTGCCTGGGCAGCCACATGACATCGTGGTCAGCCCCCAAGGGGGGGCATGGCTGACTGTCCAAAAATAGTCCTCCTCCAGCCTACCTAAATCTTTGGTTTATCTTTAAATGCCTCCCCTAAGAAGGAGAAGCACATAAATCACTCCCCGTCGCTGGGCTGGATCCTATGAGAAAGTAGGCACACTATAGGTATTTGTCTGGAGACTGAAAAAAATGAAGGAATGCTCCAGATAAACTCCAGGTGAATGTTTAACTGGACTGGGGTGGGGATGGAGTGGGATGAGAAAGGAGAGAAGCATGAGGATGAGTGTTGGGAGGACTCAAAGAGGGGAAGTACCGAATCAGGACTGATTTGGGCTTTTCAGGGATGAGCCTGGAAGGAGTCTGGTTTTGAGTCATCTGTCAATGACCTTTAGAAGAGTGTGGGCAAGCTTACTTAGGAAAGAAGCTGAAAAAGTATAAATACTGAGTGCTTCACTCCCATGTATTCATGGCTTGGATTCTGAGATCTGCTTACCCCAAACAGCCTCACTCTGGCCTGCAGCAGTGAAGACTCTTCGGGACAATTCACTTCAACCATTCTAGAAATTCCACGACTTTGTGGAGCCGAGTCTGCCATTGACTCACTGGGATGGACCCAGCTCCATCTCCTTCTGTCTCTTAAGCAGATGAATGAATGAATGAATGAATGGTGACTGAGATTTATCTTGGCAGGATAAATAACACCTGGCCCCAACGACGAGCATAGCATAAAGAGAACAGATTTGGGAGTCAGGCAGCCCAGTTTGCTGCCACCACTTTCTAGCTGTGACCTTCAGCAAATGACAACCTCTGGGAGCCCCCATTCCCTCAGCAGCCAAACGGTTATTAGCAAGAACTGAAGAGAAATATGTAAAGTTCCTAACACCTAACAGGTACTTAATTCCAGGAGTTTCCTTCCTCATTCCTCCATCCTCTACTTCCCCCCTCCTTTATTCCTTTCTTCTTTTTCTTTTTCGGTACGCGGGCCTCTCACTGTTGTGGCCTCTCCCGTTGCGGAGCACATGCTCCGGACGCGCAGGCCCAGCGGCCGTGGCTCACGGGCCCAGCTGCTCCACGGCATGTGGGATCTTCCTGGACGGGGGCACGAACCTGTGTCCCCTGCATCGGCAGGCGGACTCTCAACCACTGCGTCACCAGGGAAGCCCAATAACTAACATTTAAGGTACACCCACTAACTGCTAGGCCCCGTGTGCTAGGGGCTTTCTTATACGTCATCTCATTTAATCTCATCCTTACAGGTTAACTATCCTCCTGTATTAGTTTGCTAGGGCTGCCACTGTAACAAAGTATTACCAACTGGGTAACTTAAATAACAGAAAATTATTTACTGTTAAATAAATTTTAACAGTATCATAGGGAAATCAAATTCTGGAGGCTAGAAGTCCAAGATCAAGGTATGGGCAGGGTTGGTCCCTTCTGAGGATTGTGAGGGAGAATCTGTCCCAAGCCCCTCTCCTAGCTTCTGGGGGTTTGCTGGCATTCTTTGGTGCTCCTTGGCTTGTAGAAGCATCACCCCATTGCTGCCTTCATCTTTACACAGCATTCTCCCCCTCTGTGTCGGTCTCTGTGTCCAAATTTCCCATTTTTATAAGGACACTAGTCATATTGGATTAAAGCCCACCCTAATGACCTCATCTTAACTTGATCACCAGCATAGACCCTATTTCCAAATAAGGTCACATTCACAACACTGTCCTTCATTCACAGGTACTGGGCATTAGTACTGCAACATCTTTTGAGGAGACGCAATTCAACCTACTCACCTCCCAAGTATGGCCAGCAAGTATAGAACTGGGACTCACACCCCTATCCTCTGTCTCTCTGCCTTTCTCCCAGAAGCTGGCTTTGTTTAACGTTCATGCCAAAGTTCAGGAGAAAGGAAGTGTGAACACTCCAATCACAAAAGGAGATTCTTATGGCATGTTCGATCGGAAAGAGATCCGTTTTATAAATGAGGATGCTGAGGTCCAAAGAGGGGCAATGATTGACCCAAGGTCACACTGCTGGATAGAAGGAGTCCAGGTCCAGAACTCAGATCACAACGCACCTGCAGACCTTCTCCTCTCCTCCACAGACAATCCTCCATCAGCCCTGCAGCAGGGACTTGCTAGCAACCACATAACGCTCTCCGAGAATGTCGACAAAAGATGTCTCTTAAACGTAAATTTGAATAAAAGCTTGATCACTCAGTTGCAGTAAAACACTGCAGCAGGCAAGGTGTCCATCTTAAGCCAGATGAAAGGACTATTATTATTATCATTATCATTATTATTATTCTAATATTATATTATATTATATTATTCTAATATTCAAGTCAAAATTACCAGTAAGTCCAAGAAAGCCACTTTCCTCCCATGTCCACTTTCAAGAAAACAACCCACAGAAACTGAATCAGTTTCAGCTAAATACATATTTAATTCCTTATGTATTTTTTATATTTTGTTTTGTACAGAACTGTTTACCTAGTTAATGATGAAGTGAAATCTATTGTCACCAAGTTGCTGGGGTTTTTTCCTTACTCAGTCTTAAAGTGCCCCCTAGTGAAATGTTTTTGTATTTAAGAAGCAGAGAAATAAGCTGAAGAGAAGCTTTTCAGAGAGCTGAAGAGAATTTTAGAAAGACATGGGGGCAACAGTGGGGCTGAGGGGAATTGCTCCCTCGTTTCAAGGGGATTTGAACATGATTCTTTTAAAATCTATTTGGAAGCCTTTTTCTATATGCTCACTCAAGCAGAGTGCCTGACAGTTTCATCCCTGAGACAGGAAGGTTTCACCCACAGAGCATCCACCAGAGAAATCCTGCAAGCCTGCGTGCAGCCAGGCAGAAGGAACAGCCAGCCCAGCCTGATTCTACGGCCACAGAGAAGCCAGGGACTCACTCAAGCAGTTGCCGTGAAACCTCTGCCAACACTAGGTTTGTGCCCAAGTGATTTTAGGGAGCGTCTTTCCAGGAAAGGAAATCGAGTGCTGTCCTTTGGTTATTTCAAGTCGTGCACTTTTCTATTAAAAACAGCATTTGATGGGGCTGTGCATCTGTGGAGGCAGGGGTATATGGGAACTCTCTGTAGTAAAAAATAAAGTTTATTAGTTAAATTAAAAGAAAAACAATTTTAACCCACAGCACTTGATAAAGCAAAGAAATCACTCAAAGGAACTAAACATCAGAGAGTCAACTAAACGGCTTCATCCAATCGGCACTTTGCAACCTGGCCCCTGCATCAGAGTCACCTATAGGGTTTTTTAAAAATACTCATTCCCTATCGCCACCCTCAGAGGTTTGCATTGATTGGTTTGGGGTGGTGCAGTCATTAGCATTCTTTCAAAAGTCCCCCCAAAGCAGGACAATGTGCAATCAGGGCTGAGGAATACTGACCGAGATGATGGCCGTCGCGCAGACTCTAGATCTCACCAAGGCACCTTCTGGCTGGTGATCTGGGTTCCCTCGGAGTCCTCCTATGGGCAGGATAGGAGAGACTAGTCACGCAGAAGGGATGGAAATGCAGGTTTCAGGTGTGTCCTGTCCCCTGGACCCCATGGCAAATCAGTAAAGTGGCATCTGCTTATGGATTGGCTTCCCAGACGAGCAGCTCACAGGGCAACTCAGATCCCCAGGTCAACTCAAATTATCAGGGTGACTTGATTAACTGCTCCCTGGGTTATTCAGATGTGTTTCTAGGGATGAGAGAGGGGCCCGAGTTTTAATTCAGACAGATCTGAGCTCAAGCCCCAGTTCTGCAATTTACAAGCTGTGTTGCTCGACCTCTCTGAGACTCAGTTTCTCTATCTGTCAAAGACACATGCATTCCCTCATAGAGTTGGGGTGAGGCTTAAATTTAAGAGTGTTGTGCAGGTGCCTGGCCCTACGTGCAGCGGGGCTCAATCAACAGCAACGTACAGTGTTAAGCTTCAGCCCTGACCAAGCTTCCAGTAATTCAGAATAAGGCTCTAGACCCACTCACTTGGGGAAAGCTACTTAACTTCTCTGAAGCTGTTTTCTCATCATAAAAAGGGGGTAATAATAATAATGATAAACGATATAGTTCTTTTGAGGATTAAATGAGTCAATTTGTGGAGAGCAAAGCTCTTAGTACTCCCCTGGCATATAGTCAGTGCTCAGAAAACGTTGGCTGTTTTTATTACGTCCAGCTTCTGTATCTTTGCTCATTTCATTAACCCAGTTTTTAAGGCCTCATGAACATCCCACCTCCTCTGATCCCAGTCAGCCACAGGAAGCCATCAAATGCAGTGGGATAACCAGAGCCTCTGGAAGCCAGTGGTCCTGGGGGTCACAGGGCTGCCTGGCATCATCCAACAGCCCCATGTGAATACACAAACCCCTTCCAATAGCCCAAGGAAATGTGAACCTAAAGGTTGAGGGGCAGAGCCATCCAGTTGGGAGATGGGGTTGCAGGCAGCTGCCTCGCCTGTTGCAGAGCAAACCTAACACCTCTCTGAGTGGCCTCTCTTAGGGGTTAGTGACACCCCTCCTTATGTCTGAGACCAGACCTTCTTGCCCCATTGGACAGGGACAAGCAACACTGTCCTCAGACAGCTTGACCCTCGTGTCCCCTTTGCCCAGCCCACAAGAGCTCCACCAGAGCCTGGGCACTGTTTGGAGGAGGTCGTGAGCACTCCCAGGAAGGCACTGCTGCTCTGGGAAAAGGCGTTCGCTCCCATTAGACGCTGTTTAAGCCTATAAGACTGTATAGCACGCTGACCCTAATGTAAAATATGGACTTTAGTTGGTAACGATTTATCAATATTTGTTCACCAATTGTAACAAAGGCACCACATCAATGCAAGAAGTTAATAATAGGAGAAACTGGCAGGGGTGGAGTGGGGAGCGGAGTCTGTGAGAACTCACTGTACTTTCCACACAATATTTCTACCAACTTAAAACTGCTCTAAGAAATAAAGTCTATTAATTAAAAAAAAAAAAAAAAAAAAAAAGACACTCACCCTGTGAACCTCCCTTGGAATGAGAGTAAGTATGGCCTTTACCCATCACAGTGAGAACAGTTCAAATGTCAGCCTGGCAAGTCTAATCACCCCTGCACCTTCCAGGCCCCAGCATGGTGGTCCCATAACCAGACCACCAGCCCCAAGTACAAAGTCCCCAAGGTGGAGCTGCCAGCACTCCGCTCCTGCCGTCAGAGAGCCTGGGGCCCCTCCTTAATCGCAGTGAGCTTGCTACCCTCCCTAAAAGCTCATATTCAAGGGTAAATGACCCAGGTCAGTGGAGATACCTGGTGGGGGCTTGGATTTTACATCCCAGCGGCTCCCGCCGGGCTGGGAATTATTTCCTCACAAAGGTGAATTCTTTCTCCTGAGCTGCTTCCACCAGCAACATTCCCCATGCCTGGTGAATGGTGAATGTGTGCAGAGGACCACAGGCAGAAATTTTGCATGCCCCATTGGGCGAGCTACCAGGAAATCTATCCAGGGCTGATGAGAGCTACGTCTGCCCACCGCAACTTAGCCAATTTGTCTACCCAGAGAAAGAAAAAAATTACATTGAAAAGAGTGCCCAATTTTAAGGCAGAGGTTTTTTTTTTTTTCATTATTATGAAACATTTAGTATAAAGGAGTATTTATCACCCTTTGCTGACTGCATTCCATTCTGGTTGCTAAAAATAAGAAGCACAGTGTTCCCATTATCCTGAAGGTGGTTAAACTTGTGTTAGCAAAGCTGCCAGGGAACTGGGTAGCACCCAATAGTGTACCAGGAGCACCACCAGGTGAAATGTTTATACAGTGCCCCCCCCCCAATGGGCACCTTAACAACAACAACAACAAAAAAAACCACCATAGATCACGGTAATGAAGGAGGAAGGAAGATACTGGTGGTTTTTAAAAAATAAAAGCATCTTAGTGGAAAAATTTCCCTCTGTGCAGGACAACAAAAGGAATATTTCCAGGAAGTTGAACCTCCTCTTTTAACCTTTGGATTTTCCCCTTGCCTGCTCCTTTCCCTCTGCTGCCCACACAATCCTGATGGGCATAGGATTCTCCACTTTCTCTGCTCGATACGTTTCTTGACAAGAGAATTCCAACGACGCACTTACTGCCACTTCCTCTCCCCAACCACGTCCGGGAGGAGCATTGCACCCAGCTCAGAGTCTGGCCTGAATGGGTATCACTGGCCCCATTCATGGAGAACAAGGAAAGACCAGAGAAAGAGACAACCACTCCAGACTAGTAGATGGCAGTTTTAATTAGCAAGGGGACTTATAGACGATACTTGTCTTGGGTGCCACAAGATGAATAGATCTTGCGCCCTCCAGTCAGAATCTTAAAAGTTTATCTAGAGGCCTTAACAGGGTTCAGTCACGTGTACCATAAAGGTGGTCTCAACATCACTTTTCTCTCTCAAGGCTGTGTCTTTGCAAAGGGCTTCCACAGTGGGAACGGTGGGCAGAAAGTACATTCCAAGGACGGGTCCAGCTAATGGGGTCAACCTGCAGTTACGTTCTCCCGATGACCTCCTCCAACACTCCATAAGTGATCCAGCTGTGGTAACAAGACGGGAAAGTGACAAAAAGAGACGGATAAACCAAGAACACTGATCTGGCTCTCCATCCCATGATCCCTGCCACAGCATGGCTCTGCTATTTCTGGCAGGTGGCTTCACAGTGCAATAACCCAGCTATTGGCTGATGCATGGAGATGAGCCTAGACTAGCAGACAACCTCTAACCTGTGCTTAAACAGGCCTTCAGTCCTGTTTCAATTCTTTGGATGCATATATCAAAGGAAAGTTTCTCAGTTTTCAAGAAACAGCACAACTGGGAAAGTGTTGATGCTTACACACTGTGAATGTAAAAGTGCTACTCATTGTACACTTTAGTTAAAATGCTAAATTTTCTGTTATGTATATTTTGCCACAATTTTTCTTTGTTTAAAAAAAAAACATGACAAGCATTAACTTCTAACAGCTTTTGATTCCCTTCCAAGTTCCTTTTTGCCCCGTAATTCTTCCCCAGTCTCCTGCTTTGCCTGAGAAGAGGTATTTCTGAAGAAGCAGTTGGCTTCTTACCCAGGTGGCTTCTACACTATTCTAAGAAGTCATCAAGCCTCTAGAAGGAGTGGTGAATGGGAGTGGATAAGTGATCATTACAGGAGCCCCCCAACTTTCTTTTAAAAATATTTGTAGGGCTTCCCTGGTGGGCGCAGTGGTTAAGAATCCACCTGCCAATGCAGGGGACACGGGTTCGAGCCCCGGTCCGGGAAGATCCCACATGCTGCGGAGCAACTAAGTCCATGCACTACAACTACTGAGCCTGCGCTCTAGAGCCCTTGAGCCACAACTACTGAGCCTGCATGCCACAACTACAGAAGCCCGTGTGCCTGGAGCCCATGCTCCGCAACAAGAGAAGCCACCACAATGGGAAGCCCGCGCACGGCAACTAAGAGAGTAGCCCCTGCTCACCGCAACTAGAGAAAGCCCACACGTAGCAATGAACACCCAACACAGCCAAAGATAAAAACAAATAAATAAATTTACCAAAAAAATAAATTAAAATATATGTAACCTGCTTCCTCCTTTAATATACCATGAACATTTTTCCTATCCCTTCAGTATGATCTTCAAAATCTGCATAATATTCCATTTCTGGCTGGTTCACCTTCATAAAAGCACTGCAGTGAACCTCATCATAGGTACACCTCTGTGTTCTCCTCTAAATATTTTCAAGATTTTTTTTCAGAGTTCACAGAGAGAGCCACCTCCTTTGTCCCCACCACTCTGTCCCCAAGCTCTGCCCTCCAAGGCTCCCAGGAGCTCACCTTGGCTCACTCTACCCAGCAGAAGATCCTGAGAGATCTCCCCAGAATTTCCCCTCAACCTGACTGGATCTTCACTGGCAAATATATTCATATCTTTAGAGGGCATTTACGGATCTTCATTTGCAACTTTAAGCATTTGTTCAAAAAGCATTTACAGACATTGTTCTAGGACATGGGCATTGAACCTAGGGCATGAGCAAGGAAGGTAAACCCAAAATTTAATCAAAGAAAAAAGGGGAAAGCACCTCAGAAGAAGCTCTCTGAGCACGCTGGACAGTTCTTTCCTTTGCAATAAATTCATCCGAGAATTGTACTTAGCCCGAGCCATTTTTAAAGCTCATTCTCTTTTAAAAAGAAAACGGTAAGGGACGTGTGTTTCATGCCATGAGATAGCTGCAGAACGTTTGTGTTTCATTTTGCTCAGTATTAATCTCCACATTCAAGTCGACACTGCTTTCGCTGAGTCAGCGCTGTTCCTTTAAGTGACCTGATTCTGTAATTCCATTATTAATATTATGAAAATGGCTGTCCTCTACACTATTTTGTGCTATCAATGGAAAACCACAGTTCCAAAATGCATTAGCCGTTGCCGGCTCCGGCAGGATTATTTGCATCAATATAAACCGAGTTAATCATCTGCCTATTTGAATAATCAGTCACTAGCGCCCGAGCGCCTCGCCCGCCCCGAGCCGCGGAATTTCTTTTGGGTCCCACGTTCTCCTAAGCACTGCAGATTTTTCTGCTCGCTGTCCCGTCAACTTCTTGCCATTTACTTTGCCATTTCTCCTCTCCTTCCCGGACAGTGATGTAAGCCCGTGTCCAGCCCCCTAATTAGCAGGTGAATGGCATGTGTTAAAACCGATAAGTGGAAGGAGAGAAAGAAACTTTCATTAGGAAGAAATAACGATCCCTGTAATAATAAATGTCAGAACAGAAAAGACGCCTCTTATTTTTCACAATATTAAACTGCCTTTGGTATCTTAAGCCTTGAGGTAATACTTTACTGACTTACAATTTGCAAAACCAAAATTAAGGCAGATGGGGATGGGGGGGGGTGCAAATTTGATTCCGATAAGGGGCTTTTGATGTGTTCCAACCTATGCACTTTCCCTCTCCTAAGCCTACGGGGATTGTCATGGATTTCCCGCCAATGATGTTGTTGGCCAACGGCAGAAAATTAGGGAGTTGGAGGCTGGGGAGAGAAAAGGAAGGAACCAAGAAATCTCTTTAAAATGCAAATCAGATCACTTTCTTCCAGGTAAAACCACAAGGCAGCCCTGGGGCCGTGCCATCAGAACCCTCTAGCTTCTCCAGGCTATAGCCCACTCTCTGCCCATCCGTCCCCCACCGCCCCCCTCCCCCGACCCAGTACCTCTCCTTTCTTCCCTGGGACGCACCTCCTGCCTTAGCTCTCCCTCTTCCTTCCTTTGTAAGGCTCCACCTCTATAACGCTCTTGCTCTCCCTTCCAGTTTCAGATGATGTCAGCTTCCTCTGAAAAGCCTTCCCTGATCCCTCCAAGAAATCATTGCACCATTTTCTTTGTAACATGCTACGTGCTCCCAACATTTCTTCACCATCTGTAGTAGGTTGAATGGTGGCCCCAAAAAAGATATGTTCACGTCCTAACCTCTGGGACCTGTGAATGTGACCTTATTTAGAAGAAGGGTCTTTGCAGGTTTAATTAAGTTAAGGAACTGGAGATAAGGTCATCCTGGATTATCCATACAGGCCCTAAACCCAATGGCAAGTGTCCTTAGAAGAGACACCCAGAGGAGAGACACAGGGAGAAGAGAGGCCATGCGCAGTCAGAGGCAGAGGGATGCGGCCATAATCCAAGGAACGTCTGGAGCCCCAGAAGCTGGAAACAGCCAGGAAGGACCCTCTCTAGGGCCTCTGGAGGGACTGCGGCCCTGACAACCTTTTTTTGAACTTCTAGCCTCTGGAACTGTCAAAGGATAAACTTCTGTCGTTTTAAGTGACCTTGTTTGTAGCAATTTGTTACAACAGCCACAGGGACAGCCCGTGAGCTCCATGAGGTCACAGGTCAGGCACTCTATCTGCACTGCACACCAGTCCCGCCAGAGCGCATACCACAGCGCCCAGCACATGGTAGAGCTCAATATATGCTGATTAGGGACCTCCCTGGTGGTCCAGTAGGTAAGACTCCACGCTCCCAATGCAGGGCACCCGGGTTGGGTCCCTGGTCAGGGAACTAGATCCCACGTGCATGCCACAGCTAAGAAGTCTGCAGGCCGCAACTAAGAGTCCCCATGCCGCAACTAAAAGATCCCGTATGCTGCAACGAAGATCCTGTGTGCCGCAACGAAGACCCGGCACATCCAAAAATAGATAAATAAAATAAAATTTTTTTAATATGCTTATTAAATGATTGAATGAATGAATCAATGAGTGAATGAATGAATTAATGGACAAGTGATGAAGGACATGATAGTATAGGAAGAAATGTTTTTCTTCAATATGAGCCTCCAGCTTATACCTATCTAAGTACCCTATTGGAAAGGGCTCCTTTGTTAGTGATGGAGACTAACCAAAGCCATGTGGCCGTATCTGAAGGACGGAAATGTGGCCAGGCCCCAGAGGATGCAGGAGGAGGAACCGGGAAATCGTCATCACCATTTCTCACCACAGCCCCATCCACACAGCTGCTTCCTCCTTCTCCCTTGTAGCACAGTTTTCTCTGTTTCTGCCTGGAGAAATCCACCCAGCCCACATCTACCTTAAAGAGTGATCTCTTTCTCCACCCTAACTCTATATTCTCAGGGAAGACTCTCTAATGAGCCAACCTTGAATCAAATGCCCACCTTTGTCAGTCAGAGGCAGGGGGCAAACATGGCTGTAAAGAGTCACCTACTTTTGCAGTTCTTAAAGCAGAGGGCTGAGCAGCTAACCCAGGAGGTACCCCCTACAGCCACCCTGCGCTTGTCCTACACTGTCTAAAGCACCTGAGTGACCCAGCATCTCCGGAGCCACCACATCCTCACGGGCTGCCAGCCTTGTGAATGGACAGCCAGTCAGTGCACGAGGGTGGACTTTGAAGGTTTGCCCTGCTCAGTCCTAATGCACCCAGATTTATATGTGTTCCCTTGAAAATTACTAAGAGTGTAGTCAGTCCCATGAGTACATGCCAGAGACTCAGTCTCTCGCTGATATGATTATACCACAGGGAAAAATCACATTTAAAAAAAAAAAATTTAAAATTTAAAAAAAAAAATCACATCAAAAAATCTAGAAACAATAAATGCTGGAGAGGGTGTGGAGAAAAGGGAACACTCTTGCACTGCTGGTGGGAATGTGAATTGGTTCAGCCACTATGGAGAACAGTATGGAGGTTCCTTAAAAAACTACAAATAGAACTACCATATGACCCAGCAATCCCACTACTGGGCATATACCCTGAGAAAACCAAAATTCAAAAAGAGTCATGTACCAAAATGTTCATTGCAGCTCTATTTACAATAGCCCGGAGATGGAAACAACCTAAGTGCCCATCACCAGATGAATGGATAAAGAAGATGTGGCACATATATACAATGGAATATTACTCAGCCATAAAAAGAAACGAAATTGAGCTATTTGTAATGAGGTGGATAGACCTAGAGTCTGTCATACAGAGTGAAGTAAGTCAGAAAGAAAAAGACAAATACCGTATGCTAACACATATATATGGAATTTAAGAAAAAAATGTCATGAAGAACCTAGGAGTAAAGCAGGAATAAAGACGCAGACCTCTTAGAGAACGGACTTGAGGTTATGGGGAGGGGGAAGGGTGAGCTGTGACAGGGCGAGAGAGAGTCATGGGCATATACACACTAACAAACGCAGTAAGGTAGATAGCTAGTGGGAAGCAGCCGCATGGCACAGGGATATTGGCTCGGTGCTTTGTGACAGCCTGGAGGGGTGGGATGGGGAGGGTGGGAGGGAGGGAGACGCAACAGGGAAGACATATGGGAACATATGTTTATGTATGACTGATTCACTTTGTTATAAAGCAGAAACTAACACACCATTGTAAAGCAATTATACCCCAATAAAGATGTTAAAAAAAAAAAAAAAAAAAAAAGAGATATAAAAAAAAAAAAAAAAAAAAAAAATCCCACAATAAGAACAAAACTACTTAGAGGCACTTATCATAATGAAGCTGCATTAAATTACAACAAATAATTGTACTCTTGAAGGAACTTCTGCCGATAAAAAGCTCCCATTGGTAGAGGAAGGCCAGGAATGTCAGCACTGAAAGAAGTATCAGTCGTCTAATTTAACCGGCTCACTTGACTGATGGTGAACCAGCCTCCAGGGGAGAAGGGGCTTGCCTCCGTCTCACTACTAGCCAGAGGGAAAGCCCTGGTTAGAATTAGCTCTCCCAAGTCCCTGGCCAATAGCGCCACTATTGTCTCCTCTCTCCTCCTGCAACAGTAAGTAAAGCCAAGAGAGGGGGTAATTAAAGCAGGTCAGGGAAAAGAAAAGACAGAAGCAAAGGAAAAGGCAAACAAACCCAACGAAGCAAATCAGAATGTTGTAGTGAAGGAATAACACCACTGCTGTCTCTGAAACCAGCCTGGTATATAGTAAGCGCTCAGTGAATCGCCGTTAACCAATTGCTAATTGCGGGTACGCAGTCAAGCTCATCATTTACAAACAGTAAAGTCTCTCTCGAAAGGACAATAGCCAGTTACAAGAATATCCCATAAGGTTATTTTCTCATTGCTTCTTTCACAAAACAGTTGTGTTCTTTTGTGTATGAAGACGAAGATTAACCAACTCTTGATGGGGTGAGAGGTGAGGTTTTTATTCCGAATCCCCATACAGTTCTGGAATCCATAGTGATTTAGGAAAATTACTTGTGGGAAGTTTATGATCTCTTTGCCAAGATCTCCAGTCTTCAACTTGCAGGCCCTGAGGGGCCTGGGGAGAGGAGTTCTTGAGTCTTCCTCCCCAGACCCTGAAACTTGAATTTTGGTGACTATGATATGGTGATTTTTTTTTTTTAATGAGAAATATGTATTTGGCCTATGTCCTTGTTCCTGGCACAGAGCTCCCCAAACCCTTGGAATTTCCTATGATGAAAGAAATAAAGGTGTCTTATTATTTAAATGAGGTGACTGGAAATCAACGAGACTGGTGGCTGGCTGTCAGAGGGACCAACCACTAATTAGAGGGTTGCAACTTTCAGTCCCACCCAGACCTCTGGGGCGGGCAGAGGGGCTGGCAAATGAGTTCAATCACCAGTGGCCAATAATTTAAACAGTCATGCCTACGTAATGAATCCTCCATAAAAGCCCAAATGGATGGGGTTCAGAGAGCTCCTGGGTTGGTGAACACGTGACGATCTGGGGAGAGTGGCACACCTGGAAAGGGCATGAAACCTCAGCACCTTCTCCCCATGCCTTGCCCTGGGCATCTATTCCAACTGGCTGTTCTCAAGTTCCTTTTATAATAAAATGGTGATTTAGCAAGTAAGATGTTTCTCTGAGTTCTCTGAGCTGCTCTAGAAAATTAATTAATTAACCCAAGGAAGGGCTCATGAGAACCTCCATCTATATCTGGACATCAGAAGGACAGGTGACATTGGCATCTGAGGGGGGGGCATGCAGTCTTGTGGGACTGAGCCCTTAACCTGTGGGATCTGATGCGATCTCTTCATAGTGAGTGTTAGAATTTAGTTGAATTGTAGGACACCCAGCTGGTATCTGAGAATTGCTTGATCAAAAAAAAAAAGAAAGAAAGAAAAAAGCACACACTGAAATTGGGGATAGAACTGTGGTGACCTTCCCAGAGAAGCTTCGGCAGGGTCAGCAGTGCAGAGGGACAGCTGCTCCACTTTAGCTGAATTAAAATAGAGACAAATCCCCAAGCCTGTTCCAGCTGGTTGATGCCACTGGAATCATGGGTTGTTCAGTCAAGGTGAGCTAATTGATGAGCTGAACTGGCCAGAGCTAGACATGAACTAGAAAATATGTCCATGAAATTTAATATAGTCGACCTCTGTATCTGCATGGTCTGATCAGCAGATGGGGAACCTATGGATAAAGGGTGGGGACATGGGGCAACAGTACTACGCCTTTTTATTGAAGGGTCTTGAGTGTCCAAAGATTTTATTATCAGTGGGAGGAGGTTGGGGGCCTGGAATCAATGCCCCCACTGGATACTAAGAGACTGTATATCCTTTTTTTCCAATAAGAAGAAATGTCAACTAAATCCTTTTGGTACACACAAATTCCACTGTCCTCTAACCAACCTTCCTTCGCTTCTCTTCCTATTAACTTCCACTGGGGGAAGCTTGGTGTGGGTAGAATATCAGAAACTCAGTTTCTCTCCAAAACCTAAACAGGATACAGGCTAAGCTCTCATGCCCAATCACCGCATTTTGCATGTCTGGGGACCAAGTCTGCAAGTGCGGCGATGACAAGGAGGATCACACCATTGGGCCCTGTCCTGTCTCATTGTGCAGAGACATTTAGCACAGTTGGGCTTTAAGCGCACAAAAGAGGAAGTTGCAGTCAGCGTTTTGTCAGGCGCCCTGGAAAGAGCCTTCTCACTCTGATATCTTGCCTCTGACTTCCTGGGTCCCATCCCACTGACAACTTCTTTTAATTAAAGCACTGAAGCATAGTAGAAAAGTTCTTAACACTGAAAGAGAGAGGACCCCGAGGGAAAACAGCTGTATCTTGATGGGCAAAGAGAAGAAGGGCCAGAGAAAGGAGGCCAGCAGCCACGGGAGGGTGAGCCCACGAAGAGGGGGAGAAGACAGGGCTGAGGGGGTGATGTCATGAGTCCACCCAAGGCAGATGGAAGAGTGTGGGTGCCAGGAGTCCTCTTCTATGCAGTGTTGATCACATCTGGCAACCCTGGAAGGACCACTCCCAGCAGAAGAAATACATACAGTATGAGAATTACTAGAAACCTCTGACTCTCCACAGCCTCGGTGACAGGGAACCATGGCAGAAGCCAACTGTGCTTGGTGTTTTCCATACATTCCCTCAGTCTGTTTTTTCCTGCAATCCAGTGAGAGGGCTACTGTCAGCCCCACTTTAGAGACTGAAAATAGTATCAGAAGAGCTTTATAGTTTGCAATCTCATTGATTCCAGGTGCTCAAGGGAGAAGCACTTTCTCTTTCTTGCCATCCACAATAAGAAGACAGGAGATGCTTCTAAGTTCCATAAAAACTCTAGACCAAGTTCCAGCAGCCACAATCCAGGACCACGACGCCAGCCTTTCTTTCTGACCGTGCGCCAGGCCAGCCCAGCCCATTTGTCCCAGATCTCCAGTCTGATGGTAAATCTTTCAAGGACTCGGTTGGCCCTCACCGCCCCAGCCTTGGTTGGAATTGCCCTGTCCTAATGTCAACTTCTGTGCCTCAGGGGTTGAGGCATGGGTTCTTTCATGCCCTGAATGCTCCTGGGCCCCTATTCACACTGGTCCCCTCCCTTTAGAACTCAAAGGGAGAGGCAACATTTGCCGAAGCCACCAAACAAGAGTTATACACTCTTCCCAGGAAAATGGGAAGCTCCTTGTTTTACTGGTTCTGTGATTTCCCGGACAAGTTTTCTAAGTCTCTTTTCTGCAAAATGAAAATAATAATAGTATCAAACTCATATAATTTTTATTAATTTAAATAAGATAATGCATGTAAAGCACTAAGCGTGCACATGCTAGATAAATATTATGTTAAACGTTGCTATCATTGTCATTCACCCACATTTGCAAAAATAACGTTTTTCAAGTGACCCTCTGCAGACTGAAGATCTGCATAAAAAGTCTTTGTCTCAGTCGACTCCTGTTGCAGCTAGAATCTTCTTTCAGCCAAGCCTGCTCTCTTCTACACAGGTACCAATTAATGGTCCCAGCGCCCTGGCTACATAAAGAGCTAATGCCAACCTTTCAGTGCATTGAAGTCTCAAGTTTATTCTGCATATTGATGCTCCTTGTCTTTCATTTCTCTCTGACTCTCCTCCACATTCACACATACACACCAGCTACTTAAAAAAGAAAAAGGCTTTCAGAAGACAGTAAGAAATATTTAATGTAATCCCTGTTCTAGTCTCATGATTACTGATACAGAGAAGTGTACCGGAGCAAATGTTTAAACCCATTAAAATTAAATAATGCATTGCCTGTGTCTCTGTATTGCCTAGCACACAGGAGTCTCTCAAAAAGGTTGCCCACACTTTCGTAGTTCAAGTCCTGGTATAACAATCCCTTCGTAAGTGCCCAGCATCCCCTGTGCATTCATTTATCTCCTAGAAAATAAGTCCCTAGCAATTGTCACTTAAACCTGATTAGGATGGGGAGATGAAAGGAAACCAGGATTTTAATAGGCTGGTGAGCTTAAATGTGATTCTATCGAACACACAAAATCATCAGCAGATGTGAATGTGACTGATGGAATATTGCATCAAGAGCTGTTAAGAAAAGGGCTCGCTGTGTTCATTTCTGGAAAAGCCGTTTAAACTCCTCTTTCCCCACACCTCTCCTCCTCAGTTACCCAATTCAGTACTTGATTTGTTTTCCCACTAAGATATAGATACAGGCAGAATCATTCATTCTACCCAGCTTCTACTGTGTCCCTATGCTGTACCCGGAACTGTGTCAACCACTGGAGACAAAGTGATGAAGATGCCATGGTCCTGCCTTAAAGGGACTCGTGGTGGAATGCACGGCCACACAAGGTAAGGGCTGTAACACAGAGCGAGGGGATGTGGGTGCCGACCGAGAAGGAAGAGTGCTGTTGACTTGGGCTCGCTGGGAAAGCATTACAGACAATGCGTTTCAGAAGAGCTTTTAGAGCTGAGGAGTTCACCAGGACATAAGGGGTCTTGTACATGGAAAAAGAGTAGAGATTTGAAAGACAGAAAGTGCTTAGTGTTTTCATAGAATGGCAAGCCCAACAATAAAGTTAAAAGGAAAATGATTTGTTGGGTTTTGTATCAGGAAGATTTTTCCACAAGTAACAAAGTCAGACCACCAGTAGCTTGAGCCATGAAGACAATTATTGTTTACTTCACAAAAATCTATGGGTTCTGGATGGTTCCAGGGGTCATTCCATGGCTTGGTTACATCATCAGATACTCCGGCTCTGACCATTCTTCTCTTCTCCCATCCTCAGAGCACTGGCCTCCCGCCGTGGTGCTTGTCACCCCACGATGGTGGCTGCCACAGTAGCAAACATCGCATCCTCATCTGGTGTCCCAAGAAGGAAATAAGAGGCAGGAGCCAAAAGGATTCTTTTATCAGAAAATAAAAGCTTTCCAGAACCAAATCCCCCAGCTCACTTCATCTTAGCTCTGAAAATAGGTTATGTGCCCAATCCCATACATAAGGGAGAATCTGAGGATTTAGGAAAAAGTCTCTGGTAAAGGAAAATGGAATGGCCATGCCAGGATTAGATCAATCCTGATTCATCTCTGAGGAAGGACACATGGTCGGGTCAGTAACTAACAGGGCTACACCTTTTTATTATTAATGCTTGAGACACAAAAAAAAAACAGCGTAAAGAATAACAACTCGGGCTTCCCTGGTGGCGCAGTGGTTGAGAATCTGCCTGCCAATGCAGGGGACACGGGTTCAAGCCCTGGTCTGGGAAGATCCCACATGCTGCGGAGCAACTGGGCCCGTGCGCCACAACTACTGAGCCTGAGCGTCTGGAGCTTGTGCTCCGCAACATGAGAGGCCACGACAGTGAGAGGCCTGCGCACCGCGATGAAGAGTGGCCCCCGCTCGCCGCAACTAGAGAAAGCCCTCGCATAGAAACGAAGACCCAACACAGCCAAAAATAAATAAATAAATAAAATTTAAAAAAAAAAAAAAAGAATAACAACTCATCACCCAGCTTTAAAAAATAACTCATTGTCAACATACAGTGTCTTCCAAGGTTCCTTCTCTTTCTTCTTTCTATCCAGGATGGAACTGTCCAGATTTTGCAGGTTTTTCATTTATTTGCATTTCTTTTTTCTTTCCATATATATTTCTCCCTGTTCAATTAATAAAACTGTTGTCTGTATTGAACTTTCTTGTAGATATCATACTGCAAAAATTCATTTGCAAATTGCTTTCTTTTGATCAATATTATGTTTGTGGAATTAATCCATATTGATTCATGTAGCTCTAGTTCATTCCTTTTCACTGCTATGTGAATTCCATTAGAGATATGACAATTTATTTCTCCTCTGGATTGATGCTGGGAAGTTGCCAATATTTTACTATTATAAACAATACTTCTATGATTATTATTTTTCATGTCTCCTATCATATATATGTGTGTGCATACATAGGTATACATGTGTATATGTGCATATACATGCCTGCATATGTGTGTACATATGTGTATACATATGTGTGTGCATGTATGTGTGTACATATGTGTGTGTGCATGTATGTGTGTATATATTAATTCATCTAGGATATATATCTAGCGGTATATTTCTGAGCAATAGTGTATACGTTATCTTCAACTTTACTGTTGACAATTTCCAACAGCAGTAGATAAGAGGTCCTATCACTCCACACCCTAACAAAACTCGGTCCTGTCAGACTTTTCATTTTTGCCAATCTGATGGTGTGAAACAGCATCTAATTTTAGTTTTAATTTGCATCTCCCTTATTAATAATTAAATTAAGCATCTTTTCATGTGTTTATTAGCAATTGATGTTTCCACTTTAGTAAATTATATCTTAACTCTTTTGCCTGTTTTTACTAACCTGTTTGTCTTTGATGTAGAGAAGTTCTTTATGTATTCTGGCTATTAATTCTTTACTTCTTCCTAACTTTTTTTAAAGTTATCTTTTGATGGACAAAAAAATTTTTTGTTTTAATGCAAATTGAATTTTTCAATTTTTGCTATGGTTTGTGAGTTTGGAACACTATGAAATTCTTTTTTCCATCAAGTTCATAAAGATGTTTTATTTTCTTGTAAAAGCTTTTAGATTTTTATATTTCAGTCTTTCTACAAATAGAGTTTTAACCTATATGATGCTAGGGATGTCACTGTATTTTTCTCAATAGTAATAACCAATTGCCAATAAATAAATAATGTTGATTGAATAGTGTCATTTTTTTCCTTGAGCTGCAGCGCCAGCCAGTTATGCATGTAGTGTGTCTGGGCTCTCCATCCTTTGCCAGTGATCTACTTGCCTGTGCCAATACCACACTGTCCTCATCATAGCTTCGTGATCTGTCTCGAGAGCTGGCAGGGAGAGTCCCCCACTTTGTTCTTCCCTCTCAGAGGTCTGTTAGCAGAGCATGACATGTGGGGCACCCCATTCCCATCCAGCTCCCTCCAGCCCGTCTACGCAACACTGGCTTCTTGCTTGACTCCGTAACCCACTAACAGCCTCTCTTCCCTTTCAGTTTGCACATTCAGCTATGGGTGGGATGTTCTGTACTCCTTCGAACGGAAAGACTCGCTTCCCATTTGAAGTCGCATCTGAAGACAGACACCCCATTAGCAGACTTGCATTTGGAGGACAATTCCAGTGTCGTAACTAAACGCTGCCTGACCACGTTAGTGAGCACAGGGAGGAAAAGGAAGGGCTGGTCTGCTCGACTGCTGCACACATCCCCTGGGGAAAGTGTCAGCCACACCAGAGCCAAGGAAAGCCAGTGTGCATGGGCTCCGGGAAAGCTGATGTCAGAGAAACAGCCAGAAGGGCCGGGGCTTGGAATACAGGTGTTTTAACCTGACTTCTGTTTCCTCCTCCTCTCTTCACAGACCACCCCCAAGCCCACTTGCACTCCCTACCCACGCACACCCACCTCCTTCTTTCACCTGACAGGGTGAGAAAGAACTTTTGACTCTACCTCTTCCAGGCCTCCTGGGCTGTCCAAACTCTCAGAATCGAATTTAATATTCAGTTTTTCTCTTTCCAGTTTCCCACCACTGATCTCAAATCTCTTATGGAATTCCTAATTTTTGTTTATGTATTTCTAAGTGCAATTTATATTTGTAAGAACCTTCAAAAATGTTTTAGGGAAAGGTGAAATCTAAATATATGTCCTATTTTACAGAGAAGGAGTTGCACCTCAGGGAGATGAAGCAATGTGCTCAAGAATTTGTGGTATATCTGGGCTAGAAGTCGTCGCACTCCTAATGTCCACGCCAACATCCTTCTCTTCTTCAGTCTCCCCCCACTCTCCCGGGGGCCTTCCGGCTCAAAGAACAAAATCTCCAGTGGCCAGTCGGGCTGACGAGGACTTACTTGCTAAGGGATTTCCAGGAAACCACAATGAAGCAGAACCTGGCTTCAAGGAACTTGATACCCAGGCTGTGTGTGTGTGTGTGTGTGTGTGTGTGTGTGTGTGTGTGTGTGTGTGTGTGTGTGTGTGTGTGTGTGTGTGTGTGTGTGTGTGTGTGTGTGTGTGTGTGTGTGTGTGCTGTGTATACCCACTTTAATAAAGTGTGTATCTGAAACCCTGCAGGAATGGTGGCCCCGTCGTGCCAATTCCTTTTTAATGCCTAAACCCTCAGCACTCCCCCTAAGGTACAGAGTTTTAAAAGCTGCTCAGGAAAAGGGGGAAAAAATCTTGACACCATCTTAAAAGCTCTATTCGCTCAGCAAGAACCATCATTTTTCTATCAGCACAGAGACTTTACCTAACAAGCAGGGGCAGAGGCCCTGTCCAGAAGGCAGAAGAAGGAATTTCAGCAAATTGTGAGTTTCTTAGCGCAGGTGAGGACAGGCCAAAGGACCGGCTCAAGGAACTTGGAAGTCGCAGGAAGACTCTGCAGGAGGGCAAGAGGGTCAGGCCTGATTGGGACCAAGGCCTGGGTGGGCCTTTCTCACTCACATGTGCAGATGCCCAGGAGGCCCTACTCACAGGCTCTGCCCTGGCAGCTCTCACACTTGAGCGAGCATCAGAACCACCTGGGGGAATTCCCTGGCAGTCCAGAGGTTGAGGCTCCGCACTTCCAGTGCAACTCGTTAAAGCAGATTGTGGCGCCGACCCCAGAGTCCCTGGTTCAGTGGGCTTGGGGTGGGGCCTGGGAATTTGCATTCCTAATGTGTTCCCAAGAAAGTGATGCTTCTGGAACAGGAACCACACGTGAGAACCATGGCTCCACTCAATTCAGTTACACATGGAAAGACTCTCAAATACATCATAGGCGCCGGATGCTGTGGGGACAGTGAAATAAGGTGGTGTTTCCAAAACCCAGTTATTCAAAAAAAGAAAAAAACAAACAAAAACACCCAGGAAGCCTGAAAACATACAGACTCCTGGGCTCCTCCTAGAAAATACGGAATTAGTACGTCTCTGATGGGATCAAGGAATCTGCATTTTTCAACAAGCTCCCCAGGTATTTCTTATGATCATGAAAGTTTAAGACAGACTTGACTTAAGGCCTGGTTTTCCAAAAAGCCCAGAACTTCTACCACAAGAAAGGTCTCAGAGTAACCCACTAGTGTTCCCATTTCTGTTACCTATTATCCGGCACAAATTGTTCTAAAATGAACTGGCTCTTTCCCGTAAAAGATCTCGAATAAAGAGCCCTGGAATAACAAGGGAGAAGATAAAAAAAGGAGTGAGACCAAGGACAGGTGAAGTTTAGCAGGCCTGGATGGAAGGCATGAGATGCTAAGAGGGGTCCGGGGGGAATGGGGTAAATTGCAAAATGGCCACAATACTTTATAGCTCCTTCCACAGAGAGGTAGAAACTATTTCTTCTCCACTTCTTGAATCTGAGCTGGACTGTGACCTGCTTTGATCAACAAAATGAGGCAGACTCATTCTAGAATGCGTCTAGAATGTGGCATGACACGGTCAAAAGCGACTCTAACCCTTCACAAGCCAGCAAGCCCCAGCTGCAGACCACAAATGCCTGAACAAGATGGGCTGGACCAGAACTGTCCCGCCAAGCCCCATCCAAATTCCCTGCAGAATCCTGAGTCAAATGAATGGTGTTATGTTAAGGCACTAAGTTTGGGGTGGTTTGTTACCGAGCAAAAGTTAACTGAGACAGGAAATATCCAGGGAACCCTAAAAATCAATTCCATCATTGGAGCATTTTGCCTTCGGCCAGATCTAAGTATTGTGCCCCTGCTGTATGATAAGGCCACCTTCTGGCTTCCTCACTCCCCAGCCCCTCCGCTCAAAATTCAAAGCTTTTCACTGAGCAGTGAACAGGAAAATTCAGATCCTTCTAACATCTCAGCTTTGCTCACTGTCCCATTGCCCTGAACTCCGTTTAGATGGGAAACAGCTGCCATTTCACCACTTGCCTCTGTTGCCATCTAAGAAGGTAAAGCGAGTCAGTCCCCTCTCCACACACATCTAAGGAGCGTCCTGCCACATCCTGGGGATAACTGAACCCAAGAGAACTCTCTGTGCTCCAGGCATTCACACTGAGCTAACTCTTAGCAAACAGGTAGCTGAGAAGCAGGTAGCCAGGTGATGGATGGAAAACAGTAAACAATGGCCCAGGGGCCTGGCAATGGGCCTCCAGCCCTGCCTGTTCTCATTGGGAATCTTGGGTAAGCACTTATCTCCTTGCATTCCAGGAATTCAGTGGCTGGATATGATCACCAATAAGTTGCTAATGATCTGGAGAACAGGGGATGAAGCTCAGGTAAGAGACCTGGGTCACAGTTCGGAGAGAGCTGGCTTTGTAGAGGTGCAACCTATATGGTCCACAGGGCCCTAGGTTCAAACAGCCCTATGCTTGGTGTAATACTCAACTGTTGCCATCTTTAGATGCTTAATAATTTTCTCTTTGAACCTGGGTTCTGTAAGTGAAGGAGGATGGGACAATGGAACATGCACGTGAGCAGAGGAGATAAGCACACTATGTGTGTCAGCCTCTGTCCCCTGTTGCCACATCCCCAGACAGTGTTCATGGCTCCCCATGAGCACAGAAAGCTGGTGGCCCATGATGAGGAGACTTTAGCAAGACTCACGTCTATGACTGATTGGGGGGTCGCTGCCAGCCCCAAGAGGTCATGCTTTCTGTTCAAACTAGAACTTGCTCCAAATGAGGCAATGAGCTCTAAGAAACATGAACAACCAAGGAAACTGCTATGGGTTGAACTGTGTACCTGCCCCCCAAATTCATGTGCTGGAGTCCTAACCCCCGGACCTCAGAATGTGACCTTATTGGGAAGTAGGGTCATGGCAGCTGTAATTAGCTACAATAGGGTCATACTGGTGTAGGGTGGGCTCTAATCCAATATGACTGGTATCTTTATATAAAGAGGAAATTTGGACACTGACAGGTACACAGGGAGGACGGCATGTGAAGATTGGAGTTATGCTGCCACAAGCCAAGGGACCACCAGAAGCTGGAGAGGGATCTGGAAAAGCCTTGTCTAGAGCCTTCAGAGGGAGATGGCCCTGCCAACACCTTGATCTCAGACTTCTCCCTCCAGAGCTGTGAGACGATACATTTCCGTTGTTTAAGTCCCTCTGTTTGTGGTACTTCGTTACAGCAGCCCTAGCAAAGTAAATCAGAACCCTGCTACATCCTCTCTTCCTCCTGCTACTTCCCTTTGTTAGTCAACCACAGATGCTGAAAATGATGACACAGAAGGAAAGGGAAAGAGAGGCAACTCATAATCCCTTTTCCTTTCCGTCCTTCCTGACTGATTGTCAGCCAGAGACAGAGAGTGTTGGTGGAATGTGCATGTACCAAGAAGTGAAATTTAAAACAGCTTTAAAACAGCTGGGTTCATTTTGTGCAGCACTTCTACTGTCCCAGTAAGAAAAAATATATATATATGTATGTATTTTATATATATATATATATGCACGTATAAGCTGCAAAATGTTTTTGAGTTATGTAATTTGGGTGATTATATTAGTTAAATACTCTTATGTTTACATTTAAACGAGGCATTGCAAAATATAAAGAGGAACAGTAAAAGTGCTATTAATAATTAAATTTTTAATTTTTCTTTACTTAGAACAACACTAGAGAGCAAATGTAAAACATCATCACAAGTTGAAAAAGAGACCATAGAAGAAAGGAAAAAGTTTTATATTGTACCACCTTTAACAGCACTTTTTTCCTGCCTTTTGAAGAAAAGGACCTGCATTTTCATTTTGCACTGGGCCCTGCAAATGACGTAGCTGGTCCAATTCTAGAATTAGCCAGGAACGGCAGGCAATGATATTTCTACTCAGGTGCTCTGAACTTTTGGCTTTTCCCCAACTCCAAAATCTGGATCTCTCTGATATTATTCCTTATAGCGATTTATATGCACATAGCACACACAGATTTTACATAATCATAGTGCTTGGGTGTGCAAAAACGTCACCTTTTTCATTTCTCCATAACTGATGCAAACTTAGTTCTTGAGACTCCATTTACCACTGATGGAGGAAAAAAAAAATTGCCAATTCAAGGAAACTCAGTGACTTTGGGGTTTGAGTTCAATCAATTCAGGATACTGTCCCTGTAAACTCACACACACACACACACACACACACACACACACACACACACACACACACCCTCCCCAGGGAGGGATTAAAATCTGGGAAGAAATTCCTGGCTCCTTACTAGCAGTCATCCAGCCGACTGAGAGGTACAGTTCCCTTTGATCTTTCCCTTTCGGTCCTCACCCACCTACAGATGTAGGTGGAGCGCTCTCCACCCTCCCGTCCACACAGCTCCTTCTGCATCTCTTCATGCTCGCAGAGAAGCCCTTCCAGGTCCAGGAGGAGGCTGCCTGCTTTCACTCTAAAGGACAGAGTTAAGACTTCGTGACAGAGAATGAACAGCCCACAACCAAAAATACTTATTATCTGACTCTTTACAGAAAAAGTTTGCCAAACCCTGGCCTAGACACACTGGCTGTTACTTCTACTTTCTGTTATTTCAATGCAGCAGATATTCTTTTCTCCTGTAGTAAGTTTGCTGCCTCCCCAGGAAGCAAGGCTTAATTCCTCTCTAATTTGCAGAACCCCTCAAACTTACCCAGGGTTTCCATCCACCCCTCTAGGAGGACAGGGCATTTGTCCATGTCCCCAGATGGAAATCCATCATTGTCTTAACCCTGGTGACATTCTCTCTGATCACCCTTTCCCACCAACAAGCCATCAGATCTTTATTACCTCTGGAAGAAAAACTGATTTTATACCATCATGCATTGGCCACATATATTAGTTATCTACTGCTGTATAACAAATGATCCCAAAATTTAACAGCTCAGCAGAACAAACATTGATGATCTCATGGTTTCTATGGGTCAGGAAACTGGACGTGATTAAAATGAGTGTCTCTGCCTCAAGGTCTCTCCTAAGATTGCAGTCAATGTGTCATTGGCCTGGCTGCAGTCATGTCAAGGCTGGACTGGGGGAGGATTTGCTTCCAAGCTCCCTCACATGATGTGGCAGGCCTCAAAAATCCTGCTTCCAGCTCACTTGGGCCCCTCCACAAGGCTGCCTCACGACGTGGCAGCTGGCTTCCCCCAGAGCCAGCACACCGAGAGAGAGTGAGGGACAGCTCCCAAGATGAAAGCCACTGTTCTCGAAGTGACATCTCATCACTTCTGCCATATTCTATTCTATTCAATCTAATGTGCTGTATTCCATTTAAAGATGTGGCCTTAAACCTATCACATCACTCTAAGGCTTACGACAAACTCTGGCTGCAAAATACCTTTGTCAAAAATAAAACCGAAAAACAAAGCTCTTGATAGCCTGGGCTATCAAGACAATTGTGTCGACCACTATCCCTCAAATTCCATTCAGATACTTGTTTGAAAGCCATTCAGAGATGCCTTAATGATCCCCTTCATCCCACTCCTCCCCTGGGGGCAATAAATACTTTGTGACCAAAAAAGAGAGGAAAAAAAAGAAAGAAAGAAAACAGTGAAAACCAGAAAAGGAACCAGGAGGCAAAACCTTGGTTTTTATCTTCCGATTTTGTCCTACCATATTTACTTGACAAGGCATTTTGAGTGTCTGAAATCCATCTGTTCAGGCAAAGAAATCAAGCAAATAAGAGGAACCAAATGAATGGGGATAGGCAGCTCAATGTGCCATAAATACTCCAAGGTCCCGAGCACAGGACTATGTGAATAAACATTTAGATCCACACAAATATAAGCAAGTCTTTCAGGAACAGATCGTTGGCAACCACCAGCTGAAGGAAATCAAAGTCGCTCTTCAAATAGAGCCCACTCTTTACCTATGTTGTACTTCCTTCTCTCTGGCTGGTCCAGGCTCCTTAATCCCACATCTGCAAAAGTTTCACAATGTCCACTGTGAGATCTCAGCCTTAATGAAGACTAAAGTTAAGTGATCTTCCAGCAATCAAGAAGATGAGAAAAACTTCTTCATTTTCCTCCTTCTAAGAGTAAGTAACAATTGTATGGAGGTTCCTTAAAAAACGAAAAATAGAGTTACCATATAATCCAGCAATCCCACTCCTGAGCATATATCCAGAAAAGATGAAGCTCTAATTTGAAAAGATACACACACCCCAATCATCACAGTGGCACTATTTACAATAGCCAAGACATGGAAACAACCTAAGTGTCCATCAACAGACAAATGGACAAAGAAGATGTGGCATATATATATATGATGGAATGTTACTCAGCCATAAAAAGGAATGAAATAATGCCATTTGCAGCAACATGGATGGACCTAGGGATTATCATACTAAGTGAAGTAAGTCAGAGAGAGAAAGACAAATATTATACAATATCACTTATACATGGAATGTAAAAAACAGTACAAATGAACTTATTTACAAAACAGAAACAGACTCACAGACATAGAAAACAAACTTATGGTTACCAAAGGGGAAGTGGAGGGAGGATGAATTGGGAGTACGTGATTAACAGATGCACACTACTATATGTAAAATAGATAAACAACAAGGATTTACTGTAGAGCACAGGGAACTATATTCAATATCGTGTAATAAACTATAATGGAAAAGAAATGAAAAAAATTATATCTATATGACCGAATCACTTTGCTGTACACCTGAAACTAACACAATACTGTAATTCTGTTTCCTGTGCACATGTTATCACTTACTTTGTTAGACACTTTACATGCATTATCTCATTTCTTATCCTCACAACAACCCTGCTAAAAAAATATTGTTATCTCTTTTTTTTCGGATGAGATAAATGGTTCAGAAAAATTCACTCATTTTCCACAGGTCACACAGCTATAAAATGGGGAGTCCAGAATTCAAACCCATATCTGTCTGAGTCTGACTGCATTCTCTTTACAGTATTACCATTCAAGGGGTAAACCCAGTACACACATCTTCCTGGAGCATCCGTTATCTACAGAGACTTAGGGGGAATATAATTTTCATATTAAAATAAATTATTACATATAGGAAAAATTAATATGCATTGTAAAGATCAAATAAATGCCATGCTTTTGGGTCTGTGGGTTTGGACCACACGTGGAGATCTCTGGGGAGATGGGTTTCCTCTTAGCTGCACTTGAAGTTTCCTCCATAAGAAAGTTCAAGAAGCCCAGCACTCAGCCCTGCCTCCCTACAAGTAAGCAAACAAAAAGCTAAGCACAGCAAGACATCAGATAAAGTTTTTTGGGTTTTTTGTTTTCAATACAGTCTTGATTCCTTGTGGAACTCTCTCAACACAGCAACTACTGTACCAGTGAAAATGGATGGTTGCTTTTCTCATTCCTGTTCCGCCCCACCTTGCCTTTGAGTTCTGATACAATCCTGTTGAGATCCTTACAGGGGAATGAGATGTTTTGATTTGTTTGCTGATTTCAAAGGCAAATCCCTGGGAAATACCACAGCAATTGTGTTCTAATTCACCTGAGTCAATGTTTTGACTTATTAGAAAACAATCTTTGCAATAGGAGCAAGCCGTGCAAAAGACGTAGAGATCAGGGAGCCGAGGAGCCATATAGAGACGCCCGGGAAGTTAGTGATGTACTTCCCTTGAGATGTACTAATGTGTCTTATTTTAAGAGAAAACTGAAGGGAGCAACATGGGGCCATTTGGAAGAGCACAACTCAGTAATTAGGTTCCATTCATTGAAAATTTGGACCTAGCCTGAACTAACAGACAACTGCCATTCAGAGAACGATTATGTGCCACAAATCTATGCATGTGGACCACATCTATTCCTCACAACAACTCTTTGGGGTAAAAACTGTCATTCCCATTTTACACTTGAGTAAAATGAGGCAAAGTGTCCAGGAAGGTCCCTCAGTCACTGAAGTAAAAAGGAATAACAGAGCTTCCAGGTTGGTGAACACACCCCGGTGCTGGGAGGGTGGCATGCCCAGGGAGCTCCTGGAGACACCCTCTTCCCATATACACCTCTCCCACCTGGTCATTCCTGAGTGGAATCCTTTATAATACATTAGCAAATATTTAGTTTTAAAAGGTAGCAGGGTAAAGCTTTCAACTGGAGCCTGGCTCTTCATGGCCATCAGTCACAGTCACGTGCTATACCCTAGAAATTCCCTTATAACAGTCATCACATTCTAATTTCTGATGTAATTGGAAATCTCCCCCATCAGAGGTTTCCACACCCTTGGAAGGTCTGGGGAAGCAACTGACTGAGTTCATAAACCCAGAAGTTCCAGGGCCATGGGGGTGATTCCTAGGAGCTCATCCAGAAGCTGTTACAAACTTCACACCAGCATCTGCCCACACTTCTGCCCACAATTACCCAAGGACGATAGCTTCGTCTTCTCTTTCACTTTCCAAATCTCACTCAAGTGACTCTGACTGGCTGAATAGAACCCAGAACAATATGAGGACAGGAACTGTGAGGTAAGTCCCTGCTTCTTCCCCAAAGCACAGACGAAAATGGACAAAGCAGCAGCAAGGATGCTGAGCTGATCACAGCCAATCCAGCCAAATGCTAAATCGTCTATGCATCACCAATTTCTAACTCCAATTTATACCCCTGGGACGATTAAGAGAGTTTTTTAATGGATGCCATTATTGTACTATGAATCTATTGCTGCATACAAACCACCCAAAACTTAGTGGTTTAAAACAACAACCATTTATCTGGCTCACAAGTCTCTGGGTCAACAAGCTGGGCTGTGTGCAGCTGGTCGCTCTCACGCGTCTGTGGTCAGCCTCCTTCCAATAAGTCAGGTGGCTCTGGTTGTTGGCTGGTGGTTGTCTGGGGCCACATCTCTCTCATCCTTCAGCAGACTGGCCTGGGCTCATTCCTATGGAGACTGGCAGGGTTCCACCAGTGAGAATAGAAGCTGCAAAACCTCTTGATGCTCAGACTCAGAACGGATACAACGTCATTTCGGCCACATCCTATTGACCACAACACGTCACTAAGCCTGCCCACGCTCAAAGGTATGGAAACAGCCCCATCCACTGATGAGAGAAACCTCAAAGTCACCTTGAAATCAGGGATGCACACAGAGTGGAATGTGCAATTTCTGCAAACATCTCCAGGACTTTATCCCATAATTTTGGGAGTGAGGTAAATAAAGTTCAACACGTTCTCACAAACCCCTTGCAAGTCACTAATGCGCTAAAGTGCATTATGTGTGGTATCCCGACAAAGCCCTTTGGGTTTTGTGTGTCACGTGGGCTTGGTGGGCTGAGAATCGACCTTGGGAAACACCACTCTCCCGCTGGGAAGTCCCAGCCAGAATCCAGGAAGGTATCTGTTTTCACAGTTTAGAGGATAAAATGCAATAATAGGGCAGACATTTTTGTGGGGAAGAATGTCTTGTTTTATAGTAGGGTTGATAGGGGAAATAAAGCCCCATATAGTCCCTCAACTTTCGGTTTCTAAACTGGAAAGACCACAATGTGTGTTCCAGCAGCCTCCCTGAAGTCATTAGTGCTTCAGAGCCAGCTGAATTGTTGGATAATAATGATTCTTTGCACTTATAGAATGCATTTCCTCTGAGGAGTACCAAGTAATTTACAATCACTTATTAATTAATCCTCAGCCCCCACGAGATGAGGATGGGTTATTATGTGTCTCTGACAGATGTGTGAAGTGGCCAGGGGGAGACCAAGTGACACTAAGCTTCTGCCCAAGGTCACTGCGTTGTCAGACTCACTGGACACCGTCACAGCTCCGCCAGCCTCACCATTCATTCTGCAAGCCTCTCCCACAGAAGAACTGGAATTCCTCAGGGCTGGTTCCAGCCATTTCAGAAAAGTCTGAGTTTTTCAGATCAAACGTGAGTATTTTGCTGTTCCATTTTGTGTTTTGGGGGGAGGGGGAGGGTCCATTTTTTTACTGTTCTGTTTTTGGTTTTGGTGTTGATGGGCACAGTTTTAGGCCTACCACTTAGGTGTCCAGGAAGAGTTGGTTCTAAGTGCATTACTTCTGCATTTTGTTCAGACACGTCACTTACGCAGGGAGAGCATGCATTCTCCCAACTGAAAGGGGAAGCATAACAGCTCACAGAGTGTGAAAGGAGGCCTGAGAGAGGAGGGGAGAAGCGAGCGTTGCCTCTACCAGAGCCTCGTATTTTCGCGGCAACGTGCAGTTAGGAGAAAAACGCAGATTTGCTTTTCTACACAGACTGCACTTACACCAACTCTCAGAAAACTAGAGCCCACTTCCATTAGCAGATGAACATATCCACAGAAAAAGCTACAAGCTACAGAAGAGTCTTTGAGTTTACTTTCAGACATCCTTTGCAGTTTATTTTCAAACGGATCTCTTACCTGAATATGTGTTTTTCCACACATACAAACGAAACCAGCCAGAGTGGGTTTGTTTTTGTACAGGGAAGCAAGAACCAGTCACATCTAAAGAAGAGCTACACTGTACGTCAAAAACTCAGAAACTGTGAGCCAAACCCCAATGTTGAGGCCACGAAAGCCATGGCCAGCCTTCTGGGCCTTCTAAGACCAGCTGTAGTCATTGCTGGCACATGAGAAGAGACAGCTTGGATGACATAAAATCCCAGGGGCCACGAAGGAGTAATTAAGCATGGTGACTTCCAGGGTCAGTTCAACGGAAGAAAGCATTATAATGTCTGGAACTTTGAGGAATACTCTTTGGACAGGATACAGTCAAAGTTAGGCCAACTGATGGAACTCCTTCCTTCCTTCCTCCCTCCCTCCCTCTCTCCTTCCTTCCTACATCAAATGTTTGTTGAGCATTTCCTTTGTTGAAAGCCCTGTTCTGGGACTCTGGAGGGATGTACCCAAAGCCAGCAGTCTCAGTAGAACATTCAATGACCTAATTTTCTTGAACTCTCTCCCACTCCCCTTCAGGCCTGCGTGCCCTTTTGCTCTGCCTGGATGTGAGTCCCATTCCTGGCAGATTAGGACGTAAAGCAGAACTCTGTCTGAGGAAACAATTGAATAAGGCTTCCAGAAAGACCCAAATTCTCCAGGTCTCAAAGGAAGGGGACCATGAGGGTAGAGTCCCAGTTAGCAGGGTTGCCCTTTGTGGGAGAGAGAAGTGGTGTTACCCACGCATCCAGGTCGTGGTAGGATCACCTCAGCTGCCCGGGTCGCAAGCAGAGCGGGGCACAGGACGAGGGGACGTGCCATCGCGTCAGGCGACTGGCCTGCACTTGCAGCTCTGGGCTCCTATCAAGAGGTTCCTGCTGGACAACCCCAGCACACGCTCATACTTGCTCATTTCTCTCTTCTTTTTTGTCCCTGGGTTCTGAGGTTGATCTTGTGTATCTGTGTATGACAGGTGACTATAAGTCCTTACATGTGTTTTCACTCAGTAACTGCTCATTACTGAATGAAATTTATTATCTTCAACCCATCCTTTTCCCTCCCATCTGCCCTCACCTACTAAATTCTCTTGATTATATTCCAAAGCCATGTTTGACTGGTTCTGATCTCATCTCTACCGCTGCATGGCCCTGGGTTAAAGATTTAGCTTCTGAGTCTGGTGTCTTGCATCTGATACCTGTTTTACAGGGTCACTGTGAGAAAGAAACAAAATAACTTAGGTAAAGCACTTGCCACAGAGTTGACAGCAAGTAAATGTTCATTCTTTTTACTTCGCCTTCCAACCTCTTCCCCTGTCCCAGGCAGTTTGCTCAGACAACTATATTTGACTTAGGGGATGGGCTGCTTTGTATAAAAGTTAGTGACAGGGCTCCCCTGGTGGCACAGTGGTTGAGAGTCCGCCTGCCGATGCAGGGGACACAGGTTCATGCCCCGGTCCAGGAGGATCCCACATGCAGGGAAGTGGCTGGGCCCGTAAGCCATGGCCGCTGAGCCTGCGCGTCAGGAGCCTGTGCTCCGCAACGGGAGAGGCCACAGCAGTGAGAGGCTAGCGTACCGCAAAAAAAAGTTAGTGACAACTAGCCCTTTAAACTGATGATGTATAATTTAAAGAAAAGGGAAGTAGACTCAACATTGACTAACAAAGGTAATAAAGACAGAAACAAGAGGCACAGCCTTGGAGCGCCGGGGAAGTGGGGATAAGACAGGAATCATAACTGATCTGCATATGCACACCAGGAAGTCAGAAACCGTCATTATTTATTATCAAACTCTATAATTTATAAAATTTGTTTTATAAAAATACTTACAAAACATTGATCAAATCAACACAACCATATTTTAGAAGGTAATCTTCCAGAAATTTACCAAGCAAGAAAGTCACTCTATATTTAAGGAGACAAAAGGAAATGACAGATGATGATAAAACAAGTTGCTACCAAAAGGGGATACAAATGTGATACAAAAGAACCCAAGAGAATAAACATGTGATGTTGGTAAAGGATTTGCTTGCTTTGAGTAGATCCTTGAGTAACTGCCAACATCCATCTATGTGCAAACTAATAAAATATGTACCACATAAAGTGCAAAGTTTGGCAGACATCTGTGAAACAGCAGCTAGTGGATAATGAGTTAACACACGCTCTGGAGAAAACGCCATTTTTTCTGACCTATTTGTAAATGAAGGATACAGAAGAAGATTCTATAAGAAGCAAAGAAAAATTCTAGCTCTTTACCAGAATAGTCTATATCACGACTAGGCACCTAAGCCACAAAAGCCTCAGAGAAGGACTAGCCAGCCCCTAAATTGTCCATCACCCCCTCCCTGGGACCAGCTGGAGTAAAACCAGAAGCAAATCTTCAAATATCCTCCAACTTTGAGCCCTGCTCAGCACAACAATATTCCCATAATTCCATGCTCTTAGGGAAAGAAATTACATTCACCTGCGTTTTATTTTGAGCCAAATACCCTTTGGGCAAATCAAAAAGAGATGAGTATTCACTGCTCCCCTCGTCCCTCAGCAATGTCTTATGGCTTAATTAAGACAGTAATGACTCTGGGGACAGAAAACATGTTCGAATTCTAAGCCAGCCCCAGCCTAGCACGTTCCCTCACCAGGCAGGAATCGGGAAAAACTGAGAGCAAGCCCAGCTGAAGGTCACCACACCCGGGGAAAGGTGACTCCTCTCCCATTTTAAAAAGAGGAGGAAAAAGCATGAGGCAGCAGCCGTTGGTCCACAGAACTGTGTTCGTATTTGACCAAGGAGTCAGGGCCACGCAGATTACAAATGTATGCACACAAGCAATACACTAGGTAGGCAGTGAGAACCAAAATGGGATGTCCTTTTTGGTGTGATGATTGGGACACAAAGACACACACACACACACACACTCATCAGAAAATATTTTCTTTAAAGCAAAGTCCACAAATGAAAAACTATGATTTTTCTCAGCAAATTCAAACCTTTCTAACCTTCTGCATTAAAGACATCGTGTGACAAATCAGGCCAAGCCCACCCCGTCCCACTAAGAGGTGCGCGCCAGCTTCTGGTGAGAAGACCTTCAAGCTTCCCAGAATGATAGATGGTGGCGGGGTTACTGCTCTAGTTATCAGGCCCAGTGTCAGGATCCACAGAAGCCCCCAAACGCCCCTCTTCGTCTATCATTGACTACAACGTAGTAAGACAAACAGAACAGATTTCATTCAAATCAACTGCACGGCTGGGAGACAGTTTTCAATTTTATTCCATAACAAGGGTGGCTTTATTGTTGTAGCTACTGAAGGAATACAAAGTGGCCAGATTTCTGGTCCATAAAAAGGCCAGTGTTAGAGTCTGGAGGAATGTGAAGTTGAGAAGAGGAACTCTTCTGCAGATTTATGCGTAGGTAAAGTTAAAGCGCAAATGAGGGAGACTGGACGCTTTAATACGGCTCTTCTTTAGCGATATTTACACAAGCCTTTGAACTGAGCCCAACCATTCAGAGCTGATACCGTGCAGTGTTCTCAAAAACTTACCAAATATTAAAAACCCTATTTTGCAGAAAAACAACACTTTGCATGTTGGAGAGACAAAGTCATAGTTAAGAAAACTTCCCTTTGTTTTCCACCAAGAGAAACTCAAGCTTTTTTTTTTTTTTTCACCTTTTACATTGGATGAAAGAAGATCTTTTCCTTTGTTGCAGAATCAGTAAGAAACTGGCAACCTGGAAATGTGTATTGCATTCATCCTGCGCTCCCCCTACAGGATGGCAGTGTCTGAGCACTTAGGGAGCACAGTCCTGGGGACTGGGTCAGCTATAGAAAAGGCTGAAACAGGTCTTCCAGTCTCCAGAGGCTGCCAGTCTCCTGAGGCTTCTGGTCTCCAGGGGCTTCCGGTCTCACTCTGTAGGAATGAGACAGGCAACCACAGTGAACGTCTCTGTGGTCTGAGATTATCGGAGAAAGATTTCTGAAGAAGGCAGGAATTTAGCTGAGCCTTGAAGCAAAGGGAGCAGGTAGATAACTGTTTCCTATTTCCACTTCTCTGCATCTACTATTCCCTCTACCTGGAACTCACCCGTCATCTCATCTTCTCTGAAAACACTATTTTTCCTTGAAGAATCCCAAAGTCTAAAGTCAGGGCATCTTCCCACCAGCCCCACCTCTCAGCCCACCTCTTTCCTTCCTGTTCCCTCACATCAATTAGTCTTTGCAAATTCCGTCAGTTACGCAGTAAGCATTTTGACAGAGAGCTGGGTTGAACACAGGACTTCCAGACCTGGGGGCAAGATAAGATTGTCCCAAGGTGGAGATGCAGACCTCATGCTTCCTGTAACAAGATCCCATCAGCCAAAGGCTAATGGTGTCGAAAATACATGCTACGTATAAAAAGTAACTTGCCTTGAAATTTTTCTTGAAACTAGAAAGGTTGTCATAAATGCTCCAGAGAAGGTGGATTTTATGTGCTCTAATTCAGATTCCGTTTACCCAGGGGTTAGAGCCACTGAAAACCTTGACAAAAAGATAGTCAGCCCGCAAACCTCTCTCTGAGGACTCTTTCAAACTCCCTCTAACAGGGTGGATTAAGGATCTGGAGGTATTCAGAGGGAGGGAAAATTCTATTGTGGAGACAGATGTGTCCAGGAAGGCTTAGTGAAAGACGTACAGTCTTAACTTAGGTCCCAAAGGACAGAAAAGGGAGAGAGAGGCGGACAGGGGTCAGGAAGGGTGTCTGGGAAGGGCAGGAATAGCCTAAGTTAGGATGCATCAGTGGTCAGGCAGGCAAGGAGCTGTACGTGAGGAGGTGGGGCTGCTGCTCAGACTTTGCAGGGTAGGACCCAGCTCATGCTAACAAGGGTGCTTTTCCTGAAAGCAAAGGCTACTGATGACCTTTTTTCTAGGCATCTTAGTCAGGTGCCACCAAGTCTGACCCAAAAGCCAGACTCCAAGCAGGATGTGGGAAGAGGGGTATGCCAAGTAGTAGAACAAAGGTGAAATCCAGCACTTGGATCTAAGGTTCAAGGCATTCAGTTCAGGGGTAAGGAGGAGTCTGGAGCCATAGAAGTAAGGGAGTCTCTCTCATAACAAGAGAGGTCACAGCAGCCTCTGCACACTGCATGTAGAACAAGCCTGGGAAGTCAGACGGGTTCCATCCCATGAGCCACTTCTGATGAAATCATAGTAACTGCCTGGAGGGCTGTGTTGCCAAGGACCCACACTCCTCACTGTGGCCTGCAGAACTCTCCCGGCGGCAGCCCTGTTCACCTGTCCACCTGCATTTCCTTCTTGCCTCTGCCCTCCCCTTGGCTCACTGTGAGGAAAAACGTCCCCAGAGTCACCTCTGTCCCTCAGTGGGACCAGTATTGACACGATGCTGCCTGAGACATTTCCACTCCTGAGGGAGCTCCTGCAGGGACTGGAGGACCTGTCTGTCAGGGAAATTGTAACCCTTGAACACTGGATGAGAGAAGCCCTCATGGAGTTCTTCCAACTCTAACCTTTTAGGATGTAATCAAGGTGATGACCAAACAGGTTGGTCCAAGGTGTAATTGACCAAGCTTTTACAAAAGGGAACTGCCAGGTCCCCGTGTCACACTCAGCTGTCAAGTGGATTAACCAGGACTAAAAAGGTGGCACTTTGAAAACCCAAAGCACCAAAACCAAAGAATTAAATCAGTGAAATATTAGTGGGTGGTACTTGAAGATAAAATTAAATACTTAATATTTGTCTGTTGCATACCAAAGCAAATTACACAAAGTAACTCATAATGAAATATTTAATTAGCTGCTCTGAAATGAATTTGTTCTCAAACCATTAATCTAATTAGCACCCACAACTTCCCTTTCGCAGCACTTGCCTCGTTTATGTATGAGGCCGGCACACAGCTCTCGTTTGTCTACTTATGTATATGTATATCTCTAAGAGCCTCCTGCTTGTAGTACAGACTATTTCCTGCTCCCTTGCCTCCCGTATTTGTGGGTAACATTCATTATCCACAAAACAAAGAAATTGCTCCAAATGAGAAACATTTGATGTTTCAAAGTGCACAGAGAAGGGGCTATTTTTTCAACATGCATTGCAGATGTGGCAGCTGAATGCATGTGCACACACAAACTCTAAATGAACAGCCTGCATAATCGTGACAATTATATGTTGCAATATGTTCCGTTTCTGCTAATCAACTCAGGAAGCTCCAAAGAGGGGGCAAAAAAAGATTGTCGTTTTGTTCTTTTAAATATTGCAGCTTGTGGACTCTACCTGCTTACTGATAAATTTGACATTATTGAAAAAATACTGAAATAAATTTAGAGACAAAAATTATTCCCACTGAAAAATTAGATAATTAACATTTTGAAGGCAGCCGGAATGGGGAATAGCTGAGAGAATACCAGTACAATACTGCCATCTAGAGGCAACTATGGGACGCTACAGCTTAAAAAAATTTTTTTTTCAGATTGCTTTATTCCACAGATGTAAAATAAGCAAAATAAAAAGGTTTGCTGGTATATCCGATAAGGATAGGAAAAGGAGGCTTGGAATTCTAAAAACTAGATTCTTATTATTCTGACATGGCTTAAAGCGGAGCTCTCCAAACTTTTTTCACTTCTTTGGACCCTGGGGTGTTTGGGAGGCTGAAAAGGAGGGCAGGGTTGCTGATCTGGCAGAGAGGGCCGCGACCAGGCCTGCCAGGAAACTGAATACATGAGTGGGGCCAGGTTTAGTAATGCCTGTTCTTCCTTTTTTGTTTTTGCATTTGTTTAGGGCAATCTGAAAGTTTGTATGTGAAATCTCCGGATGTTTTAATTTGGCAACTTAAAAAAAAATTTAACTGTGCAGTGCGAATGAAACATGTCTGCGGGACAACTTTGGCTCAACGGCAACCGGTTTGTGACACTTGGAATGAAAGAAAAAATATTACTGGTGAATCCTGACCCAAGGAGAAAGGAAGAGAGAACCTAGGAAGTTGTTGCCAGCTTGGAAATGTATAAAGAGGGATTGGGGGCCACACCTAGAAAATCCAGCCCAGTCACATGGGAAGATAAGAGTCTAACATAACAGTAGCCTTAGCTCTCCAACTGTAATTCATGGACTTCTGTGAAAAGGACTTAAGGAAATGTGCACAATCTTCCAAGTGCAAACGCAGTAAGCTCTTTCCCCACCTCATCACACAGGGGAAAATCGTCCGTAACGCTGGTTTCTCCGAACCCTGGTTACAGCTGAGAAAGCTCGCCACAAGAATTGTGACCCAGGAAATGGGAGACACCCTGGCAAAGAAAGGAAGGAGAAGAAAGCTTACCGAAAAAATGCTAAAGGCAGAGAGAAACTGCCAAAGAAGAAAAACATGGGGCTTTCATTTTGATACTGTTTTCAATCATTGCAATGAACAAGTTAAAAGTCATAACTAACTATGGCCACAGTATCAAATAACTCAAAGAGAGTAAAACACAAATGGTATACAAAGTGATGCCAAGCTCTGCATATGTCTCTATGGAGCAAATAAACGTTGGCAGGTAGAGAGTGAAGCATCAGGCAAGCTGGGATGTTGCAACTGATTTGCACTCTTCAGTTATCCTGTACTGAGGTGCTCTGTGTGTTCTGTGTTTTCCCTCTGGATAAAATAATCACAGGTTTATACTGTCACAGAACAAAGAGAATCATGATGTATGTTTCATAATTAATATTTAGCTGATTCCACACACTTTTGCTAAACAGAGGAGTGAAGGAAGGACATTTCAGAAGTGTGTTCACAAGAACCCAGGAGGAAGCAGGGAGGCCAGGGGCACAGTGGTCAGTGTGGGTGAAGGTGGTGCATCTCCTCTCCAACTTTCCCTTCTCTCTCTTTACAGATTTTTTTTTTTTTTTGGTCTTCTTGTTGCATCAATTTATGAAAACAAGGTGTTAAAATCTCCAATTATAACTGTGGATTTGTTCTGTGAGTTTTTCCTTCATGTATTTTAAAGCTGTATCGTGTGCATCCCCTATATATTTACGATTTCTGTGCCTTCCTGGTGAATTAAAATATCATTATGAAATGTCTCTACATGTAACAATAATCTCTGTCTGGAAGTCTGCTTTGTGTGAAATCGATATAAGCACAGCAGCTTTCTTGTGCTTATTATTCCATGGTATAGCATTTCCCCT